>NC_064628.1:98763075-99136200 GCF_023864275.1 Schistocerca cancellata | reverse complement strand
GTTTTTAGATGATTTTATGTTACAGTTGAAACGTCATCACTAAAGATGTTAATAACAGGGGTGCTGGTGGTGCATGACAATGATCATGTTCTTGATGGAGGGCGAATTGTGCATATGAGTACAGGGCCTTGCGGAGTTCCAAGCAGCGACTAGGTGAACGAGGGGTGGGACAGAAGCCGAAAAATGGTGTGAGGTATAGCATTGTGACTTCGCTTAGAAATAAGTGTATGGATTTTATCGTTGGATGATGGGAGATGGTCGAAGTTACGACGGGAGAGGATGGACAACACGTGCAGGTGCATGGAAAATAGGATATGGACGTAGTGGCTAGGATACTGGATGCGAGAACTGAGTTTCAAGGTTAATGTATTAGATTTGAATGTGTTGCAAGATCAGGAGGAGTGCAAAGTAGATGAGTTACTATAGGGTGCCAGTTGGGGAAGACAAGCAGGTGTGGAATTCGGGACACAGTGACGTCTTTCCGAATTTCATGGAACTTTTAAAATTGACGGCAGACAGACGTCCAGGCAGTGTTGTCTTAAAAAATGGTTCATATGTCTTTGAGCACTATGGGACTTAACATCTGTGGTCATCAGTCCCCTAGAACTTAGAACTACTTAAACCTAACTAACCTAAGGACATTACACACACCCATGCCCGAGGCAGGATTCGAACCTGCGACCGTAGCGATCACGCGGTTCCAGACTGAAGCGTCTAGAACCGCTCGGCCACAACGGTCGCCTTGTTGTCTTATGTTAGTAGGGTGCAGATGAGGGTCTTACAGGTGAGGATAGCGGTAGAAGGATTTAGACCCCGGGAGCGGCTTATGTTGGATGGTAAGGTGGTGTGCATTCCAGACACACACACACACACAGACACACACACACACACACACACACACACACACACACACACACACCGTAACATGATAATAAATATTATTTTTCTATTCATGGCTGCGATGTGGGTTCTGATTGGGGTACGGTCAATTGTGTGGTGTCCCAGGGATCAGTGCTGGGGCCACTCCTGTTCCTTATTTATATAAATAGTATGCCCTCTATTATTACGGGTGACTCTAAAATATTTCTGTTTGCTGATTACACTAGCTTGGTAGTAAAGGATGTTGTGTGCAACATTGGCTCGGTTTCAAATAGTGCAGTTAATTACCTAAGTTCATGGTTTGTAGAAAATAAACTAACGCTAAATCACAGTACGACTCAGTTTTTACAGTTTCTAACACACAGTTCAACCAAATCTGACGTTTTAATTTTTCAGAATGGGCATATGATAAATGAAATTGAACAGTTCAAATTTCTAGGTTTTCAGATACGTAGTAAGCGTCATGGAAAGCCCACGTTCAGGATCTTGTGCAAAGACTTAATACTACCATTTTTACTATTCGAACGGTATCTGAAGTGAGTGATCGTTCGACACGAAAATTAGTGTACTTTGCTTATTTTCATTCGCTTATGTCGTATGATATTATATTTTGGGGTAACTCTTCTCGTTCTAAAAGGGGTTTGGGCGGTTCGGGCAATATGTAAGTGGGCTGCTTCTGTGTTGGCAGCGCTGTGTAGCGCTTTGCATTGGATCCCTGACTGCGCTTTCTTTGTAAGAGACTCTGTGGCTGGTCGGACTCGTTGGAAGTTAGTCGCCAGCAGCGATGGAAGTACTGTTGGGCAGTTGGAGGTGAACAGCCAGCAGTGATGGATGTTAGATGCGAGAAGTTAGCATTGATGGGGAGTACAGGTCTGAAGTGTTAGCGTAGGCTAACGATCTGTACATGTTCGACTTGGAGATTGAATATTATTCATGATTATATACCTTTGTACTATATGTCAATGACGATTTAGTCTCGTGTCAGAACTGGATCTCACATTATTAACGTAAAAAATACATTGTTTGTTTTCTATCAAAATCTCTCCTTTGCTAACCACATGCCTATTAGTAGTTAGTGGCTTTAGTAGTTGGAATCTCATATTTAGCTGGCAGTATTGACGCTCGCTGTATTGCTGTAGTTCGCGTAATGAAGATTTTTCTGAGGTAAGTGATTCATGAAAGGTATAGGTTATTGTCAGTCAGGGCTTAATGAAATGTGTAGGTTATTGTTAGGATTTCTTTTTAGTCAGGGCCACTCTTTTGTATTAATTATTTGAAGTCAGGTTGTAATTATTTTGAGCAGTCAGATTGCGTTTCGCTAGGATACTATGGGTCAGTGTTGACATGATAAGAAGAAGTAAAGAGAAAGCAGGATCACTTCCATGCAGTTTCACTCAGCAGGTTCAGAATTAAATAACGTAGAAAATTCAACTTCCCATTTCATTCAGCAATAGATGCAGAAAAGAATTTTAGTAAAGAAATTTCAAGTGGTCTAAGTTCACGAACCTCTCGTCGACCCCTGTTGACAAGTCTGGGGATTTTGACATTGGCCTCTCAACATACATATTCCTTACTGTCATTTCTTGTTTACATTATTAGCTTATTCCCAAGAATAAGCAGCTTTCCCTCGGTTAATACTCAGCAGAAATCAAACCTGCATTTGTATTGGACTTCCTTACCTCTTGTTCAGAAAGGTGTGCATCCATTTTCAATAAGCTACCACCCGAATTCAAAAATATTAGCAGTAATCCACGCGCTTTCAAATCGAAAGTTTCCTCATGGATCGCTCCTTCTATTCTGTCAGTTCCTTCAAAAATTAAGCTGACTCTTGTTGTATTGTTGATTTCGTTTAAATAAACTTACGGACTGACTTATTTCGGGTTCATAAACATGTATTTTTTATCTGTTACTACTTTTATGCTATAGTTTCATGTACTGACATGTTCCATGACCTTGGAGATTTGCTCCTCAATTTGGTCCTACGGAATTTGACGTGTAAATAAATTTAAAAAAAAAGCCGTCTCCTAAATGCCTTGAGATGTGCTCCGCAATGGTGTTTTGTTTTACTATATGTTCGCCGGCCACGGTGGCCGAGCGGTTCTACGCGCTTCAGTCCGGAACCGCGCGCCTGCTACGATCGCAGGTTCGAATCCTGCCTCGGGCACGGATGTGTGTGAAGTCCTTAGGTTAGTTAGGTTTAAGTAGTTCTAGGTTCTAGGGGACTGATGACCTCAGATGTTAAGTCCCATAGGCTCAGAGCCATTTGAACTATTTGAACTATATGTTCCTTGAATTTATTAGGATCTAGACGCCATCTATGTTTTCTCTGCGTATACAAAGTATTATGTAACACGAAAGGGCACACAGGCAGTGACCACTGTAAATATTTTTATTTTCGTTTGACATTCAGATGTCATTCAACCATTCAGTCATACATCTCCACAAAAGTACCGAAATAGTGTTTTGCTCTACTAGTCATTGTTATAGATTATTTCAAAGTCGTAATACAACACACACAAGCCATTTTAGTACCTATAAATCCACTTGATGATGAAAGTTCAAACATTGGAAATACGTTGGGAAAATACACTACTGGCCATTAAAATTGCTACACCACGAAGATGACTTGCTACAGACGCGAAATTTAACGGACAGGAAGAAGATGCTGTGATATGCAAATGATTAGCTTTTCAAAGCATTCACACAAGGTTGGCGCCGGCGGCGACACCTACAACGTCCAGACATGGGGAAAGTTTCCAACCGATTTCTTACACACAAACAGAAATTGACCGGCCTTGTCTGGTGAACCGTTGTTGTGATGCTTCGTCTAAGGAGGAGAAATGCGTACCATCACGTTTCCGACTTTGATAAAAGTCGGATTGTAGCCTATCGCGATTGCTGTTTCTCGTATCGCGAAATTGCTGTTCGCGTTGGTCGAGATCCAATGACTGTTAGCAGAATATGGAAACGGTGGGTTCAGGAGGGTAATACGGAACGCCGTGCTGGATTCCAACGGCCTCGTATCACTAGCAGTCGAGATGACAGGTATCTTATCCGCATGGCTGTAACGGTTCGTGCAGCCACGTCTCGATCCCTGAGTCAACAGATGGGGACGTTTACAAGGCAACAACCACCTGCACGAACTGTTCGACGACGTTAGCAGCAGCATGGACTACTAGCTCGGAGACCATGGCTGCGGTTACACTTGGCGCTGCATCACAGACAGGAGCGCCTGGGATGGTGTACTCGACGACGAACCTGGGTGCACGAATGGCAAAACGTCATTTTTTCAGATGAATCCAGGTTCTGTTTACAGCATCGTGATGGTCGCATCAGTGTTTGGCGACATAGCGGTGAACTCACATTGGAATCGTGTATTCGTCATAGCCATACTGGCGTATCACCCGGCGTGATGGTATGGCGTGCCATTGGTTACATGTCTCTGTCCCCTTTTGTTCGCATTGACGGCACTTTGAACAGTGGACGTTACATTTCAGATGTGTTACGACCCGGAGGTAAAATAGTCCCCTATTCGGATCTCCGGGCGGGGACTACTCAAGAGGATGTCATTATCAGTAGAAAAAAAAAAACTGGCGTTCTACGGATCGGAGCGTGGAATGTCAGATCCCTTAATCGGGCAGGTAGGTTAGAAAATTTAAAAATGGAAATGGATAGGTTAAGGTTAGATATAGTGGGAATTAGTGAAGTTCGGTGGCAGGAGGAACAAGACTTCTGGTCAGGTGACTAGAGGGTTATAAACACAAAGTCAAATAGGGGTAATGCAGGAGTAGGTTTAATAATGAATAAAAAATAGGAATGCGGGTAAGCTACTACAAACAGCACAGTGAACGCATTATTGTGGCCAAGATAGATACGAAGCCCACACCTACTACAGTAGTACAAGTTTATATGCCAACTAGCTCTGCAGATGACGAAGAAATTGAAGAAATGTATGATGAAATAAAAGAAATTTTTCAGGTAGTAAAGGGAGACGAAAATTTAATAGTCATGGGTGACTGGAATTCGAGTGTAGGAAAAGGGAGAGAAGGAAACGTAGTAGGTGAATATGGATTGGGGCTAAGAAATGAAAGAGGAAGCCGCCTGGTAGAATTTTGCACAGAGCACAACTTAATCATAGCTAACACTTGGTTTAAGAATCATGATAGAAGGTTGTATACATGGAAGAACCCTGGAGATACTAAAAGGTATCAGATAGATTATATAATGGTTAGACAGAGATTTAGGAACCAGATTTTAAATTGTAAGACATTTCCAGGGGCAGATGTGGACTCTGACCACAATCTATTGGTTATGAACTGTAGATTAAAACTGAAGAAACTGCAAAAAGCTGGGAATTTAAGGAGATGGGACCTGGATAAACTGAAAGAACCAGAGGTTGTACAGAGCTCCAGGGAGAGGATAAGGGAACAATTGACAGGAATGGGGGAAAGAAATACAGTAGAAGAAGAATGGGTAGCTTTCAGGGATGAAGTAGTGAAGGCAGCAGAGGATCAAGTAGGTAAAAAGACGAGTGCTAGTAGAAATCCTTGGGTAACAGAAGATATATTGAATTTAATTGATGAAAGGAGAAAATATAAAAATGCAGTAAATGAAGCAGGCAAAAATGAATACAAACGTCTCAAAAATGAGATCGACAGGAAGTGCAAAATGGCTAAGCAGGGATGGCTAGGGGACAAATGTAAGGATGTAGAGGCTTATCTCACTAGGGGTAAGATAGATACTGCCTACAGGAAAATTGAAGAGACCTTTGGAGATAAGAGAAACACTTGTATGAACATCAAGAGCTCAGATGGAAACCCAGTTCTAAGCAAAGAAGGGAAAGCAGAAAGGTGGGAGGAGTATATTGAGGGACTATACAAGGGCGATGTACTTGAGGACAATATTATGGAAATGGAAGAGGATGTAGATGAAGATGAAATGGGAGATACGATATTGCGTGAAGAGTTTGACAGAGCACTGAAAGACCTGAGTCGCAACAAGGCCCCCGGAGTAGACAACATTCCATAGGAACTACTGACGGCCTTTGGAGAGCCAGTCCTGACAAAACTCTACCATCGGGTGAGCAAGATGTATGAAACAGGCGAGGTACCCTCAGACTTCAGGAAGAATATAATAATTCCAATCCCAAAGAAAGCGGGTGTTGACAGATGTGAAAATTACCGAACAATCAGTTTAATAAGCCGCAGCTGCAAAATACTAACACGAATTCTTTACAGACGAATGGAAAAACTAGTAGAAGCCGATCTCTGGGAAGATCAGTTTGGATTCCGTAGAAATACTGGAACACGTGAGGCAATACTGACCTTACGACTTATCTTAGAAGAAAGATTAACGAAAGGCAAACCTACGTTTCTAGCATTTGTAGACTTAGAGAAAGCTTTTGACAATGTTGACTGGAATACTATCTTTCAAATTCTAAAGGTGGCAGGGGTAAAATACAGGGAGCGAAAGCCTATTTACAATTTGTACAGAAACCAGATGGCAGTTATAAGAGTCGAGGGACATGAAAGGGAAGCAGTGGTTGGGAAGGGAGTAAGACAGGGTTGTAGTCTCTCCCCGATGTTATTCAATCTGTATATTGAGCAAGCAGTAAAGGAAACAAAAGAAAAAATCGGAGTGGGTATTAAAATCCATGGAGAAGAAATAAAAACTTCGAGGTTTGCCGATGACATTGTAGTTCTGTCAGAGACAGCAAAGGACTTGGAAGAGCAGTTGAGCGGAATGGATGGTGTCTTGAAGGGAAGATATAAGATGAACATCAACAAAAGCAAAACGAGGATAATGGAATGTAGTCGAATTAAGTCGGATTAGGAAATGAGACACTTAAAGTAGTAAAGGAGTTTTGCTATTTGGGGAGCAAAATAACTGATGATGGTCGAAGTAGAGAGGATATAAAATGTAGACTGGCAATGGCAAGGAAAGCGTTTCTGAAGAAGAGAAATTTGTTAACATCGAGTATAGATTTAAGTGTCAGGAAATTGTTTCTGAAAGTATTTTTATGAAGTGTAGCCATGCATGGAAGTGAAACGTGGATGACAAAGAGTCTAGACAAGAAGAGAATAGAAGCTTTCGAAATGTGGTGCTACAGAAGAATGCTGAAGATTAGATGGGTAGATCACATAACTAATGAGGTGGTATTGAATAGGATTCGGGAGAAGAGAAGTTTGTGGCACAACTTGACCAGAAGAAGGGATCGGTTGGTAGGACATGTTCTGAGGCATCAAGGGATCACCAATTTAGTATTGGAGGGCAGCGTGGAGGGTACAAATCGTAGGCGGAGACCAAGAGATAATACACTAAGCAGATTCAGAAGGATGTAGGTTGCAGTAGGTACTGGGAGATGAAGAATCTTGCACAGGATAGAGTAGCATGGAGAGCTGCATCAAACCAGTCTCAGGACTGAAGACCACAACAACAACAACGACCTGTGGCTCTACCCTTCATTCGATCCCTGCGAAACTCTACAAATGGCTCTGAGCAGTATGGGACTCAAGTGCTGTGGTCATCAGTCCCCTAGAACTTAGAACTACTTAAACCTAACTAACCTAAGGACATCACACACATCCATGCCGGAGGCAGGATTCGAACCTGCGACCGTAGCTGTCACGCGGTTCCAAACTGAAGCGCTTAGAACCGCACGGCTACACTGGCCGGCGAAACTCTACATTTCAGCAGGATAATGCACGACCGCATGTTGCAAGTCCTGTACGGACCTTTCTGGAGACAGAAAATGTTCGACTGCTGCCCTGGCCAGCACACTTTCCAGATCTCTCACCAGTTGAAAACGTCTGGTCAATGGTGGCCGAGCAACTGGCTCGTCACAATACGCCAGTGACTACTCTTGATGAACTGTGGTACCGTGTTGAAGCTGCATGGGCATCTGTACCTGTACACGCCATCCAAACTCTGTTTGACTCAATGCCCAGGCGTATCAAGGCCGTTATTACGGCCAGAAGTGGTTGTTCTGGGTACTGATTTCTCAGGATCTATGCACCCAAACTGCGTGAAAATGTAATCACATGTCAGTTCTAGTATAATACATTTGTCCAATGAATACCCGTTTATTATCTGCATTTCTTCTTGGTGTAGCAATTTTAATGGCCAGCAGTGTAGATGAACAGTAACTGGTACCAACGACCTTCTGAGTCAGTCGTTATCAGTAACAATCATTTTAAAACCCATTACCATTGTTGGCATTTAAAATCCGAACACACTGAGATGATAAGTCACCTGATACGCCCTAACATGGTTTCGGACCTCCTTACGTACCGCGTAGTGCACCAATTCGAAGTGGCATGCAGTTAACAGGTCTCTGGAAGTGCCCTTCACTAACGATGAGACATGTTGCCACTGTACCCGTCCATAATCGGGAAAGTGTTGCCGGTGCAGGATTTTGTGCACGAACTCATCTCTCCATTACGTCCCACAAACGTTCGATGGGAGTCACGTCGGGTGATGTGGGTGGCCAAATCATTCACTCGAACTGTCCAGAATGTTCTTCACATCAATCTCGAACAATTGTGTCCCGGTTATAACCTCCCCCTCACTTATCGACCTTAATGACAGTGAAAAATTAAACCGGGTGTACCTAATGGAAATTTCGGAAAAGTAATCGTCACCGAAGTTAATCTGTCGGTAAAGAGGGAGGAAAGGGTTACATCTAAATGAAAGGAAAAGTGCTAATGAAACAGGTGGAAATTAATTTTGAAAAGGGGTAAAGTTAATAAAGAAAGAAAATGTGCAGCCATTACGTTAACAATTAACTAGCGGTAATTAGGTATTTGAGATTTGGGGGAAATTACGGTCGCCAGTCCTAAGGACAATTACTATAGTAACTGAAAAAGAAAGGTTATTACACCTATAATTAGCACTAGAAGCGTGGCAACTGAAGGTTGACACGTGTAGTGTGAAAACTGAAAGTTTGTCAGAAGTAATAAATTTCGCTACACCCTGACTTAATTTAGCAAAAGAATTAATAAAACAGGAAAATCGAAAGTTAATTTAGTGACTGAAGTTAATAGTGAGCTTTCTTTCTGAAGCACATCGAAATTCAGTAAAACACGTTTAGTCTTGGACTACCTCAACAATCATTTCAAAGGCTACTTGAATCTACGCAATTTAGAAATAAGAGATTTAACTTTGAACTTTGAAATTAAAGCAGTGAAATGCTATATTATGATTTTAATGCTGGCGTTTGGATTTCAACGACACTCGGGTTCGTTCCGGAAAAGGTAGGGACCCTGCTTGGCAATGCAATTGGGACAATGAGCAACAAAGGTTCATGCTAAGTTGCTGTAATTTTGTGATTTGAACAGTTTTAAAAGCTGAGGTCTGCCATACAGTTCTAAAACTTTACGTGCTTGCAGTCTTCCTTGTTGGTTGATTGAAGGTTTGAAGCCGTCGATCGAGGAGGTGGCGACAGTCACTCATTGTCGGCCGTCGCTGTTGCAGAAGCTGGATGTTGGCGCGCCTTCTTCTCGACACGGTCACGAGGCGAAACGGGCTCTTGATGTGCGCCAGCTAATGCTTCCCGTCCGCGACACCATGTCAGAAACTATCATCGCGAGTCGAGCGCAATTACATGCTGCCAAACCCCGAAAGCGCGGCAACTCGCGGGAGCGTCACACAACACACCTGCTCCACTGCACTACCCCAGCCAGACTCCCCCTCTGCTCAGCCCGCGCTCCACGCGACAGAGTTAACACTACCAAAGATCCTACACACTTTGATTCTTCACATGACCTATCGATGTAATCGTTCGATAGCAGTTTTCCCTAGGCAAGACCCAGCGTAAAAATACAAATAATATTTACGAAACAAACCAATTATACATCGACATAAATGCATAAATATATATATATATATAGTAAAACAATTACAATATATAAAGAGACAGAAATGTCATATCTTGAGGTAACAAAACAAGGAAAAAAATTATAGTACAATAGATGGAAATAGGAGGATATGCCTTTCCGGCGTTACACGGTGACATGGCACATTGACGTCCATAAAAGTTCCATCGTTGTTTGGGAACATGAAGACCATGAATGGTTGCAAACGGTCTCCAAGTAGGCGAACATAACCATTTCCAGTCAGTAATCGGACCAGAGAATCCAATCTATTGCATGTAAACACAATGTTATGGAGCCACAACAAGCTTGCGCAGTGCCATGTTGACGATTCTGGTCCACGGCTTCGTGAGACCTGCACCACACTCGAACCCTACCATCAGCTCTTACCAAATGAGATCGGGACTCATCCGATCAGACCACTGTTTTCCAGTCGTCTAGGGTCCAACCGATATGCTTACAATCTCAGGAGAGACGTTCGGCAGCGCCCTCAGCGTTGAATTTACTCGACCCTGTACACCACTGTGAGGTTCGACTAGCGACAGGAGCCTTTAGGACGAGTGCGGTGACCAGCGTACTGGTGTCCCTCCATTTCAGATCATACATGTACAACTGCTCGCCTGTTACGTTGCACACATTCGTAGTTCTCTTGAGCATCCGAATTGCCGTCTCCTTTTCCCGCCCGCGGCAGTCAATCTCCCGCATCGGCGGCCCAAGTGGGGGCTAAGGATTGCGGTTCGCGTGCGGTCCCTTCTCTCCGAACTGGAGTCCTTCCCTTTACCACTTCTACTTGCAGTCCGATCACGTACGCCACCATGGTGTACGCCTCAGCCGCAGCTTCGTCTGGACCTTTCACTTGGCCCTAAGGACCCCGTTAACCTTGCGAGTCTCCGCTGTCACTCCGTGTCGATTCTTGACGTGTTCCGGGGCTCTGAAGTGGTTTACACCGACAGCTCGATGGCTGATGGTCACGCAGGCTTTCCGCATGTTGACGGAGGACATAGTGAACAGCACTCATTGCCAGATGGCTGCAGTGTTTTCACTGCAGAACTAGCGGCCACATCTCGTGCTCTTGAGGACATCCGCTCATGCCCTGGCGCGTCATTTCTGCTGTGTACTGACTCATTGAGCAGCCTACGAGCTATCGACCAGTGGTACCCTCGCCACCCTCAGGTAGCGTCAATCCAGAAGTGCATCTATGCCCTGGACACGTAGGAATCCCCGGCAACGAACTTACCGACAGGCTGGCCAAACAGGCGACGCAGAAACCGCTTCTGGAGACGGGCATCTCCGAAGCTGACCTGCGTTCTGTCTTACGCCGCAGGTTTTTCAGGCTTTGGGAGACGGAATGGCATATCAGTATGCACAACAAGCTGCGTATCATTAAGGAGAGTATGAATGTGCGGAAGTCTTCCATGCGGTCCTCTCGCAGGGAATCAGTTGTCCTCTGCTAGCTCCACATTGACCATACGTGGCTAACACACGGTTACCTACTCCGTCGCGAGGACCCACCTTGGTGTCGCTGTGGCTCCCAAATGACACTCGTCCACCTCTTGCTGGACTGCCCACTTTTAGCTGTTCTGTGGCGAACTTTTAACTTTCCCAGCACCTTGCCTTCGGTGTTGGTTGGTTGGTTGGTTGGTTGGTTGGTTGGTTTGGGGAAGGAGACCAGACAGCGTGGTCATCGGTCTCATCGGATTAGGGAAGGATTGGGAAAGAAGTCGGCCGTGCTTCTTCAGAGGAACCATCCCGGCATTTGCCTGGAGTGATTTAGGGAAATCACGGAAAACCTAAATCAGGGTGGCCGGACGCGGGATTGACTTCGGTGTTGGGCGACATTGCGTCTACAGCAGCTTTAGTTTTACGTTTTATCCGTGAGAGTGGGTTTTATATTTCTATATAGGTTTTAGCGCATGTCCTTTGTGTCCCTCTGTGTCTTCCACCCTAGTACTTTTAGGGTGGAGGTTTTAATGTGTTGCAGAGTGGCTGGCTTCTCCTTTCTATTCTCGTGGTCGGCCAGCCACTGTAATCTGCTTTGTTGTTTTACTCTCTTCTGTTTCTAGCGTCTCTGTTGTTTTCTTGTCCTCTTTTGTTCCTTTTAGGGTTCGTTTCCTTTCCTTCGTTCTTGGGGTTTTCCCTTTCTTTCCGTTTTGTGTTATACGTCTGGTCCGTTTAATTCTCACACTTTTGGCATTGTTTTATTAGGAACAAGGGACCAGTGACCTCGTAGTTTGGTCCCTTCCCCCCTCTTTTAAACCAACAACATCAGGAGAGACGCTGTAGGCGATGTTGTGCTGTTAGCAAAGACACTCGCGTCGATCGTCTGCTGCCACAGCGCAATAACGCCAACTTCCGCCGCACTGTACTAACTGATACGTTTGCCTTAAGGCGCAGATTGATTTCTCCGGTTATTTCAAGTAGTGTTGCTTGCCTGTCAGCACTGACGACGCTTTGAAAATGCCGCTGTTCTTGGTTGTTAAGTGAAGGCCGTCAGCCACTTCGTTGTCCGTGGTGAGAGGTAATGCCAAAATCTGGTATTCTCGGCGCCGTGTTGATTCTGTGTATCTCGGAATATACACACACCAAAACAAGTTTTGCATCACCCCGGTTTCCAGAACTCCTGAAGATAGACGTTCGCTGTGGATATTGTATCACAGATACAGTCCCTTTGACTGTTCAGAGACGTCACTAAACCCGCCCAAAGATGTAAACAACCGTGCATGAGCAGCGCCTATTAGACTGTGGGGGTCCGACAGCCGATCAGTTCCAGTCATTCCACCAGGAAGGAGGTACACGGCTTATGTTGTCTGTAGCTCAACCATGCCTAGACGATCAATAGAGCGATTCGATCGCGTCCGCATTTTTTACTTTGTGCCAGGACAGGATCTCAATAAGGGAAGTGTCCAGGCGTGTGGGAGTGAACCAAAGCGATGTTGTTCGGACATGGAGGAGATACAGAGAGACAGGAACTGTCGATGACATGCCCCGCTCAGGCCGCCCAAGGGCTACTACTGCAGTGGATGACCGCTACATACGGATTATGACTCTGAGGAAGCCTGACAGCTACGCCAGCATGTTGAATAATAAGGACTCGAACGCCCTGCCACAAGAAATCCGTGCCAGTTTTGTGGCCAGCCTGGGGACACGTTGCAGATCGTGCCTTGCCGTCTGTGGTGATGCCTTTGTGCTGTCTGGGGGACCATCAGTCTAATTATTGTCCTTCAGTAAAAGTGTCATACCTGTTGGTCTTATTGCAAATTTCTTTCAGTTACCTTCTATGCTATACTGTAGAAGTCCTTTCTATGTATGGTCCAAGTTTCAGAGAGTTATGTTACTTGCCAGTGGCACATCACGTGAAAGTTCAAAAATGGTTCAAATGGTTCTGAGCACTATGGGACTTAACATCTGAGGTCATCAGTCCCCTAGACTTAGAATTACTTAAACCTAAAGACATCACACACATCCATGCCCGAAGCAGGATTCGAACCTGCGACCGTAGCAGTCGCGCGGTTCCGAACTGAAGTGCTTAGAACCGCTCGGCCACCGCGGCCGGCGAAAGTTCCTTCGCCCTTAAGTTTTGGACACCAGTGTATAACATAAGATCAGAAGTATCCGAACACCACTACATATCGAGCACGTGACTGCTAGATGTTAAGAGAGTCGTGGACTACTGTGTTGTCAGTAGAAAGGCTTTAACAGCAAAATGAGTCATCAGGAGAGCTCGGTGACTTTGAGTGTGAATGTGGACCAGTCTTTTGTGTCACGTGGGTAACAAATCCATCCGGGACATTTCAACCCTACTAAGGTCGCACAGGTCGACTGTTGATAATGTGATCGTGAATCGGAAACGCGAGGGAACAACTACAAAGCTAAACCAAGACCAGTAAAACCTCAAGTATTGCCGATCGATCATTGCGGAGTTGTCATGATTATGGTAATGATGATGATTATGTTTTGTGGGGCGCTCAACTGCGCGGTCATCAGCGCCCGTACAAAGTCCTAATTTTTCCGCAGGCATAATTTTTCACAATCCAGTTTGCCGCTGTCACGAATGGTGGTGGTGGTGGTGGTGGTGGTGGTGGTGGTGGTGGTGATAATGGCCGGCCGGAGTGGCCGTGCGGTTCTAGGCGCTACAATCTGGAGCCTAACGACATCTCCGGTCGCAGGTTCGAATCCTGCTTCGGGCATGGATGTGTGTGATGTCCTTAGGTTAGTTAGGTTTAATTAGTTCTAAGTTCTAGGCGACTGATAACCTCAGAAGTTAAGTCGCATAGTGCTCAGAGCCAATTTTGTTGATAATGAGGATAACACAAACACCCAGTCCCCAGGCAGAGAAAATTTCCAACCCGGCCGGGAATCGAACCTGGGACTCCGTAATCCAGAGGCAGCAACGCTAACCACTAGATCACGAGCTGCAGGCGAGTCTGGTTGTAAAAATATCCTATTAAAGCAGTGGAATGAATCACTCCTGAGTTCCAAAGTGCCACCAACAGTCTAAGTAGCACAATGATTATGCATCGAGAGTTAAAAAGAATTGGTTACAACGGCCGGGCAGCTCTCCATATGCCACACGATTGTGTCAGTCCTAAACGACGCATGGGAAGGTGTGAAGACGCCACTGGACAGTGGGTGCCTTGAAACGTGTGATTTGGAGTGCTGAGTCAGGCTGTGCCCTGTGGCAATCGGATGGAAGGGATCGGATTTGGGAAATGCATATATATATATATATATATATATATATATATATATATATATATATATATATATATATATATATATATATATATATATATTGCAAGAAGCACTAAAAAGTGCCTTGTAGGTGGCTGAACTGAAAATATGTTTCAAATAAGTGCAGTTACTACAGTAAAGAACTTTGTGGCCTTCATTATTTTCTTAATGCACCTCTGAATTGCAACATATACGTTCATATTCGCTCGGAATACAGTCTCAGTCTTTTTCTGAAATTTCCTTCTCCTGAAGGATTTAGCGGTTTTTTTTTACCAACAGAAAAAAATGAAGCATGATTTTTTTAGCACTTCTGAACTTTTGCATCGAAGAATGAAACGTCTAATGTGTGTTACTACTGTCTATGAAATATTTCTCGAAAGAATTCTGGTGTGCAAATGTGTTGGTGTAAGTCTGCCTGTAGATACTTTTCTCCTGTTAACTGACATGGAAGGACCATTCCTGTCAAATAGCGACTTCCTCCGATTCAGGTACGCTGACACTCAGAAAATTTCATTGAGTATTCACCCAGTAATTCTTTTTTAAAAAAAGAAGCACTTGGCGAACCAGCAGTAGCCATAGACTGAATGCGGCAAATGCATTCCATAAAACTAACCGCCCTATCTCATTATATCTATCACGTCCGTTTTCTTCACCTTCAGATGTTGTAAACAGTAAGTATACCTTTCTGATTCAAATCCCTGCATAAATTGGATAGCCAATAACGTTAGCAACATAAGATCGATCTTCTAGTGTGTTAATGCATATTGCACTGGACTAAAATAATCTGTCTGTTAAAACAAGTTGATGCCTCGTGTAAACTACAGAGTAAATTAACATTGCAACTGTGTTCTGATACGATATAGTGTTTCACAACGATGAAGCACACTCGCGGTGACACACATGTGTTTATAAACATATAGGGGAAATTGTGGTGTAAAGTACAGGTTTTGACAAAAGACGATTTTTGAAGCCCCACTTTCTTCGCGAGCACGTGCTGAGAAAGAGCGATAAGAGGAATGTAGTTAAGGAAACGCTGAGCACTGTATGTTGTCGAAATACGCAGATGGAAATTTTACGTTCAAAATCTTGTCTGTCTTCCACCAAACTGGAATTTTGTAATTGCGTGCGAGATTGCTGCAACCGACTTTCTAAGCCCTTGGCTCGGATTGTGCGGGCAGACTGCTTGGCGACGAGGGACTCGTGAGAGGACAGGTTCCAGGGGGCGCCGTCAGAATGCGCTCCCGTCAGCAGCAGCCACACGGAGCTCACGGTGTCACGGATAGGTGGCTCCGCACGACATTAACACCGCTCCACGTCACATTGTGGCTAACGGTACCGCCATTTTTGTCTGAAATCAAAGCGACTCCTGCTCTCCCAGTTCTATGAATGTTTCAGGAAATCACTAATGTCCAATTTCTCGAATTATCTGCTTATTTTAATGTAAGACGAAACTACTACCAAACACTGGTATGGTATCTGCCACAATTTGACCCTTATTCTGTATGCTTCGTTTAACTGGTTTAGGAGGAAGCGACCTGTAAACGATATTGTTCCATATGCCTGATTTTCCGCGTATGAATTTTCCATAAAGTTGGGCTTTCAAAGAGTGATCAGAAGAACGCACTCAAAGGAACTGCATTTTGTCGAAAGGCCACCACATCCCTGGATCTGAGCCGTCCAGAATAGAATGGAAGAGGAAGGAAGTTGTTTCATTGGCAAACCAGCCATAATTTAGTTCTAATAGACGTGGTTCATAGAAGAGCATGGTAGTGGAAAATATGAGCTTATGCTTCTGCGGCCGTAGTCATTTTCTGTTGTAGTATTCTTGGTTGTTGACCGCGTCATATCTTACCCGCATAGTTACCGCTTAAAATAGAAGTCGTAATGTGCTTTGGTTTCTTTCCAGAAATGTTGGTAGCTTCTGTTAGACGGAAAATACCAATCTTATCCGGAAAATAAAGATGTAACATACAGAACGTAACGCTAAAGAGTAGAACTAGCACAGAGAGATTACCATGTTAACTCGACGTACAGGGAACATCAAAAAGAATCATCCGATTTTTAAAAAATCGTAACTATTATGTTAATTGAGATGCGTCGGTGAACAACGTACTGTTGAAAAGTGCAAACTCTAGAGTTTTACATGATTCCCGCTAGGCAGCGGCAGTGTGCGCCCACTTCAGTTCTAGTAAAAATGGTGTCGAGACAACAGAAAGCGTTTTGTGTTCTACGTTTTGCGCAGTGCGGATCAATAACTGTTCAGCGTGACTTCCGCGCTGGGCATGGTGTGGATCCTCCTGCAGCACAGAGCATTAGACGATGGTATGAACAATTCCGAGAAACAGGTTGTTCGTGTAGACGCAAACCGCCGGGCCGTCCCCGAGTGTCTGGCACAGGCGTCTAACTCATCCGCCATAGTTTCACAAGGAGTCCGTAGAAATCCGTTCGTCGTGCAGGTCGACATCTCAACGTGCCCCCGATATCCGTCTGGCGTGTGTTGCGTCGACGTTTATGCACGAAAGCATACAAAATTCAGCTCTTCGTGAAGGTGACAAACAGCAGCTAGTAGACCAGAACGAGATTTTCACTCTGCAGCGGAGTGTGCGCTTATATGAAACTTCCTGGCAGATTAAAACTGTGTGCCCGACCGAGACTCGAACTCGGGACCTTTGCCTTTCGCGGGCAAGTGCTCTACCACCTGGCAGAAGTAAAGCTATGAGTACCGGGCGTGAGTCGTGCTTCGGTAGCTCAGGTGGTAGAGCACTTGCCCGCGAAAGGCAAAGGTCCCGAGTTCGAGTCTCGGTCGGGCACGCAGTTTTAATCTGCCAGGAAGTTTCAGCAACTAGTAGAGTTCTGTAATTTCGTTCTTAGCAAGAGAGAGGATGACAGTTTTCTTCAACGCTTAGTGTTTAGTGGCAAGGCAAAATTCCGTTTAAATGGAAAGGTGAACCATCATAATGTGAGAATATGGGGTACGGAACAACCACATGAAGTTGTACAACATGAGAGGGACTCTCCAAAATTTAATATGCTTTGTGCAGTTTCACGGAAAAAGGTGTATGGTCCAGTTTTCTTTGCAGGTAACACTGCTGCATATCTCTATATGCCTGATAACTTTCTTTTCCCATGGTTGGAGACTGATTCGAACGACTTCATTTACCAACAAGATGGGCACCACCACACTGCCATCTGGAAGCGCGGGAATATTTAAATCTAAAGATCACTGAACGATGGATCGATCGCACTGGACCAAATGATTCAGCCTTATATTACTGGCCTCAGAGGTCAGCTGTAAGTGAAAAGGTTGCCTTGAACAGATATCAGTTCACATAATCTACTTCGTTTTCCCGAGTTCGAAAATAAAACACTTCTTAACAATAGTTTTACCCAATAATGCTCCTACTAGTAATTAAAAGTAGTTCCACTTTCACAGTGAAGTTTGCCATTGTTTTATTGCTTCCTCAATTGAATCAGCACACTACAATACACTCCTGGAAATGGAAAAAAGAACACATTGACACCGGTGTGTCAGACCCACCATACTTGCTCCGGACACTGCGAGAGGGCTGTACAAGCAATGATCACACGCACGGCACAGCGGACACACCAGGAACCGCGGTGTTGGCCGTCGAATGGCGCTAGCTGCGCAGCATTTGTGCACCGCCGCCGTCAGTGTCAGCCAGTTTGCCGTGGCATACGGAGCTCCATCGCAGTCTTTAACACTGGTAGCATGCCGCGACAGCGTGGACGTGAACCGTATGTGCAGTTGACGGACTTTGAGCGAGGGCGTATAGTGGGCATGCGGGAGGCCGGGTGGACGTACCGCCGAATTGCTCAACACGTGGGGCGTGAGGTCTCCACAGTACATCGATGTTGTCGCCAGTGGTCGGCGAAAGGTGCACGTGCCCGTCGACCTGGGACCGGACCGCAGCGACGCACGGATGCACGCCAAGACCGTAGGATCCTACGCAGTGCCGTAGGGGACCGCACCGCCACTTTCCAGCAAATTAGGGACACTGTTGCTCCTGGAGTATCGGCGAGGACCATTCGCAACCGTCTCCATGAAGCTGGGCTACGGTCCCGCACACCGTTAGGCCGTCTTCCGCTCACGCCCCAACATCGTGCAGCCCGCCTCCAGTGGTGTCGCGACAGGCGTGAATGGAGGGACGAATGGAGACGTGTCGTCTTCAGCGATGAGAGTCGCTTCTGCCTTGGTGCCAATGATGGTCGTATGCGTGTTTGGCGCCGTGCAGGTGAGCGCCACAATCAGGACTGCATACGACCGAGGCACACAGGGCCAACACCCGGCATCATGGTGTGGGGAGCGATCTCCTACACTGGCCGTACACCACTGGTGATCGTCGAGGGGACACTGAATAGTGCACGGTACATCCAAACCGTCATCGAACCCATCGTTCTACCATTCCTAGACCGGCAAGGGAACTTGCTGTTCCAACAGGACAATGCACGTCCGCATGTATCCCGTGCCACCCAACGTGCTCTAGAAGGTGTAAGTCAACTACCCTGGCCAGCAAGATCTCCGGATCTGTCCCCCATTGAGCATGTTTGGGACTGGATGAAGCGTCGTCTCACGCGGTCTGCACGTCCAGCACGAACGCTGGTCCATCTGAGGCGCCAGGTGGAAATGGCATGGCAAGCCGTTCCACAGGACTACATCCAGCATCTCTACGATCGTCTCCATGGTAGAATAGCAGCCTGCATTGCTGCGAAAGGTGGATATACACTGTACTAGTGCCGACATTGTGCATGCTCTGTTGCCTGTGTCTATGTGCCTGTGGTTCTGTCAGTGTGATCATGTGATGTATCTGACCCCAGGAATGTGTCAATAAAGTTTCCCCTTCCTGGGACAATGAATTCACGGTGTTCTTATTTCAATTTCCAGGAGTGTATTTATTCGACATCTGGAAACTGTTCACATATTTTGGTTCGATTCGACTGCATTCGACAGCTCCACGCAAAAACCTAAACAGCGACTGCCGTCGCCTCAAACAATAAAACTTTCTTCTGTTACACATAATTACATGTGTGTGCCGGCCGGTGTGGCCGAGCGGTTCTAGGCGCTTCAGTGTGGAACCGCGTGACCACTACAGTCGCAGGTTCGAATCCTGCCTTGGGCATGGATGTGTGTGATGTCCTTAGATTAGTTAGGTTTAAGTAGTTCTAAGTTCTAGGGGACTGATGACCTCAGATGTTAAGTCCCATAGTGCTCAGAGCCATTTTGAACATGTGTGTGGTGTCTGTTCTGTCGTACATGCCCGACAGAATACACCACACGCTGTTACGATGCAGCGGCCGTGAATATTAACTTTCAGGGAAATTTTTCCGACGGAATGATGAGATTTGAAAACTTGTGCCCAAGTGGGACTCTAAACTGGCTGCTCCGCCTCTCTAGAACGCTTCCGTTAACTGCCTCGTATCGTTGATTAATTTCAATGTCCTAATGCGGCCGCCGTCGGAAAAATTTTCCCGAGTACGGATTATACTTACTTGTGGCTCAATGGCCAAGTGCAAGTCACGTCGGCACGTTGCTTATCCCTAATCTACTCCAGTTATCGAAGACGGGAAACAGGACTTATCAGTTTAACGTGGAATCCGACCCACGTATGGTTCCTAGCGACTTCCACGTTGTTGAGAGGTAAAGGCTAGATTAAAAGGCAGACTGAAAATTTCCGTAGTCCGACCGGGATTCTAATGCGCGGCCGCGGTTTCCATGCTCGCAGTTTCCCACTTGTTTCTTTGGATCTGTTTCTTCGATGGTGGTTCTGCGCGGATATCGCACGAAATCTTTCAGATTCAATCGATGGCTTAGCTTAGCGAACACGCCGAGCCACCGTGCCCGCGCCATTAGTCCTCTAGGCCCGCCTCGCCTCGCACAAAAGCGCGAGAACAGCTGCGAGTGCTTGGGCGTTGTTGAACGAAACTGCGAAACAATGCCCCCTTGTCGGAAAAGGCGCGCTCGCTCCGTATGGTCTCCAGAATTGAGATATGTTAAAGAGGCTGGGTTCACTACGTCATACCACTATCGACAGAAGTACACATCACAAAATTTAACGCGTCGTACCGGCCGGAGTGGCCGAGCGGTTCTAGGCGCTTCAGTCTGGAACCGCGCGACCGCTACGGTCGCAGGTTCGAATCATGACTCGGGCATGGCTGTGTGTGATGTCCTTAGGTTAGTTAGGTTTAAGTAGTTCTAAGTTCTGATGACCTCAGATGTTAAGTACCGTAGTGTTCAGTCATTTGAACCATTTAACGCGCCGTTGAAGACGTAATCATTACACTCGGAACGTACCACTATTTATTTTTGTACATAATCATCGACTACACCCACATGTTTAGTAGACAGGGTACGATCGTTATACTCTAACGTCATATGAGTGCTCCGCCTTCTATTTTAATGATTTGTCAACATTGCCACTGCCCTTAGTTTTCGCTTACGTCCCCTTGCTTTGATCTGAGCATCATCGTTACATTGAATTCTACGGAAATGTCTACTACTTCGTGGCGGTATACCTGTGCCATTTAGGCCGAGTTGTTACGCATCAATGCTTTAATCTTCAATATGCAGCCGTCCGGGGTGGCCGAGCGGTTCTAGGCGCTACAGTCTGGAACCGCGCGACCGCTACGGTCGCAAGTTCGAATCCTGCCTCGGGCATGGATGTGTGTGATGTCCTAAGGTTAGTTATGTTTAAGTACTTCTAAGTTATAGGGGACTGATGACCTCAGAAGTTAAGTCCCATAGTGCTCAGGGGCATTTGAACCATTTTTTTCAATATCCACGGCGAAAAAGGGATTAAAATGTGAATTTCATCCATAATGGGTGCAGTTAAACTCTGTGACTTTCTTTATAGGAACTGCTACCAGCAACAATAGAAAGTGATTTTATTTAATGCACGACCTGTTTCTGGGTTGTATGTGTTGTCCTCATCATTTCATCATCATTCATGAAAGTGGCGAGATTGGACTGAGGAAAGGTTGAAAATTTGTACGGGCGCTGATAACCGCGCAGTTGAGTGCCCCACAAACTCATCATCATCATCATCGGTTTCTGGCTTGTGCCCATTTTCATGTGGTATTACATTCAATTGAAGTTTCAGTGCTCAGTGTTGGAGATCACTGTTGAAAAAAAAAAAAACAAATAATGTGATGACGACTAAATAGCTGTAACTGTATCAACTGGAAGTTGCTAAGCGACCGTGTTATAAAGTGTTTAGTATTTAGACTAATCAGCCAGGACTTTATGACAGCCTACCTAACAGCCGGTATGTCCACCTTTGGCTCTGGAAGGAGTTGGCACCACACCTGCACATCCAAGTCACTTAATTCCCGTAAATTTTGGGGAGGGGGGCTATAAGCTCTGACGCCACGTTCAATCACATCTCAGTTGTGTTCGATCGGGTTCAGATCCGGCGAACTGGAGGGCCAACACGTCAGCTGGAACTCGCTACTGTGCTCCTCGAACTGTTCCATCACACACCTGGATTTGTGACATGGCGCATGATCTTGTTGAAAAATGCCTCTGCGTTTGTAAACATGATCGTAATGAAGGGATGTATGTGGTCTGCAACCAGTGTACGATAATCCTTGGCTGTCATGGTACCTTGCATGAACTCCACTGGACCTATGGATGCCCACGTGAATGTTCCCCAGAGCATAGTGGAGCCGCTGCTAGCTTGTCTCCATCCTGCAGCCTGCAGTACAGGCGTCAAGGAGTTGTTCTCTTGGAAGAAGGTATCAGGATCGATCAGACCGTGCAACGCTCTCCCACTGCACCAATGTCCATTGCCGATGGTCAGTTGCCCATTTCAGTTGTTGTGATGTTAACAATGGCACATGCATGGGTCGTCAGCTATGGAGGCCCATCATTAGGAGTGTTAGCTGCTCCTTATGTTTAGACACACTTGTACTCTGCCCGGCATTAAATAATGGTTCCGCTATAGTTCGCCGCCTGTCCTGGTTTGCCTGTCTGCCCACCGTACAATGTCCGACATATGTACTGAGGGGTGCTCACCCAACCCCACGACATCTGTACGTGGTTTCACTTTGGATTCCTCACGTGTCGAAGACATTCACCACAGCATTCCTCGAACATCCGACCAATCGTGCAGTTTCCGAAATGCTCGTACCAAGCCTTTGGGTCATCACAATCAAATGGATTGCATGCGTTGCCCATTCTACACATGGACAGCACGCACACTGATCCCACTTGCACCGTGCGTGTTTCTGACTAGCACTCATTCCTCACCAGGTGTCGCAGCTATCGCCTGGACGGGCTGATATTGGCAATAGGTTGGTGATCGTAATGTTCTGGCTTTTCTGTATGTTATAAATGACAATATGGTTCCATAATTATGTAGCAATTTTACTTTCATAATCTGTAATATCTGTTATTTTCCTGTACGTGCAACATGGCTGAACTTTGACCATAAGCTCTGCTTTCTCATGTAAACATGTTAGATGTTGTCAGTGTATATGCTTCTCAAGTTATTAACATCTACTGTATCAAAGGCGTAACATGGAAGAACCAATATTTATCATGATATATAATATACACTGTACATACAGCTGGAGCATCCATGCCGTTTCCACTTTAATTTCATAATATTTTTTTACAAAAAACATCTCGATTTTCTACACATTAACTGTATATTATACATCATGATAAATATTGCTTCTTCCATGTTACGCCTTTGATACAGTAGATATTAATAACTTAAGAAACATATACACTGACAACATCTAACACGTTTTCATGGGAAAACAGAGCTTATGGTCAAAGTTCATACATGTTGCACGTACAGGACAATAGGATATTGCAGATTATGAAAATGAAATTGTTACACAATTATGGAACCACATTGTCATTTATAAGATACAGAATGGTTGATAGCAACGTTATAATCATTTTCTGTGAAGAAGCAATGAATAACAGTTTTACTCTTTCAAAAATTTCGTTTGCCAAGTCTACTTGCTCACTGAGAATGAGATGTGGTGAGTTGGAGGTATGTATGTAAATTTCAACTCTTCAAGAAGATTCATTTTCTTTCCTTTGCTTTCCCTAAATCACTCCAGGCCAATGCCGGGATGGTTCCTCTGAAAGGGCACGGCCGACTTCCTTCCCCATCCTTCCCTAATCCGATGAGACCGATGACCACGCTGTCTAGTCTCCTTCCCCAAACCAACCAACCAACCAACTTTCCTTTGCTGTGAAGTGTGTAGTATCTTCAGGTTGTCTGTAGTGGTGGTTGCTGAGCGTCCGTCTGTCAGATGCGTTGCAGAATTGGATTTATCAAAGTTGCTTAGCCGGAAGGCATCCACGTGTTCCCGGTACATTGTAATGGAACTCCTTCTTGTGTAGCCTATGTAGAACTCTGACCAACTGTCACATGAAAGTTTGTAAATGCCAGATCTGCTGTGACATTGGCTTATTTCTTTTGCTTCAATGAATGATGTGCTTTTGTAGCTTATTGTTAGTGCCGTGGAAGGTTATTTGAATACCATTGTTACGTTAAAGTTCAGCAAATTGGAATGAAGTTTTTCCTTTAATTTAGTATGAAACTTTTTCTGTAAATTCGATGCGTGTGTGTGTGTGTGTGTGTGTGTGTGTGTGTGTGTGTGTGTGTGTATTCTAGTGAATTTGATTTAAAGTTTATCAATTTTATCTGGGTTGTATCCATTTTTGTGTGCAATTCCTTCGATAACGTTAGCTTCTTTTCGTTCATCAAGAGGACTGAGTGTGACTTTGTGTGTGCGATTAAGTGTATATCGGAAGAGTGCCATTTTGTGTTGTACTAGAAGATAGGAAGAGTTGTTTGTGGACTGTTCACTGGTGGCGGGTTTTCGCTAATTTTGAAATGATTGTTTGTTATTTACGTTAGAGATTGTAAGATCAAGTGAATTGATTCTTTTACTTATCTGAAGTTCTACAGTAAGGTTAATGTTGTTCTACGTGCTACGGAGAGTAATGAGAACTTTATCAACCTCCTCAATTGTACCAATGCATAATATAATGATATCATCAATACCTTTTTAATAAATTATTTTGTCTGTCAAAAAACATTCTGACTTGAAGAATTGATTTTCTGTGTGATTAATGTATATATCTGCAAAGATTCCTGCCAAACTGCTGCCCACTGCAAGACCATCTTCTTCCTTGTAAATTTTATCATTAAAAGAGTAATAAAATTATTTCATTATGCCACATAAGCGTGACAGGATTAGTTCTAGCAGTTCAATCAGTTCAAATATTGCAGCCTTGGATACATTTGTGTGTTTTAATAAGTCATGTGATTGTGATTTTGTTACCGTCTTTCAAGCGACCGGTAACATTTAAGCCGTGTTGAGTAAACGTGGCGCCGGATACTCGATCTCTCCGTGAGAAAGAGAGAGGGGTATAAAATTTCTAGTGGGACCGGCGCGCAGTAACGGGCGAAACGGCAATGGTCGTTAGGGGGTCCGCGGACATTTTATAACGCCCGCAGACTACCGCCACGTGTCTCTTCTCTCCTCTTCTCTTCTCAGACACGAACTGTGTGTGACCAGCCACGCACCACGTAGCTTAACTCGCGGCAACATTCGTGTCTCCCTATATACTACGCCCGGGCGGCACGTCCGCTGTGATGGACGAGGCGCCGCAGAGAAAAACGTTCCCGTCAGTCCTTTACGAGACGTGAATATAGATGGAGGCATTCAGGCGTGGAAAGACATCGCAATCCGTTTACTGTGAACATATCGGTTTGTCGATATGTCGACAGGGCATAAAGTTGAGTCTAGCAGTAAGTTGAATACATTTTTTGTCTAGAACACCACCACAATTCTTATATGACCCACTTTTATACTCGTAAATAGTGACAGAATATGGAATAAGTGTAGTCGTTGGGATAAGAGTAGTTGCGGGAATGAAACGAAAACACCTTCAAAAATCAACCGAACTACGTGAACGAATAATCATGAATTTATGTACACTACCGGCCAGTAAAATTGCTACACCACGAAGATGATGTGCTACAGACGCGAAATTTAACCGACAGGAAGAAGATGCTGTGATATGCAAATGATTAGCTTTTCAGTGCATTCACACAAGGTTGGCGCGGGTGGCGACAACTACAACGTGCTGACATGAGGAAAGTTTCCGACCGATTTCTCATACACAAACAGCAGTTGACCGGCGTTGCCTGGCGAAACGTTGTTGTGATGCCTCGTGTAAGGAGGAGAATGGCGTACCATCACGTTTCCGACTTTGATAAAGGTCGGATTGTAGCCTATCGCGATTGCGGTTTATCGTATTGCGACATTGCTGCTCGCGTTGGTCGAGATCCAATGACTGTTAGCAGAATATGGAATCGGTGGGTTCAGGAGGGTAATACGGAACGCCGTGCTGGATCCCAGCGGCCACGTATCACTAGCAGTCAAGATGACACGCATCTTATCCGCATGGCTGTAACGGATCGTGCAGCCACGTCTCGATCCCTGAGTCTACAGATGGGGACGTTTACAAGACAACAACCACCTGCACGAACTGTTCGACGACGTTAGCAGCAGCATGGACTACCAGCTCGGAGACCATGGCTGCGGTTACCCTTCATGCTGCATCACAGACAGGAGCGCCTGCGATGGTGTACTCGACGACGAACCTGGGTGCACGAATGGCAAAACGTCATTTTTTTCGGACGAATCCAGGCTCTGTTTACAGCATCACGATGATCGCATCCGTGTTTGGCGACATCGCGGTGAACGCACATTGGAAGCGTGTATTCGTCATCGCCATACTGGCGTATGACCCGGCGTGATGGTATGGGGTGCCACTGGTTACACGTCTCGGTCATCCCTTGTTCGCATTGACGGGACTTTGAACAGTGGACGTTACATTTCAGATGTGTTACGACTGGCTGTACCCTTCATTCGATCCCTGCGAAACCCTACATTTCAGCAGGATAATGCACTACCGCATGTTGCAGGTCCTGTAAGGGCCTTTCTGGATACAGAAAATGTTAGACTGCTGCCCTGGTCAGCACATTCTCCAGTTCTCTCACCAATTGAAAACGTCTGGTCAATGGCGGCCGAGCAACTGGCTCGTCACAATACGCCAGTCACTACTCTTGATGAACTATGGTATCGTGTTGAAGCTGCGTGGGCAGCTGTACCTGTACACGCCATCCAAGCTCTGTTTGACTCAATGCCCAGGCGTATCAAGGCCGTTATTACAGCCAGAGGTGATTGTTCTGGGTACTGATTTCTCAGGATCTATGCACCCAAATTGCGTGAAAATGTAATCACATGTCAGTTCCAGTATAATATATTTGTCCAATGAATACCCGTTTATCATCTGCTTTTTTTCTTGGTGTAGCAATTTTAATGGCCAGTAGTGTATATACGTTTCCATGCTCGTAATGTTGAACAAAATTCTTTGCAGAGCATCAAAATACCTCGGTATAAACAACATTTTACTTAAGAATATAATGTTCGTGTACTTTTTGTTTTTCGTTTCTTTAGGGGATACAAAAATGTTAGTTGATTTTGTTAATCTTGAAAAGGCTCCATACAGTTGTCCGTGATTAGTAAAGGCGGGATTTGGTAAATACAGTCCTGCTCTTTGAAACGTTTGTCTCTGCGACTTGTTCATAGTGAGCGCAAATTTAATTTTAGTGGGCGACTGTCTTCTAGTCAACTGCAAAGGCTTGCTTACATCAGATGGTGTTAAGTTTATCCGTGGTATTACAAGAGTTTTCCCGATGTCAATCAGCTGAGCATTAATTCTAAATTCATTCAGTTTTGTTATAACCATGCGTGCTCTATTGACTAATCCACGTTTAGCGTTTCTCACCGATAGCTTTCAATGTTCTGTTCCTTAGCGTCGTAAACTTGCCATTTATTGTTTGACAGTAGTATTTACACCACCCGTTGTTGACAAAAGTTAGTAACTAATGAAAAAATGGTTCAAATAGCTCTGAGCACTATGCGAGTTAACTTCTTAGGTCATCAGTCGCCTAGAACTTAGAACTACTTAAACCTAACTAACCTAAGGACATTACACACATCCATGCCCGAGGCAGGATTCGAACCTGCGACCGTAGCGGTCGCTCGGCTCCAGACTGTAGCGCCTAGAACAGCACGACCACTCCGGCCGGCAGTAACTAATGAGCAAATACAAAAACAAAGTAAAAAACTTTTTCTGAGAGACATTTTTTTATTGCTGGCATGTGCAGAGTCGCGCTGCGAAGCCAGAGTGCGTTAATTTCGCTTCACCCCTTATAAACTACCAGTGCAAGGGGCCAAGATAGTTATTACCAGAAAGCAGAAGAAGGAGTACTAGAGCCTAGGCTTGGAGTCACTATATTGTGTCGCTGTTGCAGTAAAAACAACGAGAAGATTTACACATTCGACGATGCACAACTGAGTTTCTGATAAATGTCCAGCAACAATTGCTGTCTTGAGTTTTCTGCCTGTCAGTAAAGAACAAGCTCTGTAAAGTTCCTCTAGTACTAGTAACGAATAATAGTTTGTAGTTTTTATATATCAGAATACGCAGAGGAACAAGTTCCATCTCACATTTGACTCCCACTGTGGTGAAAGTATTTGATTGTGTATTGCGAGAACGAGTTGCAAGCAGAGCTCTCGTTTCTAATAGTTAAGGGTAGAAGTCAGGAACTGAGTGTTGCTGGAAAGAACTAACACAGAGTGGAAGGGTGTAATCATTGATTTGCAAAGATATAAAGCCGATGTAAGACCCCTCTCCGAATAAGGCTGAACTACTGGGAAATAATTTTTTCTTCAATTGAGTGCTTAAGTGTTTGCGAGCTTATTCATTTCCTACGAAACCCACAACATCCATTCCCCGTTACAAAATCATCTCTGCTAAGCATTCTATAAGAGTCTCTCCCTCTCACTCCTTTAAATGGTGATTTAGTAGACAACAGCCCACATTGTTATCAGCTTCCTGCTTGTCATGCAAGCCAAACCTTCGTCCAAAGCTGGCGATAGCTGTACCGGGATGCGACATCCGATCCAACGATGAGGGTCTTGGTAGTACAGGTTCTCACGGAGAATGACATCGAAACGTGATGGTGCACCGTCTTGAGGAAACACGCCCTCTCGTGTACAACAAGAGGTGTAGCGACCTTTGGTCCAAATCTCCAAGGAACGCAGCTAACGTTGACGTCTTCCTATAGTTTATCTGATAGAGTTTATATGGGCTCCCATTAATAATTAGAAATCAAAAATCCTCATCTACATTGGATGTGCTTATCTTGTGGTAGTTTGTTGCCCAGGGTTGCAGGTCCACAACATAAAATGTTGATTGGGGCGCTTTTCTTTTTTAACTTTATAAATAATGAAACAAGCTTTGCTGAATGTTTGGTCATTTGGCTTCCAAAACGCCACCTGTAGTAAGATGCGCTCAGCTATCTCTTGCTCCATCAGTGTCGCCACCCTGATGCTGGACAAAAAGAGTATAAGGCCGTCTTGGGAAGGCGCGCACACCTAGACGTGTCAAAGAGTATCCCGTCGATATCTACACTGTCATCCCCTTCGGCTGAGGTTGATTTATTTTATTCTAGCGGCTTAAGGCGTGAATGCCATGGCGTCAGAAAAAGCCCTATTTCAGAATTACGACGTGTTTCAGTGAATCAAAGTAAGTATCATGTGCATTGAAATTATACAAACAATTCAGTTCATCCAAGTGACATCGAGAGTCCCTCTGAAATTACCTGTTCTCATCGTACGCAAATTGTATTTATAATACACTCGTTGAAGTGGTCTGAAAGTGGGTGGAGGGATAAAAACATACAATAATTTAAAAAATCACTAGAAAAATGTCCAAATTGAACTCAAACAAAATGCCTTAGTTATTTATGTCAGACGATTCCATTTGATCAGAGAATTAAGAAACTGGAAATGGCTTTCGTATAGGCAAAGTATTAAAATAGTTACCGTGTGATTTTTATCAATATTTCAGCTAATTAACAGTAATTAGAACATCGTCTTTTAAGAAAAACTAGCTATCAGGATCAAGGTATTTTGGCCTCGCAATTCGACTGACATAAATCTACACCCGTACTCCCCAAGCCACCTGGCGATGTATGGCGGAGGGCATCCCTCCCCCCCCCCCCCCTTTCCTGTTAGAGTCGTGGAAGATTCGCGGGAAAAACAATTGCCGGTAAGCCTCCATGTGAGCCGGACTCACTCTAATTGTATCACGAGATATATGCAGGAGCAAGCAATATATTGGTTGACCCTTGTAAAAAAGTACGCTCTCGGAACTTCAACAGTAAACCACACCATAATCCAGAATGATTCTCTTGCAGATTCTGTCGCTGGACTTGGTTGATAATCGCGGAGACACTTTCGTGCTAACTAATGAACTTTTGACGAAACGTGCTGCTCTTCTTTGAATCTTCTCTGTTTCCTCTGTCAGTCCTATCTGGTACGCATGAGCGGCATGCATGTATTGGTGGAACGAGAATTTTGTAAAGTACCTCCTTTCTCCACGGACAAATTTCCTGCGGATTCTTCTAATGAATCTGTCTGAGGGGTTAGTTTTACGTGGTCGTTCCACTTTAAATTGTTCCGGAAGCATACGCCTACATATTTTGTCGATGTGACTGCTTCCAGTCATTGTTCTGCATTCGTGTGATGGGTCTTTGTGCCTATCTATGCGCAATTTATTACATTTGTCTGTGTTGAGGGTCAGTTTCCACTGTCTGCACTAAGCGCGATCCTGTTCAGGCTCCCCATCATACACATACCGCTTCCCGCGGAGTGCATTCTTCATTGAGCCAGACAGATGAAAGTCGGAAGGTACGAGATCCGGGCTGTAGGGTGAATGTGTAAGATGAGTCCAGTGAAATTTCTGTGAACTCCTCTCCGGTGTGCAGGACTTGTGTGAGGCATTGCGTTGTCATGGAGAAGGAGAAGTTCGTTTGCATTTTTGTGACGACAAACACTCTGAAGTCGTTTCTTAATGTCCTGAGGCTAGCACGGTACAGCTCCGAGTAGATCGTTGCGCCATGAGGGAGGACATAAATCAGAGTAACTCCTTCAGAGTCCCAGAACACCGTCGACATGACTTTACTGACTGAGGGTGCAGCTTTGAATTTTTTGTTCGGAGGAGAGGTGTGTGGTACAACCTCACGGATTGCCGTTTTGTTTCCGGATCGAAGTGATGAACCCAAGTTTCATCGCCTGTGACGATATTCGACAAAAATTCTCACGATTAGCCTCATAACGCGCACACCTTTGACTATAACTGGTGGACGAGTGTGTCAGCGCTACCAACAGAGACTTCCAGTTTGACTGTGATCGACCTCTAATGAGACTGTCCGCACGTTCCAACATTGCAGCTGTGTGCGACCCGCCGGTACGCGTGAGATCGGACAGGTTTGTGCGACCTTGTTGCGATGATGACAGACGGCTTGCCCAACGGCTCAACCTGCTTTTGTTCACTGTCAGGTCTCCGTAGAAATTCTGCAGGCGCTTACGAATATCTGCGACGCTCTGGTTTCCCGCCAAAAGAAACTCAGTGACAGCTCTCTGCTTGGAACGCACCTCGGTTCCAGACGCCATTTTGAAGGCTACATACAGCACCGCCACATATCGGAAGTTCATGGAACTACACTCCTGGAAATGGAAAAAAGAACACATTGACACCGGTGTGTCAGACCCACCATACTTGCTCCGGACACTGCGAGAGGGCTGTACAAGCAATGATCACACGCACGGTACAGCGGACACACCAGGAACCGCGGTGTTGGCCGTCGAATGGCGCTAGCTGCGCAGCATTTGTGCACCGCCGCCGTCAGTGTCAGCCAGTTTGCCGTGGCATACGGAGCTCCATCGCAGTCTTTAACACTGGTAGCATGCCGCGACAGCGTGGACGTGAACCGTATGTGCAGTTGACGGACTTTGAGCGAGGGCGTATAGTGGGCATGCGGGAGGCCGGGTGGACGTACCGCCGAATTGCTCAACACGTGGGGCGTGAGGTCTCCACAGTACATCGATGTTGTCGCCAGTGGTCGGCGGAAGGTGCACGTGCCCGTCGACCTGGGACCGGACCGCAGCGACGCACGGATGCACGCCAAGACCGTAGGATCCTACGCAGTGCCGTAGGGGACCGCACCGCCACTTCCCAGCAAATTAGGGACACTGTTGCTCCTGGGGTATCGGCGAGGACCATTCGCAACCGTCTCCATGAAGCTGGGCTACGGTCCCGCACACCGTTAGGCCGTCTTCCGCTCACGCCCCAACATCGTGCAGCCCGCCTCCAGTGGTGTCGCGACAGGCGTGAATGGAGGGACGAATGGAGACGTGTCGTCTACAGCGATGAGAGTCGCTTCTGCCTTGGTGCCAATGACGGTCGTATGCGTGTTTGGCGCCGTGCAGGTGAGCGCCACAATCAGGACTGCATACGACCGAGGCACACGGGGCCAACACCCGGCATCATGGTGTGGGGAGTGATCTCCTACACTGGCCGTACACCACTGGTGATCGTCGAGGGGACACTGAATAGTGCACGGTACATCCAAACCGTCATCGAACCCATCGTTCTACCATTCCTAGACCGGCAAGGGAACTTGCTGTTCCAACAGGACAATGCACGTCCGCATGTATCCCGTGCCACCCAACGTGCTCTAGAAGGTGTAAGTCAACTACCCTGGCCAGAAGATCTCCGGATCTGTCCCCCATTGAGCACGTTTGGGACTGGATGAAGCGTCGTCTCACGCGGTCTGCACGTCCAGCACGAACGCTGGTCCAACTGAGGCGCCAGGTGGAAATGGCATGGCAAGCCGTTCCACAGGGCTACATCCAGCATCTCTACGATCGTCTCCATGGGAGAATAGCAGCCTGCATTGCTGCGAAAGGTGGATATACACTGTACTAGTGCCGACATTGTGCATGCTCTGTTGCCTGTGTCAAATGTGCCTGTGGTTCTGTCAGTGTGATCATGTGATGTATCTGACCCCAGGAATGTGTCAATAAAGTTTCCCCTTCCTGGGACAATGAATTCACGGTGTTCTTATTTGAATTTCCAGGAGTGTATATGGGCTGAAGCGGGAACATTCCACGTTGCCCCACAACAAATTCTGCATTTTTTTTTTTTTGCAACCGAAATTGGCCGAGAAAAAATGTTTTACATTTCACAAGTAATGCAACACATTTTTTTTTTCGGCCAGTTTCGGTTGAAAAGTTACGGAACGCCCCTCGTATTTGTATATGGGCCCCACGTCACAGTTAATGTGTCACAATTAGCGCCATGCCAGTAGATATGAAAACAAAGCGCCGGCAGCTGGCCGCTCGCTGGTGGCGCGGGAAGACTTGGCGAGCAGCCCGCTGCGCTGCGCCGCCATGAGTGCGCGACTTCCGCCCCCGCGGCGGCTCCTGTGATCAGCGATCCGTGACGGCTCCCCCACTTGTCCGCCGCCCGCCGCCCGCCGCTTCACGCTGCTCCTTGCTTTCGGCTCCTCTCACTAGAGTGCGTTAAATTTCTGTGCGATGCCAAGTTCCGCGTGGAAGTTCCCAATGTGGATGCATCGTTGATGCGTAGTTAAAAATATGGAATCGTTTCACAAATGGAAGTGCTTCCGCCCGAGTTAACTTGTACCCATTTTCACCTTCTGAACAGGAAACGGCAGGTTAACGTCTCGCTTACGTTGACGTTACGGAAAAAGAAATCTTAACGCTAGAGAAAAATAAGCCTCCGGAATGGCCGAGCGGTTCTAGGCGCTTCAGTCTGGAACCGCGCGACCGCTACGGTCGCAGGTTCGAATCCTGCCTCGGGCATGGATGTGTGAGATGTCCTTAGGTTAGTTAGGTTTAAGTAGTTCTAAGTTCTAGGGGACTGATGACCTCAGATGTTATGTCCCATAATGCTCAGATCCATTATTTTTTCAGTAAAATAATTGGTGTAGATAATGAAATTTCGGGGGTACATTTGTCCAGGTAACATACTTAAATAATTAACGTTGCAAGTTCACAGCTTAATGTAAGCTCGGGATAATCCGTTCCAAATGTGAAACTCTGGCACATTAAGAACAGCTGTAACAGCCAGAATTTTGAAAGCAAGCATACAAAGTGCATCTGTCGTGTTTTACAGTTGCCGGATGTCAGTTTGTGGCATGGAGTCCCGTGGCTGTTGCACTTAGCCGGGCAAGACAGGGACGGTTAATGGTGTTTGTGGATGAAGCTAGAGTCGTCGTCCGATGATGTCCCTTGTCTACATCTACATCTACATCTACATCCATACTCCGCAAGCCACCTGACGGTGTGTGGCGGAGGGACAGACTGGGGACAGATCTGGTGATTGAGCAGGCCAACGCAACATGTCGACACGCTGTACAGCTTATTGGGCTACAACAGCGGTATGTAGGCGAGCGTTATCGTGTTGGGAAAAAAAACCTGGAATACTGCTCATGAATTGAAGTACAGCGGGTCGAATCACTAGACTGCCGTAAAACTTGCAGTCAGGTTGCGTGGCATAACTACGACAGTGCTGCTACTGTTTCTATCGTACGAAGCCGTGCGGGATTAGACGAGCGGTCTGGGGCGGCTGGTGCCGGCAGAGGTTCGAGTCCTCCCTCGGGCATGGGTGTGTGTGTGTGTTTGTCCTTAGCATAATTTACGTTAAGTAGTGTGTAAGCTTAGGGACTGATGGCCTTAGAAGTTGAGTTCCACAAGATTTCACACACATCACAACATCTCATCTGTCATACGAAATCGCACTCTAGACCATAACTGCAGGTAGAGGTCTCGTGTGTCTCGATAGGTTGCAGGGCCTTAGCTGGCCTCCTCCTAACACATGCCCATCACTGACACCGAGGCACAGCTAGAACCAGCTTTCAGCAGAAAATACGACAGGCCTCCACCCTGCCCTCCAATACGCTCTCGCTTGACACCGCTAAAGTCGCAAATGGTAGTGGTTTGGGGTCGGTGGAATGTACGCTACATTGCGTCTGGCTCGGGGCTGTCTTCGAAGTAACCGATTTGTAACAGTTTGCTGTGTCACTGTGATGCTCAGAGTGCTGCTTCAGGTGATGTACGATGTACCAGAGCCATACGCCGAACACGATGGCCTTCCCTCTCGGTAGTGCCACGTAGCCGTCCGTAGCCCGGTCTTCTTGCGACCACATATTCCGTGACCACCGGTGTCAACAATCGTATACAGTCAGTACATTCCTGCCAGTCGTAGCGCTCTTAGATGTCCTCGTTCAAACTTGGTTGAGGTGTTCGTAATGGCGTCTTTGTCGCCTTAAAGGCATTCTTCACTGATACCAGCTCACCACGTCCAGTCTTAAAGTTAATTACGCTCACGACCGTTACATCGGGTATTTAATGCAAATCTGCGCTACTAGCGCCACCATTATACGACTGGTGCGAAATTCGAATGGACATCTTTCAGACATAGAAACGCGCGCACCAACTTACGTTTACGTTCAATTTTCTTTTTTTTTTTTTTGTTTTTTTTTTTTTTGTTTTTTTTGTCAGTGTATTAGAGACAGAAAACTAGCTACAGAGGCAAGCACCTAGCAGAAGTTGTAAGTAGGCTGTTTAGGTTTTTATGTTGGTAACGCCACGTAGCTTTCTGTAGTAAAATCGCTGACTGTGCTGTGTACAGTCTGTGGCTGGTTGGACTCATTGTCAGAATATTCGCTATTCTAGTGTTGGGCAGCTGGATGAAAACAGCGCCTAGCGTTGTGCAGTTGGAAGTGAGCCGCCAGCAGTGGTGGAAGTGGAGGGAGAGATGGCAGAGTTTTGCGCGAACGCTCTGGACGTCGCTCCGTCAGAAAAAGGAAATTTAACTGGATGTCTCATATATTATGACTTTTGAACGCTATTAAGGTAAATACACTGTTTGTTCTCTATCAAAACCTTTCATTTGCTAACTATGCCTATCAGTAGTTAGTGCCTTCACTAGTTACAATCTTTTATTTAGCCGGCAGTATTGGCGCTCGCTGTATTGCAGTAGTTCGGCAACTGTGATGTAAGTCATTCATGAAAGGTATAGGTTATTGTTAGTCAGGGCCATTCTTTTGTACGGATTATTGAAAGTCAGATTGCGTTTCGCTAAAAATATTGTGTGTCACATTAGTGATGGTCAGAATAAGTAAAGAGAAAACTATTTGAGTACGTTGAGTTTTGCTCAGCTGTTTCTGTATGAAATACCAAAAATGGTTCAAATGGCTCTGAGCACTATGGGACTCCACTGCTGAGGTCGTAAGTCCCCTAGAACTTAGAACTACTTAAACCTAACTAACCTAAGGACATCACACACATCCATGCCCGAGGCAGGATTCGAAGCTGCGACCGTAGCGGTCGCGCGGTTCCAGACTGTAGCACCTAGAACCGCTCGGCCACTCCGGCTGGCTGTATGAAATACCGTAAGAGTTTTTTCAGCAATGTCATTCATAATTTTTCAAAGGGGACGTTACACAAAGTCACTGACCAGAGGTTGTTGAAGGAGAATCATCGCATTTTCCCCAAGTGATTTATGAAAATCGGCGAGAGTTGGAATCAGAATGGCAGATGAGGAGATTTCAACACTACACTACTCTTTCGAATTTATGTTTAGTGCCTTAGACATTTCCAACGTCTCACTAGTTTTGCGGAAAGGAGACATGGCATTCAATTATATTGTAGGAAAGATTCAGTAACGTCTTGCTGATTAATACTGTTTTCCCCATTAAGAAGGAGAACAGCATCTCCTTGTGGTAGTAATTTTTTCGTCGACGTCGTCACCTACGATTTTTATTTGAAAAAAGGTGTATTTTCAAATCCTGTACATGTTTATTTCTCCAGTTAGTATAAAAATTTATTTGCATTCAGATTCGTTGTTTTTGCTTACGTTTTAAACTCCTTGCCTCTAAAACGCATGGAAAATTTTTCATGACAGCCTCACAGACGTGGCTGATGAACTGACCTTTGATGGTTTCCCTCTTAACGTCCACTTCAGGTATAACATGAATGTTATTGCTGCAGGGAAATTATTGAAGAAATGATGGCATCCTTCGAATACGATGCAATGTGTCGGCTATGCCTGTAGCAGGACTATTACTTCGATTGAAGTAACATATTGACGCCACCTCATGAAACTTCTTTTTCGTCGTGCTGCAGCATTGATGAACTCGCGCGGAATAGACTAGGGTCAGGGCTGTAGTTGAATCCATTAATAGCACGCCATACGAGGAAATTGACTTTGCTCTATAGGCCGCCGTCAAACATGAAGCGGAACTTGTTACAGTTTATTGATCACCCCTACCACTTCTCAATGAAGCACGGAAAAAATCACTCTAGTCTTTTTAGTTCCTTACGTGATATGTTGGACGGAGAAAACTGAATAGTGTTAAAATCTTCTTGAAAGCTGACCGTTAATCTGCCACCCTTACAAGAAGAGAACCTCGTCTTTCTTCCACATATTACAAAACAACATCCCTCATCATCTCCGAAATACTGAATGGCTGCACCTATCAGCTGCAACCACAGCACCATTCCTTTGAGTTCCAGCGGCCACTTGCTTTAATTTCTTATGAAGACTCCAAACACTTAAACCCTCCTCAATATCAGGTAGCACATGAATTTTGTGCGTTGTGTTCATCTAAATTGCAGTTGTTCATATGCTTTCCACCCATTACATTTGTGTATTCTGCTTTACATTCCTATAAAAGAGTTACAAACAGATATGTAAGGGATGTGAGTCCAGTTGTATAATACTAATGCTATATTTAAATGCTGCTGCATTTGTTCTCCAACTCTTCGACATCATCTTGCACAGCGAGCTACCATCTGGCCACAATTTATTGGTTATGAACTGTAGATTAAAACTAGAGAAATTACAAAAAAGTGGGATATTAAGGATATGGTACCTGGAGAAATTGAAAGAACGAGAGGTTGTAGAGAGATTCAGAAGGAGCATTAGGCAACGATTGACTAGAACAGGCGAGAGCAGCACATTAGAAGACAAGGGGGTATCTTTGAGAGATGAAATAATGAAGGCAGTAAAGAATAAAATAGATAAAAAGACAAAAGCCTATTAGAAATACTTGGATAACACCGGAGATAGTGAATTTAACTGATGAAGGGAGAAAAAATGAAAATGCAGCAGGAGAAAGGGAGTACAAACATCAAAAAATGAGATAGGAAGTGCAAAATGGCTAATCAGGAAGGTCTAGAGGACAAAAATACGTAAAAACGAATTTTTTGTTTTAAACATTGATTAAAAATACTTTATTTTAAACATACCAGCCACGAGTAGTATTCAGAGGGACAAAAAGGCTCAACGAAAATGGTGTTAATCGTTCTGATGGAACCCTAAAAAATGTAACATTTTACTGGCATATTACGTACATTAAATATCAATGTAGCTTTCCCTACCTTGCAGATAAAAGACAACATTGTTTGTACCTTCCTTTGAACAGGATGATTAGTACTAGCTTTTAAATCCCTTGATTTATTTGATCACTAACAGAATTCTTGTCGGTGAACAGACGATTAACCTCTTGCTCGCACTTATGTTTAGACTCATCGGCATGCCGCTTAACACACGTATTGTAATTGATACAAACGCCTATCGAACACACTTACATCGGCTTCAAATGCGTTGCAGAATATCACGACTGAGTCATTGATTGACACGCAATGATTTCAGCCGGCACGGCAGGCAGCTCCTCGAATCAAATTTGACACTTGTGCAGCACTTGTTTCAGATCGGGGAAGCCCGAGCGTGCACACGTGCAAAGCGTTCAGTCCAGAGAGGTTGGTGGTCTCGGTTCTAATTTTATAAAACATGATGTTATCCTTTATATCAGTGTATATTCTCTTAGTTAAAAAGTTGACATTTTTGTGAAGACTCCAAACACTTAAACCCTGCTCAAGATCAGGCAGCACATGAATTTTGTGCGTTGTGTTCTTCACGCATTGCCATGCCGCCCCCCACCCCCTCCCCTCCTCCCATTTTGAAGTCACGTAATTCAAAAATGGTTCAAATGGCTCTTAGAACTATGGGACTTAACTTCTGTGGTCATCAGTCCCCTAGAACTTAGACCTACTTAAAGGAAGGATTCGAACCTGCGACCGTAGCGGTCGCGCGGTTCCAGACTGTAGCGCCTAGAACCGCTCGGCCACTCTGGCCGGCGAAGTCACGTAATTAATGGACGTCCACCTTGGAGTACAATACGAGGTCTTTTAAAAAAATTCCGGAACTTTGCCCACAAAATTTTTTTACTCTCACCTTTTACTTACTGTGCATGGCCTCCTTCGAAATATTCTCCTCCGCAATATATATACCGCTCCCGAGGTCGTTTCTCCTTGTGGAACCAGTGTTGGTACGATTCATGCTGGATCGTGCGAAACGCCATCTGCGAATTTTCTTCTGCCTCGACTATCATTGCAGATCATCGTCCTTTCAACAGGGTTTTCGAGTTTGGAAATAAAAAAAAACTCCGGAGGGGCCAGGTCTGCAGAGTACGGAGGATGAGTCACCGCTGTGATTTCGTTTTTCGGACAACAGTCACGCACCAACAGGGATGAATGTGCGGGTGGGTTGTCGTGATGTAAGAGCCATGAATTGAATTGTCTCGCCACATTTCAGGCCGTTTCCGTCTCACACTTTTCTCGCGGGCGTCGCAACATGGCCTGATAGCACCACCGATTAACAATTTGTCCCTGTGGCACCAATTCAAGATGGAGTAATCCTTCAAAGTTTTGAAATTTGACCTGACCTGACGAGCGTTTTTTGGTCTTGGAGAACCTTTCCCGACCCATTGTGAAAATTGAACCTTGACCTCAACATCATAACCGTAGACTCACGCCTGATCACCAGCTATGATTCTCTTAAGGAACATCTCGTTCTCATTTGCGCGATCCAAAAGCTCTTCACAAATTGCGAGGCGAAGGCTTTCTGGCTGGTTCAAATGGCTCTGAGCACTATGGGACTTAACATCTATGGTCATCAGTCCCCTAGAACTTAGAACTACTTAAACCTAACTAACCTAAGGACATCACACAACACCCAGTCATCACGAGGCAGAGAAAATCCCTGACCCCGCCGGGAATCGAACCCGGGAACCCGGGCGCAGGAAGCGAGAACGCTACCCCACGACCACGAGCTGCGGACGAGGGCTTTCTGGTTGGGGTTGGGTTGTTTGGGGGGCAGAGACCAAACAGGGAGGTCATCGGCCTCATCGGATTAGGGAAGAACGGGAAAGGAAGTCGGCCGAGCCCTTTTGGAGGAACCATCCAGACATTTCCCTGGATAGATTTAGGGAAATCACGGAAAACCTAAATTAGGATGGCTGGATGCGGGATTGAACCGTCGTCCTCCCGAATGCGAGTCCAGTGTGCTAAACAGTGCGCCACCTCTCTCGGTGAAGGCTTTCTGGTCTTGAGTCATGAGACGAACTTGGCGCCTATATTGATTATTCCTCTTGTTGTCGTTGTTGTGGTCCTCAGTCCTGAGACTGGTTTGATGCAGCTCTCCATGTTACTCTATCCTGTGCAACCTTCTTCATCTCCCAGTACTTACTGCAACCTACATCCTTCTGAATCTGCTTAGTGTATTCATCTCTTGGTCTCCCTCTACGATTTTTACCCTCCACGCTGCCCTCCAGTACTAAATTGGTGATCCCTCGATGCCTCAGAACATGTCCTACCAACCAATCCCTTCTTCTAGTCAAGTTGTGCCACAAACTCCACTTCTACCCAATTCTATTCAATACCTCCTCATTAGTTATGTGATCTACCCATTTAACCTACAGCATTCTTCTGTAGCACCACATATCAAAGGTTTCTATTCTCTTCTTGTCTAAACTATTTATCGTCCATGTTTCAATTCCATACAAGACTACACTCCATACAAATACTTTCAGGAACGACATCTTTACATTTAAATCAATACTCGATGTTAACAAATTTCTCTTCTTCAGAAAACCTTTCCTTGCCATTGCCAGTCTACATTTTATATCCTATCCACTTCTACCATCATCAGTTACTTTGCTCCCCAAATAGTAAAACTGATTTACTACTTTAAGTGTCTCATTTTAATACCTACTCCGAACTTTTCTTTCGTTTCCTCTACTGCTTGCTCAATATACAGATTGAATAGCAGCGGGGATAGGCTACAAACCTGTCTCACTTCCTTCCCAACCACTGCTTCCCTTTCATGCCCCTCGACTCTTATAACTGCCACCTGGTTTCTGTACAAATTGTAAATAGCCTTTCTCTCCCCGTATTATACCCCTGACACCTCCAGAATTTGAAAGAGAGTATTCCAGTCAACATTGTCAAAAGCTTTCTCGAAGTCTTCAAATGCTAGAAACGTAGGTTTGCCTTTCCTTAATCTTTCTTCTAAGATAAGTCGTAGGGTCAGTATCGCCTCATGTGTTCCAACATTTCTATGGAATCCAAACTGATCTTCCCCTAGTTCGGCTTCTACCAGTTTTTCCATTCGTCTGTAAAGAATTCGCGATAGTATTTTGCAGCTGCGACTCATTAAACTGATTGTTTGGTAATTTTTACATTTGTCAACACCTCCTTTCTTTGGGACTGGAATTATTATATTCTTCTTGAAGTCTGAAGGAATTTCGCCTGTTTCATACATCTTGCTCACCAGATGGTAGAGTTTTGTCAGGACTGGCTCTCCCAAGGCCGTCAGTAGATCTAATGGAATGTTGTCTACTCACGGGGCCGTGTTTAGACTCAGATCTTTCAGTGCTCCGTCAAACTCTTCACGCAGTATCGTATCCCCCAATTCATCTTCATCTACCTCCTCTTCCATTTCCATAATATTGTCCTCAAGAACATCGCCCCTGTATAGACCATCTATATACTCCTTCCACCTTTCTGCTTTCCGTTCTTTGCTTAGAACTGGGTTTCCATCAAAGCTCTTGATATTCATGCTAGTGGTTCTCCTTTCTCCAAAGGTCTCTTTAATTTTCCTGTAGGCAGTATCTATCTTACTCCTAGTGAGATAAGCCTCTACATCCTTACATTTGTCCTCTAGCCATCCCTGCTTAGCCATTTTGCACTTACTGTCGATCTCATTTTTGAGACGTTTGTTGTCTTTTTTGCCTGCTTCACTTACTGCATTTTTGCATTTTCTCCTTTCATCAATTAAATTCAGTATATTTTCTGTTACCCAAGGATTTCTAGTAGCCCTCGTCTTTTTACCTACTAGGTCCTCTGCTGCCTTCACTACTTCATCTCTCAAAGCTACCCATTCTTCTTCTTCTGTATTTCTTTCCCCCATTCCTGTCAATTGTTCCCTTATGCTCTCCCTGAAACTCTGTACAACCTCTGGTTGTTTCAGTTTATCCCATCTCCCTAAATTCCCACCTTTTTGCAGCTTCTTCAGTTTTAATCTACAGTTCATAACCAATAGATTGTGGTCAGAGTCCACATCTGCCCCTGGAAATGTCTTACAATTTAGAACCTGGTTCCTAATCTCTGTCTTACCATTATATAATCTATCTGAAACCTTCTAGTATCTCCAGGGTTCTTCCATGTATACAACCTTCTTTCATAATTCTTGAACCAAGTGTTTCCTCACAATATGTGACAAAATATGTCTTGCGGTTATTCCTTTTTTATCTTACGATAGATTTCATAATGGGAGTCCGCTGAAACTCTTAATCTAATGTGGATAAATGAAGTGCGATCCAGTCAATTGTGTGTAAGTGCTTCATTGGTTTGGTCGCTGACCTGTAGAACGACTTCTATTCTACATCCACACACATACTCCACATGCCACCGTTTGGTGTATGGCAGAGAGTACCGTGTACCGCCAATAGTCATTTCCTTTCCAATACCATTCTCAAATGGAGCGAAAGAAAAACGACTATCTATATTCCTCCGTATAAGCCCTAATTTCTCTTATCCTGTCTTTGCGATCCTTACCCGAAATATACGTTGGCGTCAGTAGAACCGTTTTGCAGTCGGCTTCAAATGCCTGTTCTCTAAACTTTCTCATTAGTGTTTCGCGAAAATAACGTAGTCTTCCCTCCAGGGATTCCCATTGTGGGTTTACGAAGCGTGGCCGTAACACTCGGGCGCTGATCGAACCTGCTGGTAACAAACCAAACAACGCGCTTCTGAACTCGTTCTGTCTTAAAAAAAATGTTCTTCAAATGTGTGTGAAATCCAATGGGACTTAACTGCTAAGGTCATCAGCCCCTAAGCTTATACACTACTTAACGTAAATTATCCTAAGGACAAACCCACACACCCATGCCCGAGGGAGGACTCGAACCTCCGCCGGGGCCAGCCGTCGCGTCTTCCTTTAATCCGACGTGAGCACTACTCAAGAACGGGTAGTATAAGAGTTTTATACACTGTTTCCTTTGTAGAAGAGAGACACTTTCCGAAAACTCTCCTGATAAACTGAACTTGACTATTAGCCTTCGCTACTACCGACCTCACGTGCTTGTTCCGTTTCCTGTCTTCCAGTACCACACACAGTTGTAAGGCCATGAGAAGGAGAAGAAGAAGAAGTACTAACTTTCTTGGCGTTAGCCTAGAAGAGTTTAAAGAAACCATGGAAGGCCTAAATCTGAATGCCCTGACATGGATTTGAACCAGTATCCTCCTGAGTGCTACTCCACGATTAACAATTTTCGCGTCTTATTGCGTGAGATACAAACCCCGAACCTGCTGCTTCAGCCACTGGAGTCTGCCACTTGATGAGAATCCCGCTGGCCCCTGAGCATCAAACGCGCGTCCGGAAAACTCCTTTTTCAGTGTCCAGGTATTCAGATCAACTGCTGTCCATTTCACGGTCGTAGCACTTCTCTGAATGACACGCGACAAGCGAGGCGCACAAAACGTGGGGGGAGGGAGAGAGACACAGCAGGGAGAGAGGGTGGCGGTGAGTGTTCACCGGCTCCACGGCGCTACGGCGATGGCAATTTCACCGCTATTGTTCTAGGATCTGTGCAGAAGGGACGCCACTCCAGTAAAAACGTAAAGCATTGAAAAGCCCCCGAATAATTACTGGAGTGCTGTAACTGAGAGGGAGCGCAGCTGAGAAGCAAAAGGCAGAAATGAGAATCGGAGTACATGCGCCACGGTGCGATGCGGCTCCGCCCAGGGCGACGGGCCCCGGTTCGATTCCCGGCGGGCACAGCCACCGCGGCACGAGCGAGCCGCGACTGTCAGCCCAGGGGCGGCGAAGTGTTGTCCTCCAAAATGACAGCCGCCCTCCTCCCGTGGAGGGTGAAGGTGTAACCAACAAAGCTCTTCAGCAGCCTGTTCCAGTTTATTATTTAGAGAGCTACCGTTGTTCCTTGGCAATGAAGTTGTGCACAAGAGAATAACATCTTTGATAACCTATACCAAGACGCCATAGAGCAGACTAGCTCTTCAGTACATTATTTAAATCACAAAAGGCCCTCTGCATACAAGGTTCTCTCTCTGTTTAAAGAATCAAATTTCTTATAAATTATCTTGCTAACGAAATTGCCGTCGACTATTCGCTAATATGGTCTGGGACGCTCGTAATTATTTCGCACTGATGGGACCATCAGTAGCAGTTAAAAAAAATATATTAAAATAAGATTAAACTGAAGCTGAAACACACCAAATTTTTATTCTAAAATCCACCGCTGCAATGTCGACCGTTTGGCTGTCTTCATGTGAAGGCATCTACATCTACATCTACATCTACATGGATACTCTTCAAATCACATTTAATTGCCTGCCAGAGGTTCATCGAACCACCTTCACAATTCTCTATTATTCCAATTTCGTATAGCGCGCGGAAAGAACGAGCACGTATATCTTGCCGTAAGGGCTCTCATTTCCCTTATTTTATCATTGTGATCGTTTCTCCCTATGTAGGTCGGTGTCAACAAAATATTTTCGCATTCAGAGGAGAAAGTTGGTGATTGGTATTTCGTGAGAAGATCCCGCCGCAACGAAAAACGGTTTTGATTATGCCCACCCAAAATCCTGCATTATTTCAGTGAGACTCTCTCTCTCCTATTCCGCGATAATACAAAACGTGCTGCCTTTCTTCGAACTTTTTCGATGTACTCCGTTAATCGTGTCTGATAAGGCACCCACACCGCGCAGCACTATTCTAAAAAGAGGTCGGACAGGCGTAGTGTAGGCAGTCTCCCTCCGTAGTATATCTGTTACATTTTCTAAGTGTCCTGCCAATAAAACACAGTCTTTGGTTAGCCTTCCCCACAACGTTTTCTGGGTGTCCCTTACAGTTTACGTTGTTCGTAATTGCAATTCCTAGGTATTTAGTTGAATTTACGGCTTTTATATTTGACTGGTTTATCGTGTAACCGAAGTTTAACGGATTCTTTTTAGCACCCATGTGGATGATGTCTCACTTTTCGTTATTTAAGGTCGATTGCTAATTTTTGCACCATACAGATATCTATTTTAAGTCGTTTTGCAATTTGTTTTGATCTTCTGAAGACTTTATTAGTCGATAAACGACAGCCTCGTCAGTAAACAACGTAAGACAGCTGCTCAGATTGTCTCCCAACTCGTTTATATAGATAAGGAACAGAAAATGACCTATAACACTACCTTGGGAAACGCCAGAAATCACTTCTGTTTTACTCGATGACTTTCCGTCAATTACTACTAACTATGACCTGCAACGTTTTGTCCTCCGGCAGACGTGAAAGTTTTAAAAATATCTCACATGTATGCATGTCACCATCACATCCATTAGCTGAGTGTTTTACATTGCTGCGATCTCTTCCGTAAATAACATCAAATTGCTACACAAGGCGACCATTATGTCTCTCAAAGACGTTTCATGGATACGAATTTCATCCAAGGAAAAGTAACCTCTTCGTAGACTCTTGGTTTCCTGTTATTACGAGCGTCAATATACGACATACGGAATGCTCTTATTATGGTAATAGTCGCCTCATTCCCTCTCTGCTACTATTTCCTGACTTAGTCATATTTTAGGGAAGTTAATACCTGCTTTCATATGTGCAGCCTTTTTTACTACGGGGATGCGCCATTTAAATTTTTGAATCTGCTGAACATTTTAACAACTCTACGTAAGTGCCTTTGAGGGACAAAGTAGTCTTTAGTATCCTGTTGTCCAATGGCGATGTAACTGACGAAATCCTTGACGCATCACGTAACTGCTTGCAATTTCGACCATTGACGCGAGAATGTATCGTACTGCTCGCCTGTTCATCTCTGTTTCACCCTTGTTTGTCTTTACTGACTACGCTCTTGCCGAGTTTACTCTGTTTTATAGTCGGCCATCGCGTTGCAAATTCCTATAAGAACAGCCAGCTTGGCGGAAATATCGCCTGAAACGTAGGCATCTCCTCGGCCGTTCGTGTTGTGCGTGCTGCATAACTATCCGGGGAGCAACAGCGTAGAATGAGATTGAAGCGAAAGCGATGGGCTTTTGAAAGGGACGCCTTTTCACGTAGAGCAGAAGCGGCTTGTATCTTTACGAGGCCGGCGCGCAGCGCGGGCTGCGTTTTATCGACAGGTATCGACACGAACACGACGGCTCGGCCGCCCCGCCGCTGTTGCTAGGCAACTGGCCAAGTCTCTTAGCGCCTCTCACCGAGGCGCGTTAGGCCCAAGTTGGCTGGCCAAGCCTCTTCAGGTGCGACCTCTGAACTACTCCGCCCTTCTGCTAACAACCTTCCTTTTTCTCTCTTCACTTCTAGCGACGAAACGACCTGCACTTTTCTTGCGACACCTGTCGCTGTTTTATCTCTGCTTCTGCGATGTAATAAGACAAGGCAGTTTTTGATCTTAGTTTTAATTACTGCAATTCAAACCAAGGCCGTGTGCTATTTTTCTTGACCCTACGCCCCACCAGCCCTTCCGCCTTCGCCTAAAACGCGCACACGCGCATACACTAACGAAGCGGATGTTTTGCAGTCTTCGGAACAAAAATTTTCTTCTCTGAAGTTTTTTTGTACGATATGTGGTCATGAAGTTTTAATTATCACCACAAAATTTTAACTGTGATCGTTCTTGTCTTTCTCTACATGTTCATCCTTCTATGCGACAGCCGGCCGATGTGGCCGAGTGGTTCTAGGAGCTTCAGCCTGGAACCGCGCGACCGCTACGGTCGCAGGTTCGAATCCTGCCTCGGGCATGGATGTGTGTGATGTCTTTAGCTTAGTTAGGTTTAAGTAATTCTAAGTTCTGGGGGACTGATGGCCTCAGATGTTAAGTTCCATAGTGCTCAGAGCAATTTTTTTTTTTTCAATGCGACATATTTTGCCTGATGATGGGTCACTTGGCTGTTCAGAAAACATCCACTCCAAAATCATAGTCAGTGGGTGCCATTTCAGGAGAATACGAGGGACGAGGCCACATTTGACAGCTCAGAGAAGCAACTCCTATACCTGTGTCCTGTGCAGGATAATTTGTGACGTTGTCATGGAGCAGAAAACGCACTTTCGGATAGTTTCCCCCGACGCCCGTCTTTGACAGCCTTCCATTACCTTGTCAGGATAGGGAGCAGAGACGAATGTAATGCTTTGTCTATCGCTATTGGTTTCTAACCCAAGATGAATTGCTGTTGCCAGTGAAATCAGGTTCGTTTCAACCACTTTCCAACCGAACACTGCGAAGTGGACTGCGAGTTATGAACATCTGGAGTCGGGTACCTCGCACAGGCCGTAGCTCACGGTGGCACAGAAAGCTGGTCTTCGTCGACGACTCAAACAACACAGAAACTGGGCAGTAGCTGAGTGGAGGCGCGTAATGCGGCCCGACGACTTAAGATTCAGCCGCTTTTCAAATGATGCAAGGCGCCGAGTTCACGGGGCGGCCTGATCAGGTGTTTAACCCGCAGTGTGTAGGGGGTGCGGCTCAAGCCAGAGATAATTTTGTGGTGTTTTGGGGGTGTTTTTTGTATTACGAATTGAGCCGACTCATTCAGGTTACTCAGAGTATGGACCAAGATGTACGAGGTGCATTCAAGTTCTAAGGCCTGCGATTTTTTTTCTAATTGACTACTCACCCGAAATCGATGAAACTGGCGTTACTTCTCGACGTAATCGCCCTGCAGACGTACACATTTTTCACAACGCTGACGCCATGATCCCATGGCAGCGGCGAAGGCTTCTTTAGGAGTCTGTTTTGACCACTGGAAAATCGCTGAGGCAATAGCAGCACGGCTGGTGAATGTGCAGCCACGGAGAGTGTCTTTCATTGCTGGAAAAAGCCAAAAGTCACTAGGAGCCAGGTCAGGTGAGTAGGGAGCATGAGGAATCACTTCAAAGTTGTTATCACGAAGAAACTGTTGCGTAACGTTAGCTCGATGTGCGGGTGCGTTGTCTCGGTGAAACAGCACACGCGCAGCCCTTCCCGGACGTTTTTGTTGCAGTGCAGGAAGGAATTTGTTCTTAAAACATTTTCGTAGGATGCACCTGTTACCGTAGTGCCCTTTGGAACGCAATGGGTAAGGATTACGCCCTCGCTGTCCCAGAACATGGACACCATCATTTTTTCAGCACTGGCGGTTACCCGAAATTTTTTTGGTGGCGGTGAATCTGTGTGCTTCCATTGAGCTGACTGGCGCTTTGTTTCTGGATTGAAAAATGGCATCCACGTCTCATCCATTGTCACAACCGATGAAAAGAATGTCCCATTCGTGCTGTCGTTGCGCGTCAACATTGCTCGGCAACATGCCACACGGGCAGCCGTGTGGTCGTCCGTCAGCATTCGTGGCACCCACCTGGATGACACTTTTCGCATTTTCAGGTCGTCATGCAGGATTGTGTGCACAGAACCCACAGAAATGCCAACTCTGGAGGCGATCTGTTCAACAGTCATTTGTCGATCCCCCAAAACAATTCTCTCCACTTTCTCGATCATGTCGTCAGACCGGCTTGTGCGAGCCCGAGGTTGTTTCGGTTTGTTGTCACACGATGTTCTGCCTTCATTAAACTGTCGCACCCACGAACGCACTTTCGACACATCCATAACTCCATCACCACATGTCTTCTTCAACTGTCGATGAATTTCAATTGGTTTCACACCACGCAAATTCAGAAAACGAATGCTTGCACTCTGTTCAAGTAAGGAAAACGTCGCCATTTTAAGTATTTAAAACAGTTCTCATTCTCGCCGCTGGCGGTAAAATTCCATCTGCCGTACGGTGCTGCCATCTCTGGGACGTATTGACAATGAACGCGGCCTCATTTTAAAGCAATGTGCATGTTTCTATCTCTTTCCAGTCCGGAGAAAAAAAATCGGAGGCCTTAGAACTTGAATGCACCTAGTATTTTTTCAACATTCCACGTCACCAAACGTTACCGTCTCTCGTACATCTCCGTGACGAATTATGCTTTGGACACCCGATCTGAATTCCATAAAAATATGCAGTTGAAAGTACCAATCGACATCCTGTGCAGTTTGACGATTAACCCTGTACAACTACCAGAGTGTGATTTCGGATGCATATGGAATAGCTGAAGAAACTGTATTCCTCAAGTAACTAAGGCCATTATCAATGCTATATACCGTGTTAAATGGTATTAGCGAGATGTCTGCCGGGAATGACTTCCCTTTTGTCGGATGTGCCTACGTTTCTTAAAAAGTATACAATCGAGTCCAATCGCGTTCTTGGTAATGATATACGACGCACCTTTCCTACCAATATCAACAGTTGATATTTGCAATGAAGCTGTCTTGCACCGTCACAAGGTACGCGATTCGACGGGATTCATTGAAGAATTCTTCGCAAATAAAATCCATCGTGTCGTTCTTCATAGGAAGATCTTATCGAAAGTGAACGTATCATCCACTGTAAGTTCGTTTCTGTTGACGATTTATAAGATTCACTCGACTGATAATGCCTTTCGACGATAGATTAGATATAATTTACTGTATAGGTCCAAAGTGAGGGATCCTTAAGGATTTAGAACGTGTCGTAAAACAAAAAACGAGGTATTCCAATGTTCCTTACGCAGGTTCAAGATGAATAAGTCGATGAATCGAGTAATGTATTTTCATTTAGCAGCTAATAACAAACAATTAACTGTATAATAAACTGAGCTGCATTGGATGAATCTTAGGCTATTGTAGCCACATATCATGAAAAAAAAAAATCAGTTTACCATACTCGATCACGTTACGGAACTGAAGTCAGGCTTTATTTAACGCTTACGTTATCCGATATTATTAATAATATATACAGTAATTTCTTCTACTAAGAATTTCTTCAGCCAAGTAGAAGTATATACACTCCTGGAAATTGAAATAAGAACACCGTGAATTCATTGTTCCAGGAAGGGGAAACTTTATTGACACATTCCTGGGGTCAGATACATCACATGATCACACTGACAGAACCACAGGCACATAGACACAGGCAACAGAGCATGCACAATGTCGGCACTAGTACAGTGTATATCCACCTTTCGCAGCACTGCAGGCTGCTATTCTCCCATGGAGACGATCGTAGAGATGCTGGATGTAGTCCTGTGGAACGGCTTGCCATGCCATTTCCACCTGGCGCCTCAGTTGGACCAGCGTTCGTGCTGGACGTGCAGACCGCATGAGACGACGCTTCATCCAGTCCCAAACATGCTCAATGGGGGACAGATCCGGAGATCTTGCTGGCCAGGGTAGTTGACTTACACCTTCTAGAGCACGTTGGGTGGCACGGGATACATGCGGACGTGCATTGTCCTGTTGGAACAGCAAGTTCGCTTGCCGGTCTAGGAATGGTAGAACGATGGGTTCGATGACGGTTTGGATGTACCGTGCACTATTCAGTGTCCCCTCGACGATCACCAGTGGTGTACGGCCAGTGTAGGAGATCACTCCCCACACCATGATGCCGGGTGTTGGCCCTGTGTGCCTCGGTCGTATGCAGTCCTGATTGTGGCGCTCACCTGCACGGCGCCAAACACGCATACGACCATCATTGGCACCAAGGCAGAAGCGACTCTCATCGCTGAAGACGACACGTCTCCATTCGTCCCTCCATTCACGCCTGTCGCGACACCACTGGAGGCGGGCTGCACGATGTTGGGGCGTGAGCGGAAGACGGCCTAACGGTGTGCGGGACCGTAGCCCAGCTTCATGGAGACGGTTGCGAATGGTCCTCGCCGATACCCCAGGAGGAACAGTGTCCCTAATTTGCTGGGAAGTGGCGGTGCGGTCCCCTACGGCACTGCGTAGGATCCTACGGTCTTGGCGTGCATCCGTGCGTCGCTGCGGTCCGGTTCCAGGTCGACGGGCACGTGCACCTTCCGCCGACCACTGGCGACAACATCGATGTACTGTGGAGACCTCACGCCCCACGTGTTGAGCAATTCGGCGGTACGTCCACCCGGCCTCCCGCATACCCACTATACGCCCTCGCTCAAAGTCCGTCAACTGCACATACGGTTCACGTCCACGCTGTCGCGGCATGCTACCAGTGTTAAAGACTGCGATGGAGCTCCGTATGCCACGGCAAACTGGCTGACACTGACGGCGGCGGTGCACAAATGCTGCGCAGCTAGCGCCATTCGACGGCCAACACCGCGGTTCCTGGTGTGTCCGCTGTGCCGTGCGTGTGATGATTGCTTGTACAGCCCTCTCGCAGTGTCCGGAGCAAGTATGGTGGGTCTGACACACCGGTGTCAATGTGTTCTTTTTTCCATTTCCAGGAGTGTACTTTGAGCTCCTCTTAAACTAAACTGTATTAGCAACTAAACATGTTATGGTTGCTGGTAACTTATTGAAAATGTGTGTTCTTGAATAGTGGAAACCTTTTTGACTATTGTTTGTAACACTGAAACATTCATCAAGTTTTATTAACTGAAGAGATACTAATCCGCAAAAGTCATGAAAAGAAGACAAGTTTGTATAGGAGGCACTGATCACATTGATACACTTTACTTATTAGAACAGTCTATATCACACTTAATTTTTTGTGTAATTACTATATTCCGCATTTACTACCATCAACATCTGACAAAGCTTACGTCGTCACATTGATCACAGTCGAGTGCACATCAACATATAAGCTCAACAAATTCTATTGGTAGACGCGACAAGAAAGACGTTGCCCATATGAGCCTTACTCTCAATATTCAGACAACCGACGTTCCGTCAGAAATCAACAAACATTTTACTTTCTCCAATGCGTTTTTCGCATAATGATTGTTTATTTTAAAGTTCTGCCTGTTAGAGAAGTCCTCAAATAATATTGTTTCATTCTCCATCTATCTATCTCGTCTTTTGTCATTACATAACTATTTTGCACTTTGACCTTACCTATCAACTGTTATCGTTCTCCCCCTCCCCCCCCCCCTCTCTCTCTCTCTCTCTCTCTCTCTCTCTCTCTCTCTCTCTCTCTCTCTCTCTCTCTCTCTCTCTCTCTCACTTCTTCCCTCCCTCCATCTCCCCCTCTAACTTCCTCTTTTCATCACGCCCACTGAAACATCTGTCAGTGAGCAATATCTTCTTAGACCAGTGGTTCTCGACATTTCTGATACCATCACCCTTGTGTTTTACCCACCGCCACGCAGCACCCATCTGCCATCATCAGTATTAGCGCCTCTGGAATCAAAGAGAAATTTTTTTGATAGCTTTTACTTTTAGAATGAAGAAAGATACATGGTATTTTCGTTTTGTAGGTGTAGATGTAGGTGTTTCGTATCAGCACACACTCCGCTGCAGAGTGAAAATCTCATTCTGGAATAATGAAGCACTTTCTGATCTATTGCAGGATATATCTCTGAATTTTACTGTCATAGATGCATGGTACAAAGTACTGACGTACTGACTGGACTACTTGAGAAACATGTCCGTACATTCGTATTACGAGTTATAACTACCGTACTGTCTCACATGTTAATTCTAGTATTTGAAATTTAAAAGAATGTAATTAATGATAACTTACTTTGATTGACTGTTTCGTCGGTTTTTGGTAGAACATTTTAAACATTATGAATAAAACACACACAACAATGGTGTAATATTCAACAATATTTATTATTTGTTTCACGAACAGGTTTTCGGCTGATACGCCATTACCAGGTACAAAGATAAGTATGTTGTGCAGTGAAATGATGTTGGATCAAAGATTTTAAACTAGTGTGTCTAAAAAGTATCTCCATATCCAGAGATGAAAAATGTTAGTTTTACAATTAGGAATAAAACAAGAGGGATTATTTCACTGTAAATGCGATGTAAGATTATTTAACTAAGAAAAATATGTGACACATTAAGTAACGAACTATAGACAAATTACAAAAGTTGTACATAGGAGAAAATAACAAGAAATTTTGGTGACATATTCCAAAGATGTGGCTGAACAAAATAAGGTCCTAAATTACAGATAGATAAAATATAATAGTGGTATCAATCAGGTGAGTGAAGCAGCTGTGATTATACAAAGAAAATTTTTAAGACAACGAAAGAAATTACAGTAACTGAAATTAAGGAAAATGGGGACACGTAAGTAAGAGGGGTAATTTACGCAATGGCCAGAATAAGACTGCATTATCTCCAGTAAGAAGTGGCAAATATGGGGACTGTGTCTGGTCGTTCAATACTAATCTTCGATTGATAGACATGCGTCTATTAATTTCCATTATTTCGAGATAGTTCATCTTCCATCCTTTATGGGTGTGATGTAATACTTCATGTTTTACGTTGTAATTATGACTTTCTTTAAGCAGGTGGTCTGCAAAGTAATTACAGTATTACAGTCTTACGAAATAGTGATTGTTTAAAAATAACTTAGTTTCGTGACTGAAACATAATTGTAAGGGGGCGAAATTCATAATTTATTTTTATTTATTTATCATGTTTTGTGAGCCCAAGCTACTTGGTCAAGGAACGAGTCAATACATAGTTTACAAAATACTGATTATAAAATTTATAAACAAAGAATTAAACAAAAAAACCTCTTCGAATAAGTAACACATTGAAGAGAGAATTTCTCAATTACTCCGACTCCGAGGAACTCCTGTCCAGGACAGCAAATGTGAGCCATAAGGAAAGCTTTCAACTTCTTTTAGTACTTCGGTTTATTACTCAAATTTCTCTTTAGTTCTTGTGGAAGCCCACTGAAAATAAAACACTGTTCAACAGTGCACTTCTTTCTGTAGAATGCTTAAGGAAGTGCTATCCAACTGCAAATCGTTATTCGACTATTGTTCACTAAATACATATTGCAGTCTTTTGAAAGAGTCAATATCGTCAACAACAAATCCCACGGTGGACTAAATGTAGAAGATTAGCAGAGCTACAATTCCGAGACACGTGATCGACGGAATACACGTCTCGCGAATCAGTCTGACGCTCGTTTCTGGGCTAATAATATTCTTGGAGAACGCATAGAGTTGCCAAAATATAACACCATCGGAGCCTTGTGGTACGCTATATCCGACACCCATTCGGGAGGACTGCGGTTCAAATCCCATTCGACCACCCTCATTTAGCTTATCAATGAATTCTCCAAATCTCTTAAGACAAATGCCGGGATAATTATTTCGAGAAGAACAAGGTCGAATTCCTTCTCCATGACTCGCCAATGCGAGCTAGTGCTACGCCCCTATTAACATTGACGTCAGCAGGACGTTAAACCCCAGACTTTCCTTCCTTGCCGGCCGGCGTGGCCGAGCGGTTCTAGGCGCTACAGTCTGGAGCCGCGTGGTCGCTACGGTCGCAGGTTCGAATCCTGCCTCGGGCATGGGTGTGTGTGATGTCCTTAGGTTAGTTAGGTTTAAGTAGTTCTAAGTTCTAGGGGACTGATGACCTCTGAAGTTAAGTCCCATAGTGCTGAGAGCCATTTGAACCGTTTTCCTTCCTTCCTTCCTTGCTTCCTTCCTTCCTCACCACGTACACTCCGCGGGGTATATGTGTGTGTTTCCTACACACTGAGGTGACAGACCATAGCAAACTTCCTAATGCCGTGCCGGACCTCCTTTTGCCCCAGGATAGTGCAGCATATTCACGTGGTATGGACTCACCAAGTCGATGGAAGTCCTCTGCAGAAATATTGAGCCATGCTGCCTTTATAGTTGTCCAGAACCGCGGAAGTGTTGCCGGTTCAGGATTTTCTGCGTGAACTGATCTCTCGATTATGTCCCATAAATGTCCGATGCTATTCATGTCGGACGAACTGGACGGCCAAATGATTTGATCGAGTTGTCCAGAATGTTGTTCAAACCAATCTCAGCCACTTGTTTCCCGGTGACATGGCGCATTGTCATCCACAACAGTTCCGTCCTCGTTTGGCAGCATGAAGTCCATGAATTGCAGAAAATGATCTCAAAGTAGCCGAACATCCATAGGAGCCAATCCATTGCATATTGGGATCAAGCACGGCTTTTCGTATTACCCTCCTGAACCCACAGTTTCCATATTCTGCTAACAGTCATTGGATCTCGACCAACGCGAGCAGCAATGTCGCGATACGATAAAACGCAGTCGCGGTAGGCTACAATCAGACCTTTATCAAAGTCGGCAACGTGATGGTACGCATTCCTCCTCCTTACACGAGGCATCACAACAACGTTTCACCACGCAACGCCGGTCAACTGCTGCTTGTGTATGAAAAATCGGTTGGAAACTTTCCTCATGTCAGCACGTTGTAGGTGTCGGCACCGGCGCCAACCTTGTGTGACTGCTCTGAAAAGCTAATCATTTGCATATCACAGCATCTTCTCCCTGTCGGTTGAATTTCGCGTCTGTAGGACGTCATCTTCGTGGTGTAGCAATTTTAATGGTCAGTAGTGTACACGTACGTCACCTCAGTATGTGTCGTCTACTATCTAGTCACCTGTTCCATATGACCGGGGGTAGACCCAGCAAAATTAAACTTCCTGATTCGCTTCTAAAATATCTTTCTCTGCTCAGATACTGACTCTTAAGCTTTTCTTGTTGAAAATCACTATCAGCTTACTGGGGTACGTAGTACGTAGCTCATCTGGTTAGCAGACCCTGCTCGTTCTGTGAAACCTCGTCGTCGCAGTAGGACCCTTAGCGTCGCAGGGTAGCGTCACAGAACACTTTGTCTCGAATAAAAGTCGTCCCCAGTGGCGCGATCTGTCACCCCTAGATGTTCGATGGAAGGGCTTCGAAACAGCCAGTGCGTCGGGGAGCCAGTAAATCAACAGGCAGAAGCCAGCCGGCCAGCCGGGCAGCGGGGTCGCCGGTCTGGCCTCCCGCCTCTTCCGGGCGAGCCCACAGCGCACAGCCGCCCCCGCCCCCGCCCCCGCCACCGTAGCGTGGACCGGGCGCCGAGTGCGCACGCGCGGGTCGCGGCAGCGCATCCCGGCGGGAACGGCCGCTGCTCCGCGATCAATACGGCGAGCGGCCTGCCCCGTCGGGCGCCCAGCGCTCCAGCCCTCCAGCCCTCCAGCGCTCCAGGAGTCTGCGAGACGCCTGCCGCCGCACGGCCGTTCGGCTGGCAGCCAGTCACCACGTCCTACACGACTTCACCATTTACAGTCAGAAGGCTATGCATCACTCACAACTTGCACGATATATTGCTTCGCATACAGTGGCTTAAGGGGGGTAGGACGTCAAACGGGCCGACTTGGAGGAATAGAGGCACCACAGGACATTTTAATTTCCACTGTCTACACTTTTACAAATAAATTCATCAAACTTTAACAGCATGACCAGGAAGGATTCAGGATTCATACTCATAGCAGTGGAAGCTTAAAAACGTAACAAAACACTTTTTTTTACATGTGAAATTTCATCATTTTTTTTTCACTTACTGCTGGCTGCAATTGTTGCTATAGGCACACTTTTCTTCCTAAGTAAGAGAGATTCTTCGATGACTTTTGCACAGCATACGAACCATAGTTACAGGTGTATGAAACTCTACAAGTTACTTAATTTATGAAAAAATGAATGAACTCTTACATTCAAGTTTTATAGTTAATTACCTCAATTTTTTCCACAGTTTTCTAATAGATTTGGAAAATTCTAGAGTTTCATACACCTCTAACTACTGTTTGTACGCTATGAAAAATTCATCGAAGAATCTCTCTTACTTAGGAAGAATAATAAGTGGAAAAATGATGAAATTTCACATGTAAAAAAAGGTATTTTGCTACGCTTTTGAACTTCCACTGCGATAGTGTGAGTCCTTAATCCTTCCTGGTCATGGAGACAAAGTTTTATCAATTTATTTGTAAAACTATAGACAGTAGAAATTAAAATGTCCTGTGGTGACTCTCCTGCTCCAAGTCGACCCGTTTGACGTCCTACCCCCCTTGAAAACTCTTCATACTTCCTGGTCTCCCTCTTAAGTGTCCAAACTGTAAATAGCTTTTCGCTCCCTGCATTTTACCCCTGCCACCATCAGAATTTGAAAGAGAGTATTCCAGTCAACATTGTCAAAAGCTTTCTCTAAGTCTACAAATCATAGAAACGTAGGTTTGCCTTTCCTTAATCTTTCCTCTAAGATAAGTCGTAGGGCCAGTATTGTCTCACGTATTCCAACATTTCTACGGAATCCAAACTGATCTTCCCCGAGATCGGCCTCTACCATATGGATTATCAGACCAATTGTGTGATTGGATTGTAGAGTTCCTAGATAACAGAACGCAGCATGTCATTCTCAATGGAGAGAAGTCTTCCGAAGTAAGAGTGATTTCAGGTGTGCCGCAGGGGAGTGTCATAGGACCGTTGCTATTCACAATATACATAAATGACCTGGTGGATGACATCGGAAGTTCACTGAGGCTTTTTGCAGATGATGCTGTAGTATATCGAGAGGTTGTAACAATGGAAAATTGTACTGAAATGCAGGAGGATCTGCAACGAATTGACGCATGGTGCAGAGAATGGCAACTGAATCTCAATGTAGACAAGTGTAATATGAAAGAAAGATCGTTTATCGTTTAGCTCCAAATAGCAGGTCAGCAACTGGAAGCAGTTAATTCTATAAATTATCTGGGAGTACGCATTAGGAGTGATTTAAAATGGAATGACTATATGAAGTTGATTGTCGGTAAAACAGATGCTAGACTGAGATTCATTGTAAGAATCCTAAGGAAATGCAATCCGAAAACAGGGGAATTAGGTTACAGTACGCTTGTTCGCCCACTACTTTAATACTGCTCACCGGTGTGGGATCCGTACCAGATAGGGTTGATAGAAGGGGTAGAAGGGATAGAGAGGATCCAACAGAGAGCAGCGCGCTTCGTTACAGGATCATTTAGTAATCGCGAAAGCGTTACGGAGATGGTAGATAAACTCCAGTGGAAGACTCTGCAAGAGAGACGCTCAGTAGCTCGGTACTGGCTTTTGTTGCAGTTTCGAGAACATACCTTCACCGAGGAGTCAAGCAGTATATAGCTCCTTCCTACGTATATCTCGCGAAGAGACCGTGAGGAAAAAAAACAGAGAGATTAGAGCCCACACAGAGGCATACCGACCATCTTTCGTTCCACGAAGAATACGAGACTGGAAAAGAAGGGAGAACCGGTCGAGGTATTCAACCTACCCTCCGCCACACACCGTCAGGTGGCTTGCGGAGTATGGCTGTAGATGTAGAATGCCACGAAGTGGTTCCTTCATCTTCGGAATCAACTCAGTCACAAGGACTTAAGTGCGGGGAGTGTGGTGGATGGTACAGTACTTTCCAGTCCCATCGACCGAACAGAGCAGCCACAGCTTGCGCTGTAGACGCCCGCGCATTGTCGTGCAAAATGATGGCTGGGTTGCGCAAAAAGTGTCGCCGCTTCTTTATCAAAGCTCGTCGCAGGTGATGCTTCAAAAACGAACAATAATACTGTGCATTGACGGTCTGCCGTGGAGGAACGTAATGCGTTAGGATAACACCATCACAGTCGTACACGAGAATAACCATACCTTTCACCATACTGAGGGTCTGAAGCACTTTCGGCTTCCGCGGCGAGCCATAATGACGCCATTCGTTGGATTGGCGTTTCAGTTTTGGCTCGTACGATGTGGCCCTTGTCTGATCCAGTGTTACGATACGGCGTAAGAAAGCCTCTCCTTCGCGCTCATAGCGCTCCAAGTGCGTCCGAGCAGCGTCTTAACGCATCCATTTCTCCATTTCCGCCGGCCGCGGTGGTCTAGCGGTTCTGGCGCTGCAGTCCGGAACCGCGGGACTGCTACGGTCGCAGGTTCGAATCCTGCCTCGGGCATGGGTGTGTGTGATGTCCTTAGGTTAGTTAGGTTTAAGTAGTTCTAAGTTCTAGGGGACTTATGACCTAAGATGGTGAGTCCCATAGTGCTCAGAGCCATTTGAACCATTTGAATCTCCATTTCCGTCAAGTCATGCGGAACCCATCGTGATGCAATTTTTTCGCGTGCCGGGACGTTCCTTCAGGATGCGAAGCACAGTCGTATGCGCTAATCTGGTTTCGTGGGCGTGTTCACGAATCGTATGGCGTCGATCACTGTCCACTAACGCGACAAACAGCATGATGCACTTCTTCTTCGGTGACGCTACGACGACCTGCCCGATGCATATCTGCCGCAGTTTGCCGACCTTCGTTGAAGGCTTTTACCCAACGTGCCACTGTTCTGTACGGCAAAGCCGATTCCCCGCAGGCCTCTTGAAGACCTTGATGACACAGTCGCGCTGTACGACCTCTGGCACATTCAATCTTGATCCAACTCCGCTGTTCCTGTTTCTAAAACATAGTGACGCCGTCACGTTAGACCGCTCGCTCACAAGAGACTGTGTTTCCTTTGATTGTAGACTTGGCCACTGTTTCTATGTTTCGATACAGTGTATCGATACGTGGAACTGTTTCACTGTTTCGGAACAGTGGTGTTTCATTCCGCACTGTGTCGGATAAAGGGACCAGATTCGATCTCGAGCCAGCCACAGAAACAGTATCGTTGTTTCAAAATAACGCTGTTTCAGTCCACTTGTGCTTGGACGGACTAACTGTATCGAAACAGTGATGCTTCATTTCACTTTGTCTCGGACGAGATTCGGGCACGGCACAGATACGGAAATACGTTTAACATACTACTTCATCAAACTCTTTCAAGAGTGTCGAAATCTTTTTGACACACAACAGCATGATGCTTAAGATTTCCGAAAATAAAGTTTCGTTTCTAATTGGCTGCTCTATTCCGAAATGGCGTAATATATGCTTTATAAACACTAACAAACAATAAAATAAAGCACACTATTCGCATTCAAAATAATAGAAGTGTGAAGAACATACAGTTAAATTACACATCTCCTATAAAATATGCTTCTCTGTTCATGTACAGTAATCACATTAAAAAAACTCAAGTAAACCTACAACATTTTGAATTAGAAAAGGCGTAGAGTGGCAGTTTTTAGACATATACGTAAATTGGATGTACTTTCAAGCAATGTGATTGACGGGTCATTGATGATGTAAGGGTGAACGGGAAGGGCTGGGAAGCATGGTGGATTTATAGTAATGATTTGAAACACCTTGAGGGACAAAAATTTTTTGTCTTATATTTCGTTATTTTTTCGATTTATGTGGCTTTATTCATGAGTCTTTATTCATGTGCCTATTCTCCACAATGTGTGCATGAATATTAGCAGGCCGGGTATATATTATCCATACTAACGAAATTTGGGAATCCCAGTAGCGTATCCGTTGTTTCTGCAGTTTGTTCCCGCCTCCAGTACTATTACTAAACACAAACTGTTTCACTGTTTCGAAACAGCGTTTCGAAACATTACATTGTATCGTTCATTTGTTTCGAAACAGTTATGTGTTTCAGTTTGCCCATCTCTACTTGATTGTGTACTCGCCGGTGTCGTGGGACGGCGAATCCATTTGCCTCGGAAGTAAGGTAGGCATCTCAACAACGTGTGTTTTACCGACAATAGTAGATTTCATTGCATAGTGTCTCCACAGCAGTGTTGCCACTATTTAAGTTCCAACCTACGCAATTACCATGTGTAGAAATATGAATTTGGTTGCAATAATTACACGTCTGTTGTTTGAAACTGATAAACAATATTTTATTTTACCATTTTCGTACGTTTTCATACGAATTAAAGCGTTGTTCAGCGAGACCGTGTCCCAGTGATGCAAATAGATGATAATCGGAAGGAAGCAAGTCTGGAGAATAAGCCACATGCCCTTGTATTTGCCTGACCCGTTTTGCTGTGTGTGATGGGGCGTTATCATGATTTGTGTCAGCTTTTATCTATATTCCGGTTGTTTTTCACGTAATGCTCGATTTAAATCGATCATTTGCTGTTGGTAGCGATCGGTGTTAACGGTTTCAGCAGGTTTTAGAAGCTCCTAATAATAGTTTCCATTTCGTAGAAATGTTGGAACACGTGAGGCATTACTGACCCTACGAATTATCTTAGAAGATAGATTAAGGAAATGTAAAACCAACGTTTCTAGCATTTGTAGACTTAGAGAAAGCTTTTGACAATGATGACTGGAATAATCTCTTTCAAATTCTGAAGGTGGCAAGTGCAAAATACAGGGAGCGAAAGGCTATTTACAATTTGTACAGAAACCAGATGGCAGCTATAAGAGTCGAGGGGCATGAAAGGGAAACAGTGGTTGGGAAGGGAGTGAGACAGGGTTGTAGCCTATCCCCGATGTTATTCAATCTGTATATTGAGCAAGCATTAAAGGAAACAAAATAAAAATTCGGTGTAGGAATTAAAATCCATGGAGAAGAAATTAAAACTTTGAGGTTCGCCGATGACATTGTAATTCTGTTAGAGACAGCAAAGGACCTGGAAGAGCAATTGAACGGAATGTACAGTGTCTTGGAAGGAGAATATAAGATGAACATCAACAAAATCAAAACTAGGATAATGGAATGTAGTCGAATTAAGTCGGGTGACGCTGAGGGAATTAGATTAGGAAATGAGACACTTAAAGTAGTAAAGGAGTTTTGCTATTTGGGAAGCAAAATAACTGACGATGATAGAAGTAGAGGGGATATAAAATGTAGGCTGGCAATGGCAAGAAAAGCGTTTCTGAAGAAGTGAAATATGTTAACATCGAGTATAGATTTAAGTGTCAGGAAGTCTTTTCTGAAACTATTTGTATGGAGTGTGGCGATGTATGGAAGTGAAACGTGGACGATATATAGTTTGGACAAGAAGAGAATAGAAGCTTTCGAAATGGGGTGTACGGAAGAACGCTGAAGATTAGATGGGTAGATCACGTAACTAATGAGGAGGCACTCAATAGAATTGGGGAGAAGAGGACTTTGTGGCACAACTTAGCTAGAAGAAGGAATCGGTTGGCAGGACATGTTCTGAGGCATCAAGGATCAGCAATTTAGTATTGGAGGCAAGCGTGGAGGGTAAATATCACAGAGGGAGACCAGGAGATGAATACACTAAACAGATCCAGAAGGATGTAGGTTGAAGTAGTTACATGGAGATGAAGAAGCTTGCACATGATAGAGTAGCATAGAGAACTGCATCAAACAAGTCTCTGGACTGAAGACCATAACAACAAGAATAATAGATGCACTCTTCTGATCCCATCAAACACAGAGCATTGTCTTCTTTCCAAAGCGATTTGGTGTTGCAGTGGATGACGACGGTTTGTTTGGGTTCACCCATGATTTACCACGCTTAAGATTCTCAAAATATATCCATTTTTCATCACTTGGCACTATTCGATGGAGAAACTACTTTCTTTTGTATGTGGCGAGCAGCATTTCGCAAGTGGTCTTTCGATTTGCTTGCTGCCTTTCATTCAGTTCATGCCGAACCCATTTTTCCACTTTCTGCACCTTTCCCATAATTTTCAACCGAAGAGAAACGGCTTTCTACGTCACATTCAATTGTTCCGCGAATTCCTATTGAGTCTGAGTATCATCTTCATTCAATAAGGCCTGCAATTCGTTGTCTTCGAACTTATTCGGTGGTTTCCCGTGCTCGTCGTTCTCGCGTCAAAATCACCACTTCTTAATTTTCTGAACCACTCGAAACACTGTTTTGCCAAGAGTATGTTCGCCAAAAGCTTCTACAAACATTCGATGCGAGTCTGCAGCAGTTTTCTTCAAACGACAATAGAAAACCAATGGTGTCCGCAAATCGTAGTTCGTAGGTACAAAACTCGACAAGTCTACGGGTTTGAAACAGACACCGCTGTATGGAACTTGGATTACTGTGTGTTGGCATTCATCGTCAGCCGTTACAGGAAACAGGTGGCGCTGCAGACGCCGTCTCACGGGCCCTACACTGACGACTAGCACCATCTATAGGGAAATTCCTGTTTAATACTCGTACACCTAGTAAAGTGCAATTACTCACGGAGGTTCAGTGGAGCTATAATTATCACATAGCACCGAAACTTGGTAGGTATGCTAATGCTTTAATGCGAAACCGATTTACGCTGGAAAAAAAATTTGTTCCAATTTTTGCCACCAGGTGGAAATCTGACATTGTACACCATCTCGTCGACGTTTCCGGCGCTCATATTGAAATAATTGTTTAATTGGCGGTAAATAATAAAAACAATTTTACGCGTTTGTCACTTGTTGACGTCTTCTGACGACGGCCCGTTCCTAATCCATTACATATGGAAACATTTCTGTACGTCTTTCTTGCATTCACTGAGCCAGGCTTACACCTGGTGGCCAAAATTTGAAATATTTTATTCCAGCGTAAATCACAGAATAATTTTAATCAAGCCTTATTTCTTTGACTGTTGGATCCTTTAGGCCCTTTTTTACAGAAACTATCACTCCTGGTTCATAACCAAACATTACAGGTAATAAGAGCTGAATAAAGTACGAACCCCTGGTGATGGCAGAAAAACGCCGAAACTTGTTTGAGCAATAAAAAGATTAGTTTTTCGCATAATGGCAGACTCGAATTCCTGTCATTAAGTCTACGATCACTCATGCCAGTTCGAGGTAAGGCAAGGGCATACCACATGCAATAGGGCCATGCCTACAAAATCACTGCAGTGTCCGAACCAACCTTCATAGCTTTAAGTTTCAATTTTTATCTGGAATATGATATGAAGCTTGAAGGGGAAACGAATATAAAACGCAAACTAAGGTTTTAATGTTGGTTGCACCGTTCGTTCATTTATTAGTACGTAGAGCGTGTGTATTCTGATATTTGGAGAAAAACTAGTCCTTGTTTGCGGAAGAACTACGCGCAAGAGAGTTGAGATCTAGTTTGACTGAGACGTAAAAGTCAGGATGTGCGTCCCCCAACTAATCGTGACCTTTTTCATATCGACTTAATCATATCGACTTTATCATATCGACGTTTTTAGTACAGGCGTTTTTAGTATCGACGTTTTTAGTACAGGCGTTTTTAGTATCAACGTTTTTAGTATCGACGTTTTTAGTATCGACGTTTTTAGTATCGACGTTTTTAGTATCGACGTTTTTAGTATCGACGTTTTTAGTATCGACGTTTTTAGTATCGACGTTTTTAGTATCGACGTTTTTAGTATCGACGTTTTTAGTATCGACGTTTTTAGTATCGGCGTTTTTAGTATCGGCGTTTTTAGTATCGGCGTTTTTAGTATCGGCGTTTTTAGTATCGGCGTTTTTAGTATCGGCGTTTTTAGTATCGGCGTTTTTAGTATCGGCGTTTTTAATATCGGCGTCTAAAATATCGATGTTTTTAATATCGATGCTCTAAATAACGAGCTTTTTAATATCGACGTTTTTAATATCGACGATTTCCATATCGACTTTTTTCATATATAGAACTTTTTCATATCGACCTTTTTCATATGGACTTTTTTCATATCGACCTTTTTCATATGGACTTTTTTCATATCGACCTTTTTCATATGGACTTTTTTCATATCGACCTTTTTCATGTGGACTTTTTTCATATCGACCTTTTTCATATCGACCTTTTTCATATGGACATTTTTCATATCGACCTTTTTCATATCGACTTTATCATGTAGTCTGTTTTCATATCGACCTTCTTCATAACGACCTATTTCATATCGGTCTTTTTCGTATCGACCTTTTTCGTATCGACCTTTTTCGTGTCGACATTTTTCGTATCGACCTTTTTCGTGTCGACCTTTTTCGTGTCGACCTTTTTCGTGTCGACCTTTTTCGTGTCGACCTTTTAGTGTCGACCTTTTTCGTGTCGACCTTTTTCGTGTCGACCTTTTTCGTGTCGACCTTTTTCGTGTCGACCTTTTTCGTGTCGACCTTTTTCGTGTCGACCTTTTTCGTGTCGACCTTTTTCGTGTCGACCTTTTTCGTGTCGACCTTTTTCGTGTCGACCTTTTTCGTGTCGACCTTTCTCGTGTCGACCTTTCTCGTGTCGACCTTTTTCGTGTCGACCTTTTTCGTGTCGACCTTTTTCGTGTCGACCTTTTTCGTGTCGACCTTTTTCGTGTCGACCTTTTTCGTATCGACCTTTTTCGTATCGACCTTTTTCGTATCGACCTTTTTCGTATCGACCTTTTTCGCATCGACCTTTTTCGTATCGACCTTTTTCGTATCGACCTTTTTCGTATCGACCTTTTTCGTATCGACCTCTTCCGTATCGACCTCTTCCGTATCGACCTCTTCCGTATCGACCTCTTCCGTATCGACCTCTTCCGTATCGACCTCTTCCGTATCGACCTCTTCCGTATCGACCTCTTCCGTATCGACCTCTTCCGTATCGACCTCTTCCGTATCGACCTCTTCCGTATCGACCTCTTCCGTATCGACCTCTTCCGTATCGACCTCTTCCGTATCGACCTCTTCCGTATCGACCTCTTCCGTATCGACCTCTTCCGTATCGACCTCTTCCGTATCGACCTCTTCCGTATCGACCTCTTCCGTATCGACCTCTTCCGTATCGACCTCTTCCGTATCGACCTCTTCCGTATCGACCTCTTCCGTATCGACCTCTTCCGTATCGACCTCTTCCGTATCGACCTCTTCCGTATCGACCTCTTCCGTATCGACCTCTTCCGTATCGACCTCTTCCGTATCGACCTCTTCCGTATCGACCTCTTCCTTACCGACCTCTTCCTTACCGACCTCTTCCTTACCGACCTCTTCCTTACCGACCTCTTCCTTACCGACCTCTTCCTTACCGACCTCTTCCTTACCGACCTCTTCCTTACCGACCTCTTCCTTACCGACCTCTTCCTTACCGACCTCTTCCTTACCGACCTCTTCCTTACCGACCTCTTCCTTACCGACCTCTTTCTTACCGACCTCTTCCTTACCGACCTCTTCCTTACCGACCTCTTCCTTACCGACCTCTTCCTTACCGACCTCTTCCTTACCGACCTCTTCCTTACCGACCTTTTTCATATCGGCTTTTGCTAATTACACATGGAGAGCCAACTGAATGTGACGATTGTTACATTATGTTACATTATAAAGATGGATATGGTGTTATGGGCGCTCAACAGTGTAGTCTTTAGCGCCTGGTTATAAAGAAGTTTAAGGAAGGTTCGATGGACGTAAAGTTTCGTACAGGAAGATATAGTGCTTCCACATCAAGGAAAGTCTGCTATACCAACCAGAAAATTGTCGAAAACTCCCAAAAGATTTGTCGTAAAATATTACAAGAGTTTACTTAGCTTTCTGAGATTGATGTTGCACCTGAGACGATTAGTATAAGACTGCATGAGGTTAGTGTGCTGAGAATGAAGCCATTCTCTAGTGCTTAAAACGTAAAGCTTCGACTGGAATTCGTCCAGATTTACTTAAATAAAGCTCGATAATTTCGGGAAAATGTTGAAAGCAAATATAACATACGCAGTATTTAGATCTGATGTGCGCCATTTGTTGCGTATTTCGTGCTAAAAATATAGTTCCCACAGTGAAGTGTGGAGAACAGAATGTGGTTAGGGGTCATAGGAGACATACGAGGGATATTCGGACAGTAAAGTCCAATCGGTGGTGAAATGGAAACCACGGTGAAAATCAAAAATCTTTTATTTGCAACTGTTTGCTCCACCTTCCCGCTACTTCTCTACATAGTCGCCGCTCCGTCCTAGACATCTGTCGTAGCGGTGTACCAACTTGCCAATACCCTCGTCATAGAAGACACCAGCCTGTGCTTTCTGCCACTTCTCTACGCTGGTCTGCAGTTCGTTGTCTTCATAGCCAGCGGTCCATGTGAGCAGAGATGATTATCAAGGGAGTCATGTCTGGACTACATGGTGAGTGATCAAACACTTCCCATCGAAAAAGCTGTAGGGGCGTCCTCGTTGCCCTGCAGTGTGCGACCGAGAGTTGTCATGAAGAAGGGAATGCACGACAGGTACGTTATGTGTGTTGCATGAAATCAGGCGAAACTTCGCATCTGGCACCCACAATTGGCGGGAGACACTATTATTGTAGACATCTTTACCCACTCTCTTTGTGCTCCCAACTGGTAAGAGCGACGCGATCGACAGGTATATAAGAGACTTTACCCAACACACACGCTGTTCAAAGCATCATCGGATTTTCACTGTCGTTTCCATTTCGCAAAATATCGAAACTTACTAACGTTGGAGCAGCACTCGTTATTGATGAGATATCATATGCAGGCAGTTTTGTACACATTCTGCGAAATAATTTATTGAAGATAAGTAGAAGGCTGAAATTCAGAGGAAGTTTTTAGTCCAATGAGATATTCACCCAAAACATAAAGCAGAAATGGTAGTTTAATAATGGAGCTCGTCGCCTAGGTCCTGTTTGGTCACCATGCATAAATCTGATAGAAAATGTGTGGTCCATATAGGAGAAAACAGCAAATAAATTAATAAGAGCTTGAAAACAGTTTGTGGGGGTGAGGGCGGGGGGTGGGAGGTGACAGTTCGTCATAGTTGCAGTTAGTCTTGTGGATTAGATGCATAGAAGACAACAGACCATGATGGAAGTTAGAAGCTGAGGAGAAAGGTTAATAATTCTGACTTACAATACTTCTTTTGCACGTAATTTTTGATTCCTGTTTTGTTTAGAAAATAAGATTTGAGTGTTCCTTAATGTACAATAATGATTTTGAGTTACATTTGACTCACCCATAAGTGGAAACACATGCGTTTATGAATACATTTTTACTGCAGTTGTAAGTAGGCGCCGGCCCGGATGGCCGTGCGGTTCTAGGCGCTTCAGTCCGGAACCGCGCGACTGCTACGGTCACAGGTTCTAATCCTGCCTCGGGCATGGATGTGTGTGATGTCCTTACGTTAGTTAGGTTTAAGTAGTTATAAGTTCTAGGGAACTGATAACCTCAGATGACAAGTCCCATAGTGCTCAGAGCCATTGTAAGTACGCTGTTTAGGTTTTTATGTTGGTAACGTCACCTAGCGCTCTGTATGAAAATCACTGGCTGCGCTGTGTGCAGTCTGTGGCTGGTTGGCATTGTTGGAATATTCCCCATTGTAGTGTTGGGCAGTTGGATGTGAACAGCGCGTAGCGTTGCGCAGTTGGAGGTGAGCCGCCAGCAGTGGTGCATGTGGGGAGAGAGATGACAGAGTTTTGAGAGCGGACGATCTGGACGTGAGTCCATCAGAAAGAGTAAATTTGTAATATTGGATATCAGGAACTGATATATATATATATGATGACTTTGGAACACTATTAAGGTAAATACATTGTTTGTTCTCTATCAAAATCTTTCATTTGCTGACTATGTCTATCAGTAGTTAGTGCCTTCAGTAGTTTGAATCTTTTATTTAGCTGGCAGTATTGGCGCTCGCTGTATTGCAGTAGTTCGAGTAACGAAGATTTTTGTGAGGTAAGTGATTCATGAAAGGTATAGGTTATTGTTAGTTAAGGCCATTCTTTTGTAGGGATTTTTGAAAGATTGCGTTGCGCTAAAAATATTGTGTGTCAGTTTAGTTTCATCAGAATAGGTAAAGAGCGAAATGTCTGAGTACGTTCAGTTTTGCTCAGCTGTTTGAAAATCATATAATGTAAGAGGTTTATCAGCACAGTCATACATAAATTTTTCTAAGGGGACGTTTCACAGTATGTTGTTGTTGTTGTGGTCTTCAGTCCAGAGACTGGTTTGATGCAGCTCCCCATGCTACTTTATTCTGTGCAACCTACATCCTTATGAATCTGCTTAGTGTATTCATCTCTTGGTCTCCCTCTACGATTTTTACCCTCCACGCTGTCCTCCAATACTAAATTGGTGATCCCTTGATGCCTCAGGACATGTCCTACCAACCGATCCCTTCTTCTAATCAAGTTGTGCCACAAATTTCTCTTCTCCCCAATTCTGTTGAATACTTCCTCATTAGTTATGTGATCTACCCATTTAATCTTCAGCATTCTTCTGTACCACCACATTTCGAAAGCTTCTATTCTCTTCTTGTCCAAACTATTTATCGTCCACGTTTCGCTTCCATACATGGCCACACTCCATACATATACTGTCAGAAACGACTTCCTGACACTTAAATCTATACTCGATGTTAACAAATTTCTCTTCTTCAGTAACACTTTCCTTGCCATTGCCAGTCTACATTTTATATCCTCTCTACTCCGACCGTCATGAGTTATTTTCCTCCCCAAACAGCAAAACTCATTCACTACTTTAAGCGTCTCATTTCCTAATCTAATACCCTCAACATCACCCCATTTAATGTGACTACATTCCATTATCCTCTTTTTTTTTATTTATCTTATATCCTCCTCTCAATACACTGTCCATTCCGTTCAGCTGCTCTTCCAGGTTCTTTGTTGTCTCTGACACAATTACAATGTCATCGACGAACCTCAAAGTTTTATTTCTTCTCCATGTTTTCTAATACCTACTCCGTATTTTTCTTTTGTTTCCTTTACTGCTTGCTCAATACACAGATGGAATAACATCGGGGATAGGCTACAACCCTGTCTCACTCCCTTCCCAACCACTCCTTCGCTTTCTGCCTCTCGACTCTTATAACTGCCATCTGGTTTCTTTACAAATTGTAAATAGACTTTCGCTCCCTGTATTTTACCCCTGTCACCTTCAGAATTTGAAAGAGAGTATTCCAATCAACATTGTCAAAAGCATTCTCTAAGTCTACAAATGCTAGAAACGTAGGTTTGCCTTTCCTTAATCTACCTTCTAAGATAAGTCGTAGCGTCAGTATTGCCTCACTGTTCCCATATTTCTGCGGAATCCAAACTGATCTTCGCCGAAGTCGGCTTCTGCCAGTTTTTCCATTCGTCTGTAAAGAATTCGTGTTAGTATTTTGCAGCCGTGGCTTATTAAACTGATAGTTCGGTAATTTTCACATTTGTCAACACCTGCTTTCTTTGGTCATATTCAGAAATAATTCAGCGGAGTACAAGCATAATAAATTTCTGAAAATTTTTTATGTGCGTCAAATCATTCACATTCAGAACAACATGCTGAGCATGTTTTTTTTATACTTATCTCCGTCGGTTTGTTTCTACAGCTTGAGCACAAACCGTATGGAAATGCCTTGTACCGATGGTGAATGCTTACCAGTATGGAGGGAAGCTGACGATGCGCGTTATGGCTGTAATATAATGTGGTTGCAGCGCTCAGGTGTCGTATGTGTGAGAACTTCCCGGAATGTAGAAAAGCGAAGAGCTCCGCCAGCCGACTTTTCTCGGTCCACCGACAATAGGACTGCGGAGTTCTGCCGGAGAGACCACCTTGAGATAAAGGGGCCGTCCATCTCAGAAAAGGCTTCTCGTATTGTGCTGGCAGACTGTAGCGAGCCTCGAGTCGCAGTACTTTATTTTGCTTATTTTTCGCAGTGTGTCTTTGTGCAGAGAAGACAAGTAGAAAATTCTTGCCTCGCCGCTAGCTCACGCGCTTAAAGAAGCTGTCTTCTACTCCCATGGGGAAGGTAGCAGTTACGAGGAACCGGCTCCACTAGGTCTTTCCTCAGAGGAGCGTTATACGATTTCCCAACGCCCACTTGAGATGATGGAACTTCTGAAACTGCTACGTTTGCGTTTTAACTTTGTCTATAAAAACGTCTTTACATTTATTTCTGTGCTTTGTGACACAGTGTAAAGCATGCGACAGCTTGTTGCGTACAATAAGGGCACTTCACGCTGGACTCTACATCTACATTTATACTCCGCAAGCCACCCAATGGTGTGTGGCGGAGGGCACATTACGTGCCAATGTCATTACCTCCCTTTCCTGTTCCAGTCGCGTATGGTTCGCGGGAAGAACGACTGCCGGAAAGCCTATGTGCGCACTCGAATCTCTCTAATTTTACATTCGTGATCTCCTCGGGCGGTATAAGTAGGGGAAGCAATATATTCGATACCTCATCCAGAAACGCACCCTCTCGAAATCTGGACAGCAAGCTACACAGCGATGCAGAGCGCCTCTGTTGCAGAGTCTGCCACTTGAGTTTGCTAAACACCTCCGTAACGCTACCACGCTTACCAAACAACCCTGTGACGAAACGCGCTGCTCTTCTTTGGATCTTCTCCATCTCCTATGTCAACCCCACCTGATACGGGTCCCACACTGATGAGCAATACTCAAGTATAGGTCGAACGAGTGTTTTGTAAGCCACCTCCTTTGTTGATGGACTACATTTTCTAAGGACTCTCCCAATGAATCTCAACCTGGCACCCGCCTTACCAACAATTAATTTTATATGACCATTCCACTTCAAATCGTTCCGTACACATACTACCAGATGTTTTACAGAAGTAACTGCTACCAGTATTTGTTCCGCTATCATATAATCATACAATAAAGGATCCTTCTTTCTATGTATTCGCAATACATTACATTTGTCTATGTTAAGGGTCGGTTGCCACTCCCTGCACCAAGTGCCTGTCCGCTGCAGATCTTCCTGCATTTCGCTGCAATTTTTTAATGCTGCAACTTCTCTGTATACCACAGCATCATCCGCGAAAAGCCGCGTGGAACTTCCGACACTATTTACTATGACATTTTTATATATTGTGAAAAGCAGTGGTCCCATAACACTCCCCTGTGGCACGACAGAGGTTACTTTAACGTCTGTAGACGTCTCTGCATTGAGAAAAACATGCTGTGTTGTGTTTGCTAAAAACTCTTCAACCACACAGCTGGTCTGATATTCCGTAGGCTCTTACTTTGTTCATCAGGCGACAGTGCGGAACTGTATCGAACGCCTTCCGGAAGTCAAGGCATCTACCTGGGAGCCTGTATCTAATACTTTCTGGGCCTCATGAACAAATAAAGCGAGTTTGGTCTCACAAGATCGCTGTTTCCGGAATCCATGTTGATTCCTACAGAGTAGGTTCTGGGTTTCCAGAAACGACATGATACGCGAGCAAAAAACATGTTCTAAAATTCTACAACAGATCGATGTCAGAGATATAGGTCTATAGTTTTGCACGTCTGCTCGACGACCCTCCTTGATGACTGCGACTACCTGTACTCTTTTCCAATCATTTGGAACCTTCCGTTCCTCTAGAGACTTGCGGTGCATGGGTGGAATGTAGGAATAATGAGTACTTATGTGCATCTGTGCGAGCAGTTTCTTCTTTGTAGACGGCGGTAACATTCCGCTGTAGACAGATGTTGGCCCACTGGACTCGTATTCGTGAGAACGACGGTTCAAACGCGCGTCCGGCCACCCCGATTTAGGTTCTCCGTAATTTCCCTAAATCGCTTCAGGCAAACGCCAGGATGATTCCTTTGAAAGGACACCGCCGACTTTGTTCCACATCCTTCCCTAGACTGAAGACCTCGCTCATTGGTCCCCACCCCCAAATCCACCAACCAACCTGTACACAGATGACCCAGTACATCTTGACGATTTGATTAGCAACCTGTTTTCGAACGCAATACAGCAGCGGTTCTGATGAAGACGCCATCGCCGTCGGAGAAGACATCAACTATGAAGAAATCCAGGTAGTCCACAGTATTATCCACAGTTGACCGGCGTTGCCTGATGAAACGTTGTAGTGATGCCTCGTGTAAGGAGGAGAAATGCATACCATCACGTTTCCGACTTTGGTCGGTTGTAGCCTATCGCGATTGCGGTTTATCGTATCGCGACATTGCCGCTCGCGTTGGTCGAGATCCAATGACTGTTAGCAGAATATGGAATCGGTGGGTTCAGGAGGGTAATACGGAACGCCGTGCTGGAACCCAACGGGCTTGTATCACTAGAAGTCGAGATGACAGGCATCTTATCCGCATGGCTGTAACGCATCGTGCAGCCACGTCTCGATCCCTGAGTCAACAGATGGGGACGTTTGCAAGACGACAAGCATCTGCACGAACAGTTCGACGACGTTGCAGCAGCATGGACTGTCAGCTCGGAGACCTTGGCTGCGGTTGCCCTTGACGCTGCGTCACAGGCAGGGGCGTCTGCGATGGTGTACTCAACGACGAACCTGGGTGCACGAATGGCAAAACGTCATTGTTTCGGATGAATCCAGGTTCTGTTTACAGCATCACGATGGTCGCATCCGTGTTTGGCGATATCGCAGCATTGGAAGCGTGTATTCGTCACCGCCTTACTGGCGTATCAGCCGGCATGATGGTGTGGGGTGCTATTGGTTACACGTCTCTGTCACCTCTTGTTCGCATTGACGGCACTTTGAACAGTGGACGTTACATTTCAGATGTGTTACGACCCGTGGCTCTACCCTTTATTCGATCCCTGCGAAACCCTACATTTCAGCAGGATAATGCACGACCGCATGTTGCAGGTCCTGTACGGGCTTTTCTGGATACAGAAAATGTTCGACTGCTGCCCTGGCCAGCACATTCTCCGTATCTCTTACCAATTGAAAACGTCTGGTCGATGGTGGCCAAGCAACTGGCTCGTCACAGTACGCCAGTCACTACTCTTGAAGAACTGTGGTATCGTGTTGAAGCTGCATGGGCAGCTGTACCTGTACACGCCATCCAAGCCCTGTTTGACTCAATGCCCCGGCGTATCAGGGTCGTTATTACGGCCAGAGGTGGTTGTTCTGGGTACCGATTGCTCAGGATCTATGCATCCAAATTGCGTGAAAATGTAATCACATGTCAGTCCCAGAGTAATATATTTGTCCAATGAATACTCGTTTATTATCTGCATTTCTTCTTGGTGTAGCAATTTTAATGGCCAGTAGTGTAAACATCTGGGACAGCCTGTAGATAAAGTGTCCGCAGTGTGACGTGTCGTAGGGTGTGAGACGTTTCGCTGCCCGCTGGCGTGAGTTACGGCGCTCCCAGCCCGGGCAGGCTGCCGAGGCGCGCCCTCTTGTGGCTGGCTGCGGACACACGGGACGGCCGCTTATAAATTTCGGATGAATCTCGAGGGTGCTCCAAGGCGCTCGCGCCGGTCGAGATTTGAGCGGACGCAGCTGCCTCGTGCGAGCAGCCAGCCAGACTGCGACAGCATCCACTGCCGCGCCTTCAGCGTACGTTTCTGTACTTGGACAGTCCGTTTCCATGTTATTCGTTAGCCTCGCAGAAAACGTCCGGGATTTAAAAAAAATGCTGGTCCTGTTCGGGCAGTCAGTTATAGTGAATCCGGGCATGTAAGCTTGACATAGACACGGAGCATTAGCAAATCTTTAACCTTTCGTTTCGGAACTTGAAACGTATTTTCTTGCTCCAATGTACTATTTATTTACGTCCCTCGAGTGTTTCGTCTTTTACGTCAGACGAATCTTCAGTGGATTTTTGGAGTTACTCGTCCTTCGTGACTTTCTTCGTCGTAGGTTTCAAGGTGCATTTGCACTACAATTTTGAAAAATTGGCGCCTTCGTCCGTCGAGATCTTTTAGTGTGGTAGTGTTCATACTTCAATGATTTTAAACATGGCTGAAACAGCAACTCTTGAAATTCTTCACGGTAAATGATAACAGCCGAACAGTTGCAGGATAAAGATTTATTAAAATCCTTGACCACGGTTTCGGTATATCTCAATATACCTTCATCAGAAGTAAAATACACTAAAATCACATCCTGCAGTGGAGATACATAAAACAATTGTGCCAAAGGCGTCGGCACAATTGTTTTATGTATCTCCACTGCAGGATGTGATTTTAGTGTATTTTACTTCTGATGAAGGTATATTGAGATATACCGAAACCGTGGTCAAGGATTTTAATAAATCTTTATCCTGCAACTGTTCGGCTGTTATCATTTACCGTGAAGTGTTCATACTGCTTTTCTTCCTAAACTAATTGTAAAACACTTCACTGTGGCCATGACGAGAGTTTCAGATTTATCCTACATTCACAATTGTCGTGGAATAAATATAATATACACTATAAATATAAAATACACTAAAATCACATCCTGCAGTGGAGATACATAAAACAATTGTGCCAAAGGCGTCGGCACAATTGTTTTATGTATCTCCACTGCAGGATGTGATTTTAGTGTATTTTACTTCTGATGAAGGTATATTGAGATATACCGAAACCGTGGTCAAGGATTTTAATAAATCTTTATCCTGCAACTGTTCGGCTGTTATCATTTACCGTGAAGTGTTCATACTGCTTTTCTTCCTAAGCTAATTGTAAAACACTTCACTGTGGCCATGACGAGAGTTTCAGATTTATCCTACATTCACAATTGTCGTGGAATAAATATGAAATCCTCGTAACAGCAGGACTGAACTGTTATACATCTCTTCGCTGACGGGGAACTAAGAACAAAATCTACAAAACTAAAAGATCTCGATGGAAATAGTAGCTGATTTTTCAAAATTGTAATTGAAATGTACTCTCTAGCCTATTACTAGATAAGAGGAAACGCGGGTTTTGGGAGGATAGAGGAAACAGTAACTTAAAAAACAAAAACAAAAACTCGGCTAGAGGTGCCTTTAATGTAAAGTCCATACACATTTCGAACGTAAATAAATATTATATTGCAACAAGGAAATAAGTCTCAAGTTAGAGAAGATAGGAATAAAGTGGTTCTGCCATTAGTTGCGATTAATACGCAGTAATTTGCATACACCAAAAGCAGCAGAGAAGCCACAGTCGAGCTCTGTAGAATGTTCTTTGCAACACCTTTCCACGTAAACAATGTAGCATCATAGTGTTCTGAAAGATGTGACTGCAACCACTTTCTTCGGCTTCTCAATCAACTTTATCGTATAACTCGTATGCCTCCGAAGCCGGAGTTAGTTAACATGGAAGTTTTCTGGCTATGGTACCGCGTCATTCTGTAAAAATAACTGTCACTGATGAAACAAGCGTTTCGACTACGATTTTAATCACTTGATTATGCTAGTGTGTTCTGGGCCATATCTGGCGTTTTTAACCACTATTTCATCTAAATAAATCCCTATCGGTTTGTTTTAACTCAGCATATGGCTTAAACTATTAGGCTTATAGATTTCTAGTTCATGAAAAGATTGCCTTTATTTAGCTATTTGAAATTCTTCCAATCCATATTCCCCCATCTAACTCTGTTACTCGCTCCTGTGAACGGGAACGCGTTATGCAGATCTTGGTGCCTCTCGCGTCCATCTCGAAAAGATAACCTGAAGATGCCTAAATAAGGTGAAACGCATCATTGAAAAATAAAAAACTAAACTTGCAACCAAGACTGTTTTTAACCAATACTGTTAGCTAATTGAGGTCCGCAACTCGTGGTCTCGCGATAGCGTTCTCGCTTCCCGAACACGGAGTCCCGGATTCGGCTCCCGGCGGGGTCAGGGATTTTCCCCTGCCCCGAGATGACTCGGTGTTGTGCCGTCTTCATCATCATCATCATTCATCCCCATTACGGTCGGAGGAAGGCAACGGCAAACCACCTCCATTAGGATCTTGCCTAGTACGGCGGTGAGGGTCTTCCGCATCGTTTCCCTACGCTCTGTCAAGAAGCATTGGACTTCATTTCCAGTTATTTGATGCACCCCGCCACAAATTCCTCTCCCGTGCCAACCTCTTCATCTCGCAGTAGCACCTGCAACCTACATCCTCAATTATTTGCTGGATGTAATCAGATTTCTGTCTTTCTCTACAATTCTTATCCTCTACAGCTCCCTCTAACACCATGCAAGTTATTCCCTGATGTCTGAACAGGTCCAATCCTTCTACTTGGCAGTGTTTTCCATACAGTCCTTTCCTCACCAGCTTTTAGGAGATCCTCCTTATTCCTTACCTTATCACTCCACCGAATTTTCAACATTCTTCCGTAGCACCTCATCTCAAATGATTTAATTACCTTCTTTGCCGGTTTTCCCACTGTCCATTTCTCACTACCGTAAATTCTGTGCTCCAAACGTACATTCTCAGAAAATTTGTCCTCATATTAAGGTCTGTGTCTGACAGATGTAGACCTCTCTCGCCAGGAATGGCTTTTTTTTTCCAGTGCTGGTCTGTAGACTTTTACTTCAGTTAGAGCCTCCTAACACTATTTATTTTCACTTGATTCATATCGTTCACCTGACTCCGTTTCGTATCCACATTTCCGTCGCTTTTAGCTGCTACTCATCCTTTCCAATTCCTACCCAGCAGTTGCATCCACAGGGAGACACACTTTTAACAATAACTGCAGTAATGTTCTTTCTAAACTCGATGTTTATGAGTTTTTCTCATTACGAGACACTTGTTCTGGAGTGCACGCTTAGCTACTCCTCTGATTTCTGAAGTATGTTATGTTTAAAAGGTTTTAGGATTGAAATACCTGCTTTGAGTGCCACGCCTGCAGTGACGTGCTGACTACGCTTGTATACTCTGACACTGTGAATTAACTAATGTTGCTTATCTTGCGAACGTGCATCCTTCAGATGGAGGACAAATACGAGGGCGGTTCAGAAAGTAACCTCCGATCGGTCACAGTGCGGGTTGTGGGGGGAGTAGCGACGCCATCTGTGCGTTCACGCACTCAACAGGTCAGTCGGCATCAAGCCGTGGTCGAGTGAACGTCGTACCTGCGCTAGTTTAGTTTTTGGTGGCAGTTTGAAATGTGTGCTGCAATAGAAAACCCCGCCAAATGTGAAGTGCGTGCTGTCATCAGGTTTTTTACAGCCAAAGGACTGGTGACTGACGAACTCGTTCAGACAGTTGATGCAAAAGTTCGTGAAAATCGACGTTTCTCAATGTCGGAGTTGTCTACTGGTTTTTCACAGATTTCTAAGACTCTCTTGTACGAGATAGTGACAGCAAGATTGGGTTACCGTAAGTTCTGTGCACGATGGGTGCCCAAAATTCTTACCGACCACCACAAAACTCAAAGAATGGCCTCTGCATTAGACTTTCTGTCACGTTATGAGGACGAAGGAGAACCATTGTTAAACAGAATCTTGACCGGTGACGAAACCTGGATTAAGTACGTGAACCCTGAGACAAAAGAACAATCAAAGATGTGGGCACATTCAAATTCGCCTACCAAACCAAGAAAAGCCTCGCAAGATTTTTCTGCCAGAAAACTGATGGCAACGGTGTTTTGGGATGCCAAAGGGGTGTTGTTGGTAGAATTCATGGAACGTGGTACGACCATTAATCAAGACGTGTACTGTGAAACAATAAAAAAGTTACGACGGGCTATACAGAACAAACGCCGTGGTATGCTGACTTCCGGTATCGTTTTTTTGCACGATAACGCCCGTCATCACTCTGCTCGCAGAACAACGGCCCTTCTTGAGTCCTTCAAGTGGGACGTTATCGACCATCCACCTTACAGCCCAGACCTGGCGCCAAGTGATTATCACCTCTTCATGCATTTGAAGAAATGGCTCGGGTCACAGCGGTTTGATGACGACGAAGAGCTCAAAGATGCGGTCACAGGCTGGCTCCAGGCACAAGCGGGTGATTTTTATGCAGAAGGAATTTCAAAGCTTGTGAAGAGATACGATAAGTGCCTCAATCGCTATGGAGTCTATGTAGAAAAATAGTGCAAAGATGTAGTTGTAAGATGTATATATTAAAATATTTTTATTTAACTTGGTGTATTTTTTTAAATCAACCGGAGGTTACTTTCTGAACGGCCCTCGTAAATGGAGCTGCCACGTCTGGAAAGCCACCACTGTGCTCCAGGGAGAGATATTGCTTTTCACTTGTGAAGCGTACTCGGGCCGTATCGGGGTGAGTCATACACTGTACCCCACCCCTCCACTCGCCGCTTCCTGGCACCGGATCCGCAGATGTCGGACCTCTCCCTGCAGCCCCCCCCCCCTCTCTGGTAGACACGCCCCCTCCCCCCTCCTCCACCGTCCTGTCACCACCCCCCTGTCAACGCCACTCTCATCGCCTGCAGTCTCCGGGCTCCCTGCCGTGATGCATTGCTCCGCAAAGACAATGCCGCGCTGACTCACGCCGGGTTTGGCTCGATGCCAGCGAAATGGCTTTCATTCACACACGCGGCTGAGCGTCCCGTTTTCACGCAGGGCGACAGCACTGCGAATCTGTAGCATTGATAGTATACCGGCTCTGAACAATGGCTTACATCGGGGTTCCGCGTGAGCGCCTTTCTTTTTAGCCTGTACGTTCGAGACTTTGCAAAGAATCAATGTAGAATGTATCAACAAGCCGATGATCACGTGCTGTTTACCTAGCAAAGCCTCAGCCTTTAAACAGGAAAACAGAAGCTAACAACCACTATCAACCACCTGTACCAATGCACTGGTGCACTGTTTAACGACGGCCTCGAATAACAAGATAGAGACTGAGGTGTCAAAAGTCATTAGAAATTTGTAAATTTGTGGTAAGTTCCTATGGGACCAAACTGCTGAGGTCATCGGTCCCTAGGCTTACACACTACTTAATCTAATTTAAACTAACTTACGCTAAGCACAATACACACACGACTGAGGGAGGACTCGAACTTAAGACGGGGGAAGCCGCGCGAACCGTGACAAGCCGCCTAAGACCGCGTGGCTACCCCGCGCGGCAAAAGTCATTGGATACCTCCTAATATCTGTCCATCGTGACAGCGACTCAACAAGTCGTTGGAACTTCCCTGTAGAAATATCGAGGCATGCTGCCTCTATAGCCGTCCATAATTGAAGAAAGTGTTGCCGCTGCACGATTTCTTGCACGAACTGATCTCTCGATTTTGTCCCATAAATTTTCGATGGAATCTACACTACTGGTCATTAAAATTGCTACACCAAGAAGAAATGCAGATGATAAACGGGTATTCATTGGACAAATCTATTATACTAGAACTGACATGTGTTTACATTTTCACGCAATTTGGGTGCATAGATCCTGAGAAATCAGTACCCAGAACAACCACGTCTGGCCGTAATAACGGCCTTGATACGCCTGGGCATTTAGTCAAACAGAGCTTGGATGGCGTGTACAGGTACAGCTGCCCATGCAGCTTCAACACGATACCACAGTTCTTCAAGAGTAGTGACTGGCGTATTGTGACGAGCTAGTTGCTCGGCCACCATTGACCAGACGTTTTCATTTAGTGAGAGATCTGGAGAATGTGCTGGCCAGGGCAGCAGTCGAACATCTTCTGTATCCAGAAAGGCCCGTACAGGACCTGCAACATGCGGTCGTGCATTATCCTGCTGAAATGTAGGGTTTCGCAGGGATCGAATTAAGGGTACAGCCAGTCGTAACACTGTTCAAAGTGCCGTCAATGCGAACAAGAGATGACAGAGACGTGTAACCAATGGCACCCCATACCATCACGCCGGGTGATACGCAAGTATGGCGATGACGAATACACGCTTCCAATGTGCGTTCGTCGCGATGTAAGGGTAACCGCAGCCATGGTCTCCGAGCTGATAGTCCATGCTGCTGTAAACGTCGTCGAACTGTTCGTGCAGAAGGTTGTTGTCTTCCAAATGTCCCCATCTGTTGACTCAACGATCGAGACGTGGCTGCACGACCCGTTACAGCCATGCGGATAAGATGCCTGTCATCTCGACTGCTAGTGATGCGAGGCCGTTGGGATCCAGCACGGCGTTCCGTATTACCCTCCTGAACCCACCGATTCCATATTCTGCTAACAGTCATTGGATCTCGACCAACGCGAGCAGCAGTGTCGCGATACGATAAACCACAATCGCGATAGGCTACAATCCGACCTTTATCAAAGTCGGAAACGTGATGGTACTCATTTCTCCTCCCTACACGAGGCATCACAACAACGTTTCATCAGGCAACGCTGGTCAACTGCTGTTTGTGTATGAGAAATCGGTCGGAAACTTTCCTCACGTCAGCACGTTGTAGGTGTCGCCACAGGCGCCAACCTTGTGTGAATGCTCTGAAAAGCTAATCATTTGCATATCAAAGCATCTTCTTCCTGTCGATTAAATTTCCCGTCTGTAGCACGTCATCTTCGTGGTGTAGAATTTTAATGGCCAGTAGTGTATTTAGGGCGATCTGGCTGGCCAAAGCATCCGCTCGAACTATCCAGAATTCTCTTCAAACCAATCGCAAACAATTATGGTCTGGTGACATGACATCTTTGTTTGGGGACATGAAGTCTATGAAGGCTGCTTACGGTCTCCAAGCAGACAAACATAACCATTTTCACTCAATGATCAGTTCAGTTGAACCAGTGGACCCAGCCCATTCCATGAAAACAAAGCCCACATTGTTATGGAGCCACCATCAACTTGCACAGTATCTTGTTGACAACTGAGGTCCATGGCTTCGTAGTGTCTGCGCCACACTGCAAAGCCACCATCAACTCTCACCAACTTAAATCGCGGCTCATCTGGCCAGGCCACGCTGTTTCAGTAGTCTAAGGTCCAACCGATATGGCCAAGAGTCGGAAGTTCACTGAGGCTTTTTGCAGATGATGCTGTGGTGTACCGAGAGGTTGTAACAATGGAAAATTGTACTGAAATGCAGGAGGATCTGCAGCAAATTGACGCATGGTGCAAGGAATGGCAACTGAATCTCAATGTAGACAAGTGTAATGTGCTGCGAATATACAGAAAGATAGATCCTTTATCATTTAGCTACAAAATAGCAGGTCAGCAACTGGAAGCAGTTAATACCATAAATTATCTGGGAGTACGCATTAGGAGTGATTTAAAATGGAATGATCATATAATGTTGTTCGTCGGTAAAGCAGATGCCAGACTGAGATTCATTGGAAGAATCCTAAGGAAATGCAATCCGAAAACAAAGGAAGTAGGTTACAATACGCTTGTTCGCCCACTGCTTGAATATTGCTCAGCAGTGTGGGATCCGTACCAGATAGGGTTGATAGAAGAGATAGAGAAGATCCAACGGAGAGCAGCGCGCTTCGTTACAGGATCATTTAGTAATCGCGAAAGCGTTACGGAGATGATAGATAAACTCCAGTGGAAGACTCTGCAGGAGAGACGCTCAGTAGCTCGGTACGGGCTTTTATTGAAGTTTCGAGAACATACCTTCACCGAAGAGTCAAGCAGTATATTGCTCCCTCCTACGTATATCTCGCGAAGAGACCATGAGGATAAAATCAGAGAGATTAGAGCCCACACAGAGGCATACCGACAATCCTTCTTTCCACGAACAATACGAGACTGGAATAGAAGGGAGAACCGATAGAGGTACGGAAGGTACCCTCCGCCACACACCGTCAGGTGGCTTGCGGAGTATGGATGTAGATGTAGAGGCGCTGCAGGCGATGTCGCGCTGTTAGCAAAGGCCCTCGCGTCGCTCGTCTGCTGCCACAGCCCATTAACGCCAAATTTCGCCGTACTGTTCTAACGCATACGTTCGTCGTACGCCCCACACTGATTTCTGTGGTTATTTCACGCAGTGTTGCTTGTTTATTAGTACCGACCACTCTAAGCAAAAGCCGCTGCTCTCGGTCTTGAAGTGAAGGCCTCCGTGGCGAGAGGTAATGTCTGACATTTGGTATTCTCGGCACACACTTGACATTGTGCATGTCGGAATTTTCAATTCCTTAAGGATTTCCGGAGCAAGCAGTAAAGGAAACAAAAGGAAAATTCGGAGTAGATATTAAAATCCATGGAGAAGAAATAAAAACTTTGAGGTTCGCCGATGACATTGTAATTCTGTCAGAGACAGCAAAGGACTTGGAAGAGCAGTTGAATGGAATGGACAGTGTCTTGAAAGGAGGATATAAGATGAACATCAACAAAAGCAAAACGAGGATCATGGAATCTAGTCGAATTAAGTCGGGTGATGCTGAGGGAATTAGATTAGGAAATGAGACACTTAAAGTAGTAAAGGAGTTTTGCTATTTGGGGAGCAAAATAACTGATGATGGTCGAAGTAGAGAGGATATAAAACGTAGACTGGCAATGGCAAGGAAAGCATTTCTGAAGAAGAGAAATTGGTTAACATCGAGTATAGATTTAAGTGTCAGGAAGTCGTTCCTGAAAGTATTTGTATGGAGTGTAGCCATGTATGGAAGTGAAACATGGACGATAAATAGTTTGGACAAGAAGAGAATAGAAGCTTTCGAAATGTGGTGCTACAGAAGAATGCTGAAGATCAGATGGGTAGATCACATAACTAATGAAGTATTGAATAGGACTGGGGAGAAGAGAAGTTTGTGGCACAACTTGACCAGAAGAAGGGATCGGTTGGTAGGACATGTGTTGAGGCATCAAGGGATCACCAATTTAGTATTGGAGGGCAGCGTGGAGGGTAAAAATCGTAGAGGGAGACCAAGAGATGAATACACTAAGCAGATTCAGAAGGATGTAGGTTGCAGTAGGTACTGGAAGATGAAGCAGCTTGCACAGGATAGAGTAGCATGGAGAGCTGCATCAAACCAGTCTCAGGACTGAAGACCACAACAACAACAAGGATTTCCGGAATGGAATGTCCCATGCATCTAGCCCGAACTACCATTCCGAGCCGTAATCACGTCGGACACCTTTTTACATGAATCAAGTGTCTACAAATGACAGCTCCTCCAATGCCCTGCCCTTTTATACCTCGTGTACGCGATATTACAGCAGTCTGTACATGTGCATATCGCTATTCCACGACTTTTGTGGCCGCAGTAACGAAAGAAAACTCTTAAATAATGACACAGGCTTTGGTTGACGACTCTTCATCATACGAACCTTTACCTTCCGATCGCACGCAGGCACGTGCTGTAAAATATTGTCGAACAGAGAAAAGCCCTGCTGGTGGCCGTTCGGTTCTAGGCACTTCAGTCTGGATCCGCGCGACCGCTGCGGTCGCATGTTCGAATCCTGCCTCGGGCATGGATGTATGTGATGTCCTTAGGTTAGTTAGGTTTAAGTAGTTCTAAGTTCTAGGGGACTGATGACCTCAGATGTTAAGTCCCATAGTGCTCAGAGCCATTTGAACCAGAGAAAAGCCAAGTGAAGTACACTATGTGATCAAAAGCATCGGGACACCTGGCTGAAAGTGACTTAAAAGTTCGTGGCGCAATCCATTGGCAATGCTGGAAATCAGTGTGGTGCTGGCCCACCCTTAGCCTTGATGACAGCTTCCACTCTCGAAGCCGTACGTTCAGTCAGGTGCTGGAAGGTTTCTTGGGGAAATGCATCCCATTCTTCATGGAGTGCTGCAATGAGAAACGGTATCGATGTCGGTCGGTGAGGTCTGGCACGAAGTTGGCGTTCCAGACATCTCAAAGATGTTCTGTAGGATTTAGGTCAGGACTCTGTGCAGGCCAGTCCATTACAGGGATGTTATTATCGTGTAACCACTCCGCCACAGGCCGTGCGTTATGAATAGGTGCTCGATCGTGTTGAAAGATGCAATCGCCATCCCCGAATTGCTCTTCAACAGTGAGAAGCAAGAAGGTGCTTAAAACATCAATTTAGGCCTGTGTTGTGATAGTGCCACGCAAAACAACAAGGAGTGCAAGCCCCCTCCATGAAAAACACGACCACATGATAACACGAACGCCTTCCACTTTCACTGTTGGCACTACACACACACTGGCAGATGGCTTTCACCGGGCATTCGCCACACACACACACACACACACACACACACACACACACACACACACAACCATCGGATCGCCACATTGTCTACCGTGATTCGTCAATCCATACAACGTTTTTCCCCTGTTCAATCGTCCGATGTTTACGCTCCTTACACCAAGCGAGGCGTCGTTTGGCATTTACTGGCGTGATGTGTGGCTTATGAGCAGCTGCTCGACCACGAAATCGAAGTTTTCTCACCTCCTGCCTAACTGTCATAGTACTTGCAGTGCATCCCGATGCAGTTTGGAATTCATGTGTGATGGTCTGGATTGATGTCTGCCTATTACGCATTACGACCCTCTTCAACTGTCGGCGGTCTCTGTCAGTCAACAGACGAGGTCGGCCTGTACGCTTTTGTGCTGTTCGTGCCCCTTCACGTTTCCACTTCACTATCACATCGGAAACTGTGGACGTAAGAATGTTTACGAGTGTGGAAATTTTGCGTGCAGCGTATGACACAAGTGACACCCAATTACCTGTGCACATTCGAAGTCCGTGAGTTCCGTGGGGCACCACATTCTGCTCTCTCACGACATCTAATGACTACTGTGGTCCCTGATATGGAGTACCTGGCAGTACGTGGCACCACAACGCACGTAATAGGAAAAAGTATGGTTTTGGGGGTGTCCGGATACTTTTGATCATATAGTGTAGTTGTTATAGTTAAAGTGTAAATTTTAAAACTTTCTCGGAGAAGTGAGTATTCAAAGAAGTTTCTGGCTTGCACCCAGTCGTCGTTTCCTATATTCCACGATATTCCAATTGGGCACTGCCAGTGAGTTTCAGATTGCCCATCCAACAGTGATATGTACACGGCTATTACAAATGATTGAACCGATTTCATAAATTCACTGTAGCTCCATTCATTGACATATGGTCACGACACACTACAGATACGTAGAAAAACTCATAAAGTTTTGTTCGGCTGAAGCCGCACTTCAGGTTTCTGCCGCCAGAGCGCTCGAGAGCGCAGTGAGACAAAATTGCGACAGGAGCCGAGAAAGCGTATGTCGTGCTTGAAATGCACTCACATCAGTCAGTCATAACAGTGCAACGACACTTCAGGACGAAGTTCAACAAAGATCCACCAACTGCTAACTCCATTCGGCGATGGTATGCGCAGTTTAAAGCTTCTGGATGCCTCTGTAAGGGGAAATCGACGGGTCGGCCTGCAGTGAGCGAAGAAACGGTTGAACGCGTGCGGGCAAGTTGCACGCGTAGCCCGCGGAAAATTGGCTCATGCCACAACTGGAGACCACAGCGCCGACTTCATCTTTCAACAGGATGGTGCTCCACCGCACTTCCATCACGATGTTCGGCATTTCTTAAACAGGAGATTGGAAAACCGATGGATCGGTCGTGGTGGAGATCATGATCAGCAATTCATGTCATGGCCTCCACGCTCTCCCGACTTAACCCCATGCGATTACTTTCTGTGGGGTTATGTGAAAGATTCAGTGTTTAAACCTCCTCTACCTAGAAACGTGCCAGAACTGCGAGCTCGCATCAACGATGCTTTCGAACTCATTGATGGGGACATGCTGCGCCGAGTGTGGGAGGAACTTGATTATCGGCTTGATGCCTGCCGAATCACTAAAGGGGCACATATCGAACATTTGTGAATGCCTAAAAAAACTTTCTGAGTTTTTGTATGTGTGTGCAAAGCATTGTGAAAATATCTCAAATAATAAAGTTATTGTAGAGCTGTGAAATCGCTTCAATCATTTGTAATAACCCTGTACTTCCCCCGTTCCGCTACTTACTAACGCAATGTGTATATTCCATGCATGCGTTAAGACTTCATAAGTAATAGGATCCAGTTCGTTATCTTCGACGGCGAGTGTTCGCCACAGACCAGGCTATTGTCTGGAGTGCTCCAGGGAAGCTTCACAGGACCACTATTGTTCTCTACATACGTAAATGATCTGACGGCCTGGGTGCGCAGCAACTCGCGGCTACTTCCTGATGAAGCTGTGGTGTACCGGAAGGTGTCGTTGTTGCGTGACTGTAGGAGGATGTAAGATGTCTTTGATAAAATTTCTAGTTTGTGTGCCGGCCGGAGTGTCCGAGCGGTTCTAGGCGCTACAGTCTGGAGCCGCGCGACCGCTACTGTCACAGGTCGGAATCCTGCCTGGGGCATGGATGTGTGTGATGTCCTCAGGTTAGTTACGTTTAAGTAGTTCTAAGTTCTAGGGGACTGATGACCTCAGCAGTTAAGTCCTATAGTGCTCAGAGCCATTTGAACCAATCTAGTTTATGTGATGAATGACAGGTAACCCTAAATGTAGAAAAGTTTAAATTAAAGCAGATGAGTAAAAACAATCCCATAATGTCCGAATACACCATTTGTAGCTCAAATTGTTCAGATGGCTCTAAGCACTATGGGACTTAACATCTGAGGTCATCAGTCCCCTAGACTTAGAACTACTTAAACCTAACCAACCTAAGGACATCACACACATCCATGCCCGAGGCAGGATTCGAACCTGTGACCGTAGCAACAGCGCGGGACCGGACTGAAGCGCCTAGAACCGCTCGGTCACAAGGGCCGGCCACACCATTAGTAGTCTGCTGCATGGCGCAGTCACGTCCGTTAAGTATCTAGGCGTAACTTTGCAGAGCGATATGAAATGGGACGTGCACGTAGGAGAGCCGAATGGTGGATTTATTGGCTGAATTCTAGGGAAGTCTAGCTCATCTGTAAAGGGATTGCGTATAGAACACTAGTGCGGCTGATTCTGGAGTACTGCTGTAGTTTTTGGGATTTACAGCAGGCGGAATTAAATGAAGGCACCGAGCGAGGTGGCGCAGTGGTTAGACACTGGACTCGCATTCGGGAGGACGACGGTTCAATCCCGCGTCCGGCCATCCTGATTTAGGTTTTCCGTGACTTCCCTAAATCGCTACATGCAAATGCCGGGATGGTTCCTTTCAAAAGGGCACGGCCGACTTCCTTCCCCGTCCTTCCCTCATCCGATGAGACCGATGACCTCGCTGTCTGGTCTTCTTCCCCAAACCAACCAACCAACCTAAAGGAAGGCATCGAAGTAATTCAGAGGCGAGCTGCTAGGTTTGTTACCAGCAGGTACCATCAAGACGCAAGTATTACAAAGATGCTTCGTGAACTCAAATGGGAGTGCCTGGAGAGAAGACGATGTCCTTTTCGCGGAACAGTATTGAGAAGTTTCAGAGAACCGGCATTTGAAGGTGACTGCGGAACGATTCCACTGCTGCTAACGGAAATTTTGCGTAAGGATCACTAAGATAAGATAAAATAAGGGAAATTAGCGACAGTAGGGAGGCATACAAGTAGTCGTTTTTTTCCTCGGTCTGGTTGCGAGCGGATCAGGAAACGAAATAATTAGTGGTGGTACGAGGTGCCCTCCACCATGCACCATGCGGTGAATTGCGGAGTATATATGTAGAAGTAGATGTAGGAGATCGTCGTGTCAGATTGACTACACTACCCGGCGGGCAGTGCCAACTGCGGAACTCAGCTATCCTTAGGGTTGTCGTCCGCAGTGGTTAAAGGCGCACTCCCTGTCTCCACTGGAGCAACTCGTGAAAATGATGGGGTTTCAAGTCTCATCCAATTGATAGCCGCTATCGCGGTTCATCATATTTTTCCCCTTACGTATCTCCACGAATTCTTTCATAACTGAAAACCAAAAAAATGTTGTGGTAAAAATTGTTTTGTCATACTCCATGGAAAGTAAGAGAATATGGACTATCAGATCAATTGCGTGATTGGATTGAAGAGTTCTTAGATAACAGAATGCAGCATGTCATTCTCAATGGAGAGAAGTCTTCCGAAGTAAGAGTGATTTCAGGTGTGCCGCAGGGGAGTGTCGTAGGACCGTTGCTATTCACAATATACATAAACGATCTTCTGGATAACATCGGAAGTTCACTGAGGCGTTTTGCGGATGATGCTGTAGTGTATCAAGAGGTTGTAACAGTAGAAAATTGTACTGAAATGCAGGAGGATCAGCAGCGAATTGACGCACAGTGCAGGGAATGGCAATTGAATCTCAATGTAGACAGGTGTAATGTGCTGCGAATACACAGAAAGATAGATCCCTTATCATTTAGCTACAAAATAGCAGGTCAACAACTGGAAGCAGTTAATTCCGTAAATTATCTGGGAGTAGGTATTAGGAGTGATTTGAAATGGAATTACCATATAAAATTACTCGTCGGTAAAGCAGAAGCCAGACTGAGATTCACTGGAAGAATCCTAAGGAAATGCAATCCGAAAACAAAAGAATTAGGTTACAGTACGCTTGTTCACCCACTGCTTGAATACTGCTCAGCAGTGTGGGATCCGTACCAGATAGGGTCGATAGAAGAAATAGAAAGATCCAACGGAGAGCAGCGCGCTTCGTTACAGGATCATTTGAAACGTCCCCTTAGAAAAATTGTACACGACTGTGCTTAAACTGACACACAATGTTTTTAGCGCAACGCAATCTGACTATCAAAGATCCCTGCAAAAGAATGGCGCTGAGTAACATTAAACTATACCTTTCAGAAATCACTTACCTCACAAAAACCTTCATTACTCGAACTATTGCAATACAGCGAGCGCCACTACTGCCAGCTAAATAAAAGATTCAAACTACGGGAGGCACTAACTACTGATAGGGATAGTTAGCAAATGAAAGATTTTAATAGAGAACAATCAATGTATTTACCTTAATATCATCACAAGTCATAATATATGTAATTTCAAAACTCCGCCATCTCTCTCCACACATCCACCACTGCTGGCGGCTCACCTCCAACTGCGCAACGCTACGCGCTGTTCACATTCAGCTGCCGCTGCCCAACACTACTATGGCAGACAACAATGCAAACTAGCCACAGACTGCACACAGCACAGTCAGTGATTTTCATATAGAGCGCTACGTAACGATGCCAATAAGATAACATAAACAGTCTACTTACACATTTAGTAAGCGCGAAAGCGTTACGGAGATGATAGATAAACTCCAGTGGAAGACTCTGCAGGAGAGACGCTCAGTAGCTCGGTACGGGCTTTTGTTGAAGTTTCGAGAACATACCTTCACCGAGGAGTCAAGCAGTATATTGCTCCCTCGTACGTATATCTCGCGAAGAGACCATGAGGATAAAGTCAGAGAGATTAGAGCCTACACAGAGGCATAACGACAATCTTTCTTTCCACGAACAATACGAGACTGGAATAGAATGGAGAACCGAAAGAGGTACTCAAGGTACCCTCCGCCACGCACAGTCAGGTGGCTTGCGGAGTATGGATGTGGATGTAGATATAGAATGTCTGGTTGAGGTACAATATTCAGCAACAGTTGACTTGGTTGGTTGCAAATGTGACTGCATTGTTTGATGTTCGTTGCAGGGTTCTTCCACGATGCGCGTGGACTGGTCTACTTAAGCCGTACCACACTGGCAGGGTATTTCGTAAATTCCTAAATGATGAGGGGAGAACCGCTGTAGCCTGAAATTTCCAAAGGATTCTGGCATTTCTGAATGAAATATTGCCAACAAAGGGAAGAAAAGATAGGGATTTTGCCGGCATGCTCTCCTCTCTATGCACTTCCTGGCTTTTGTTTCAGCTGATAGTACGCTGTCAATTTATTAGGTAGAATATCCGTTTTCTGTGTCTTCAGGCCACAAGTGGCCGTTCAGGACCATCCGACCGCCGTGTCATCCTCATTGAGGATGCGGATAGGAGGGGCGTGTGGTCAACACACCGCTCTCCCGGTCGTGACGATGGTTTACTTTGATCGGAGCCGCTACTATTCGGTCGAGTAGCTCCTCAATTGGCATCACGAGGCTGAGTGCACCCCGAAAAATGGCAACAACGCATGGCGGCTGGATGGTCAGCCATCCAAGTGCCGGCCACGCCCGACAGCGCTTAACTTCGGTGATCTCACGGGAACCGGTGTATCCACTGTGGCAAGGCCGTTGCCCGTTTTCTATGAACACCTGTTTAAGGTGGGCGAGTTCTTGAGGCAAAATATCTGGATCCGAGACTGTATAAGTTCTTTGTGCACGTGTTTTAACTAACAGCTTGCGAAGGGACGACCAGGACTGTAAAATCCGTACGAGTGAGCTTACGATGAACTGAATGCCCCCTTAGAACTGAATATTCCTATGAATGGAGTTGAGGTGATATGAAAACTCCATAAACGTATCGTTCACATACCTCCAAATTAAAGTTGGTTTAGGGTTTAAGGAGACTGTCGGATGGCTAGTCGATGTATCGCAGAGTGTAGTAAACGACGACCGACTGAAAGTCTGAAACTTCTTTGAATATTCATTTCGCCGGGAAGATTTTAAAATTCACATCAGACGCCTGTGCGGGGAGGACAGGTACGAAGTTTCGACGACCTACGTGGTAACAGTACAAAACTTCTAAGTTATTTAAACTTTTTATTAAGATGTCGAGACCATTCAATAATATCAAAATTTTCCAGAGCGTCGTATTTTATTAAGACTGAAAATTTGAACAACGCTTCAACAATGAAAATTAAGGTTTGTATGATAATTTGTTGTAGTGTGTAAGATGGGTCATCAATGATGCGTATTCAGTGACTTGTTCTCAGGTCGGACGTTACAAATTATTTCGAAGTGAACTGCATCAAAGAACACGTCCACGTATGAAAATATGAAATTCTACTTAGCTGATTTATCTTGAGGCTGGCTTCGCTGTCTGTTTTGGAGACACGACAACGTCCGTAGGTTTCCTTCTAGTCCGGGCAAAATTAACTGATGAAAGGGTTGAGAAAATCAGGTAATTCTCAAAATTCTAATTACAGTAAAAAATGTGAACATTTAAAGGTTCGTATTCTGCAACATTTCACATGTTATGACGGCACGGTTTGAATCGACAAAACACAGATACATCTGCTGTCTGCAACCTCACAAAACGACTCGTCTTCCATTTACAACCACTTTCAGCCAGTTCTACACACTGTGAAGAAGAACAAACATATTATACGAGACAAATAGTTTACATTTCTGTCAGGGACAATCACTGGTGCATGTTTAGCATGGTTAACAGAACTGTATTTACAAAATATTTTGTTGAAAATTGAACACCGTTTCAAATAAAGAAACATCAATATTTAGACTTAAAATAATTAATTTTTATGAACATGGGTTTTATATGAATTTTTCTTTATGTAAGCGTGCCTCTGAGTTTAGCAAGTGTTACACGGGACAGGCTTCGACATCGGTTCCAATGCTCTGCTGCCGAGGCAACCTATGCATCTCAAACAGCTATTTTTATAACCTCTTAAACGTGGACGTTTGTCCTTTTCAGTTCAGAATCGGACGTAAAGCAAGCATTTTTAACTTTCAAAAGAAAACAGCAAGCTGCAGACTATCTAAAAGCCTTTCGTCTGCGAAGAATAAATCTTTCGTTCTTAGTACGCTTCTATAGCTTCGCAACAGAAGCTCTTTCTTTCTAGGACTGCATATTTCAATCTAGCTTTGTTTCACTTCCCCTAGTCAATATTCAAGCGCTGCGCAGCCGGCAAATCTCATTCAGCGTCTGTATTTCTTTCCCGCTTTGAACTGAAGGAAATGTCGTGCTACCAGTGTACGAGTGGCAGTAAGTAATGCAACACAGTTTTTTTTTTCTGAAGGCAGGTCGGTTTTATTCAGCAATCCAATAATATTTCCACTCTTTTGGCTACAAAAGCCTATTTTTCAACATAATCTTCGTTCAGTACGACGCCCTCACGCCACCTTACTGGGAGGGTCTGTGTACCTGCATTGTACCACTCCACTGGTCGACGTTGGAGCCAAACTCTTGCTGCATCAATAACTTCCCCATCATCCACGTACTGTCCGCCCCCCGGTAGTTGAGTGGTGAGCGCGGCAGAATGTCAATCCGGGTTCGATTCCCGGCTGCGTCCGAGATTTCCTCCGCTCAGGGACTGAGTGCATAAAATTACTATAACATGCCAGAGTAAGGCACAGTGCCGGCCGGAGTGGCCGAGCGGTTCTAGGCGCTTCAGTCTGGAACCGCGCGACCGCTACGGTCGCAGGTTTGAATCCTGTCTCTGGCATGGATGTGTGTGTGATGTCCTTAGGTTAGTTAGGTTCGAGTAGTTATAAGTTCTAGGGGACTGATGACCTCAGAAGTTAAGTCCCATAGTGCTCAGAGCCATTTGAACCATTTTGAGCAGACTTTACCCGCTGAGAATACGGCTTTGAACTTTTTTCTTCGGAAGGGTAGTGGTGCGGCGCAACTCGTGGGTTTCCGTTTTGTTCACGTTCCGAAGTGATGATGATTCATCGTCTGTGATGATGTTCGGCAAAAAATTTTCACGATCAGCTTCGTAACGCGCAAGCAACGTCACACAGATGGTTCTTCGTTGCTCTTCGTGGTCTTCTTTTAGGCGGCGAGAAACCCTGCGTAGACACACCTTTGAGTACCCCAACTGGTGGACAAGATATGGATACATTTTGCAGAATTGTGTTCTACGCACACTACAGTAATAGTTCTGAGACGGTAACTGTCTGTATCAGCATGGCAATGCATCCTGTCAGATCAGAAAGCAGCATATGTGATGGAATGGTCTGCGGAGAGCATACATTTCTGAAATACACTGTGAAACGTCCCCTTAGAAAAATTATACATGACTGTGCTTAAACTGACACACAAGATTTTTAGCGCAACGCAATCTGACTTTCAAAAATCCCTACAAAAGGATGGCCCTGACTAACATTAACCTATACCTTTCACAAATCACTTACCTCACCAAAAATCTTCGTTACTCGAACTACTGCAATACAGCAAGCGCCACTACTGCCAGCTAAATAAAAGATTCAAACTACTGAAGCCACTAACTACTGATAGGCACAGTTAGCAAAAGAAAGATTTTGATAGAGAACAAACAATGTATTTACCTTAATATTGTTCAAAAGTCATAATATATCTAGCAGTTCATGACATCCATTTTTATAAATGTACTGTTTCTGATGGACACACGTCCAGATCATCCGCTCTCAAAAATCCGCCATCTCACTTCCCCACATCCACCACTGCTGGCGGCTCACCTCCAACTGCGCAACGCTACGCGCTGTTAACAGCCAACTGTACAATGGCAGACAACAATGCAAACTAACCACAACTGACTTGCCTAGCACCCTTAACTGAACCCAACGGAACACCTCTGGGATGAGTTAGAACGTAGACTTTGCTTCAGATACCAGCATCCAATATTCCTACCTTCTCCAGTTTCGGCGCTTGGGGAAGGATGTGTTGATATTCCTCCAGAGACATTTACACATCTGACTGGAAGTGTCCCCAGCCAAGTTCAGGCCCTCATAAAGGCGAACGATGGACACACCCCTTCTTAATCTCCAATAATAGGTGTCCGGAACCTTTCGGTTATAAATTATATATTCCAAGTGTCAAGAAATTCGGCATCAACCTGGACGACATTATATACTGCCTTTTCGATCTCGTGGATGAACAGAGCGAAATGAGTTTCACAAGCAAATTGTTCGCTGAATACATTCCTACACAGTAGATTTCCGTTGACCATAAAGGTCTTCCATAATTCAGCTGACGTCAGCAAAACTGGCATGTACTTTCAAACACAAGCTTAATTTCAGGTGTGCCCCAGGGCAGTGAAATAGGTCCTCTGCTTTTTACGATTTACATAAACGATCTGGTTGATGGTATTGACAGCAGCATTAGACTGTTTGCCGATGATGCTGTAGTGTACAGGAAAGTAGTATCACACGAAAGTTGTGAACGAATCAATGAGGATTTGCAGAAAATAAATGCGTGGTGTAATGACTAGCAGTTATCTCTCAATATTAGTAAGTGTAACCTACCGCGTATAACAAGGCGAAAATCGCCATTAATGTAAGAGTACAAAATAAATGTCCAGTCTTTGGAAGCGGCAACATCCGTCAAGTATCTGGGTGTGACTATTCCAAATGATCTCAAATGGAATGATCAGGTTACACAAGTAACGGGCAAGGCAAACTCTAGATTTTGGTTTATTGGTAGAATCCGGAAGCGATGCAGTCCTTCAACAAAGGAAATAGCTTATAATGCGTTAGTTCGTCCAGTCTTGGAGTATTGTTCGTCTGCATGTTACCCTTACCAGTTGGGTCTGATTCAAGAAATTGAAAAGGTCCAAAGATGAGCGGCAAGATTCGTGACTGGTACATTTAACCATCGCGAGAGCGTTACAAATATCGTAGAAAGTTTGCAGTCGGACACACTTGCAGATAGACGCTATGACAGTGCAGCAAAATTTTGGGTTAATGTGTTCTTGTACCTGACGACCGACGAGAGTGCCTTTGCTAACAGCACATCCCCTGCAGGCCACAGCTTGTGGTCTAGTGGCTAGCGTTGCTACCTCTGGATAAGGGGTCCCAGGCTCGATTCCCGGCTGGGTTGGGGATTTTCTCTGCTCGGAGACTGGGTGCTGGTATTGTCGTCATCATTTCATCATCATATTCATAATTCGTGACAGGGGCTAGATTGGACTAGGAAAAAAATGAGACTGTGATGAGAAGAATTGGGCTGTGAGGACAAGCATTTGGGCTGTGAGGACAAGAATTGGGCTGTGAGGACAAGCACGTGGGCTGTGAGGACAAGAATTGGGCTGTGAGGACAAGAATTGGGCTGTGAGGACAAGAATTGGGCTGTGAGGACAAGAATTGGGCTGTGAGGACAAGAATTGGGCTGTGAGGACAAGAATTGGGCTGTGAGGACAAGCACGTGGGCTGTGAGGACAAGCACGTGGGCTGTGAGGACAAGCACGTGGGCTGTGAGGACAAGCACGTGGGCTGTGAGGACAAGCACGTGGGCTGTGAGGACAAGCACGTGGGCTGTGAGGACAAGCACGTGGGCTGTGAGGACAAGCACGTGGGCTGTGAGGACAAGAATTGGGCTGTGAGGACAAGAATTGGGCTGTGAGGACAAGAATTGGGCTGTGAGGACAAGAATTGGGCTGTGAGGACAAGCACGTGGGCTGTGAGGACAAGAATCGGGCTGCGATGGAGAAGAATTGGATGTTTGTATGGGTGGTGACGACTGTGCAGTTGAGTTCCCCACAAACCAAACGTCGTCGTCGTCGTCGTCAACATCATTATCGTCACATCGCCTTCAGGGCCTTTCCTGGGCTTGTGACCATATCGGTTGGGCTCTAGACTACTGGAAACCGTTGCTTGATTCCATTTGGTAAGAGCTAGTGGTAGGGTTCAAGTGTGGCGCAGATCCCACGGAACCAAGTTGTCAACAAGGCATTGTGCAAGCTGGTGGTCGCTCCATAAGGAAGTGGGCTGTGTTTGCATGGAACGGACTGGGTCCTTTGGTCGAACTGAACCGATCATTGATTATAACTGGTTATGTTCGGCTGCCTGCACACCATTTGCAGCCATTCATGACCTTCATGTTCCCAAACAACGATGGAATTTTTATGGATGGCAGTGAACCATGTCACTGGGGCACAATTGTTTGCGATTGGTTTGAAGAACATTTGGAGAATTCGACCGAATGATCTAAGCACCCATTGAACATCTATGGGAGGTAATAGAGAGGTCAGTTCGTGCACAAAAGCCTGGACTGGCAACACTTCCGCAGTTATGGACGCCTATGGAGGCAGCATGGCTCAATATTTCTGAAAGGGACTTCGAACGACTAGTTGAGTCCATGCCACGCGGAGTTGCTGCACAAAGTCGGACAAAAGGAGGTCCGACACATTCTTGGGGAGGTATCCCATGACTTTTGTCACCTCGGTGTACTTCTGCCTTCAGCAGTTCTACAAGAACACTTGACCTCCATTTGCGACTAGGAGGGTCACTCCAAAAGAAATGCACACTATTTTTGTAAAAATACAGTTTTCATTCTGCTTGTGTGAAAGTTTTACAGTGTGTAGATACGCCCTTCCCGCTTGTTTTCGAACTTAGTTCAACCTGTTCTGGTGAGTGGCGCCGTCACAGCATGTCTTCAAGATGGCTGCTACATTTGACGTTCGTCAGAAGCAACGTGCTGTCATAGAATTCCTGTGCTGTGAAAACGAGACAGTGGGAAACATCCACAAGAGGTTGAAAAAGGTGTATGGAGATGCTGCTGTAGATCGCAGTACAGTTAGTCGGTGGGCAAGCAGGTTAGGTGATGAAAGCGGGCACGGCTATATTGAGGACTGCCCTCGCAGCGGCAGGCCTCGTACTGCACACACTCCAGACAATGTGCAGAGAGTTAACGAATTGGTGACTGCTGACAGACGCATCACAGTGAACGAATTGTCACGCTACGTTGGGATAGGGGAAGGAAGTGTTTGCAGAATACTGAAAGTGTTGGCTTTAAAAAAGGTTTGTGCCAGGTGAGTTCCCAGCATGTTGACAGTGGCTCACAAAGAGACAAGAAAAACGGTATGCAGCGAACTTTTGGAACAGTACGAGAATGGTGGAGATGAATTTCTTGGAAGAATTGTAACAGACGATGAAACATGACTCCATCATTTTTCACCAGACACGAAGAGGCAATCAGTGGAGTGGCATCATGCAAATTGACCCAAGAAAAAAAATTCAAAACCGCACCTTCTGCTGGAAAGTTATGGCTACGGTGTTTCTCGATTCCGAAGGACTCTTGCTTGTGGATATCATGCCAAGTGGAACGACCATAAATTCTGATGCATATGTGACGACACTGAAGAAACTTCAAGCTCGACTGAGTCGTGTTCGACCACATCGGCAAAAGCAGGATATTTTGCTGTTGCACGACAATGCACGGCCACATGTCAGTCAAAAAACAGTGGAAGCGATCACAAAATTCGGATGGACAACACTGAAACACTGGCCTTACAGTCCTGACCTGACTCCATGTGACTATCACCTCTTTGGGAAACTGAAAGATTCTCTTCGTGGAACAAGGTTTGAAGATGATGACTCCCTTGTGCACGCTGCCAAACAGTGGCTCCAAGAGGTTGGTCCAGAATTTTACCGTGCGGGTATACAGGCGCTGGTTCCAGGATGGCGTAAGGCAGTTGAGAGGGATGGAAATTATGTGGAGAAATGAAAATATTGTTCCTAAAGGATGTATCTACACACTGTAAAACTTCCAAACATGCAGAATAAAAGATGGATTTAAAAAAAAAATAGTGTGGATTTCTTTTGGAGTGGCCCTAGTACTTCCCGCCAACTCCGTCCAATTACAGCCACACCCCCAACAATACTGGCCTCGACGAAGAGTAACAGAGATATGTCACATAAACCAAACAGCTTGTATCTGTGATGATTACAATCTTTGGCGCATCTTTAAGAAATTAATAAGTGATGTTACAGAATTTTAAGTAAAATGCTTCATCATTAATTCAGATGTGTAGATTATGAATATTTAAGTATGAAATAACAAGTTGCTGTGAACATGTATTTATCCGAAGTCATTTTTATATAACCGAAAATATCGATACCCTGTGGTATCGTAGCCTTGCCGCAGTGGTTACACCGGTTCCCATCAGATCACCGAAGCTAAGCGCTGTCGGCGTGGTCGGCACTTGGATGGGTGACCATCCGGGCCGCCATGCGCTGTTGCCATTTTGCGGGGTGCACTCAGCCTCGTGATGCCAATTGAGGAGCTACTCGACCGAATAGTAGCGGCTCCGTTCAAGAATACCATCATTACGACCGGGAGAGCGGTGTGCTGACCCCACGCCCCACCAATCCGTATCCCTCCCGAAGGAGCGTACTCCGGATGCAGTGTATTGCTCACGGGTTGTCGAACTTCGTGCGCGACTCGCCAGTAACACCTTTATTTACAGTGATGGCTCCAAAACTGACGATGGTGTCGGCTGTGACTTTGTCGTCGGGGACGTCACCTTTAAATACCGGCTCCTCTGCCAGAGTTCCAGCTTTACGGCCGAGCTTTTTGCTCTTTCTTAGGCCGTTCAGTATGTCCGCCGCTACCGCCATTCTCCGTATGTACTCTGCTCTGATTCACTCAGTGCTCTTCTGAGCCTCGGAGCTCCATATCTGATCCATCCATTGGTGCAACGGATCCAGCAATCCCTCCACTCTTTTGCTGATGATGGCTCTCCTGTTAGCTTTATGTGGGTTCCAGGCCATGTATGAGTGCCTGGGAATGAGGGTGCTGATGCTGCGGCCAAGGCTGCAGTCCTCCTGCCTCGGCCAGCCTCCCGTTGTGTCCCATCGTCTGACATTAGTGGGGTTGTTTGTAAGAGGCTTGTGTCATTATGGTGGGATACTTGGTCGTCACTTCAAGAAAATAAGCTCCGGGCCATAAAACCGTTCCCAACAGCTCGGACAACGTCCTCCCGACCATCTCGTCGGAGGTCCTTTTGGCCAGGTTGCGGATTGGGCATTGCGGGTTTAGCCACTGCTACCTGCTATCCGGTGACCTTGTGGTCATGCATTGACAGTGCGCCATGTTTTATTGCCGTGTCCGCGTTTTAATCAATCTCGTGTTGTCCTGTCTCTGCCAACTACCTTACAGGAAATTTTCGCTGATGACGCTCGAGCAGCTGCTCGTGTTCTTCGTTTTATTACTTTGACGGACTTGTCCAAAGACATCTAACTCTTTTAATTATTTTAGCTGCGTCTTTGTAAGAGCTTTGTGGTGTCCCCCCCCCCACCCCCCCAAATTGAGTTTTACCAGATTATATGTGCACATACGTTTGTGACTGGGCGCTAATGACCTCACTAGTTGAGCGCCCTAAAACGCCAAAAAAAAAAAAAAAACACCACCTATCCGTTTCCTCCACAGAGGATGACACGGCGGTCGGATGATCCCGGTAGGAGGCCTGGATACGGAGTGTGGTATCGTAGGTTTGTTGCACCATTGGCTCGATTGCATTACAAGGTCCCATTTTTCCCGGTAGATTTACTGCGCTAAGTTGCGGGCATGCAAGTCGCCGAATTGGCGTCCAGTTGGAAGTAGAGATGGGCAAAACTGTTCTTTTCAGAGATCGGATCAGAACTGTTCACTCCCTGAAATGAACTAGCTCTTTTTCGTGACTCACCACTCATTCACAATAGAAAATAAATGGAAGGCACATTGCCCTTTAAACTTGGTTTATTCCAGTACTATACCTGTATTTTGATCTTATTTGATCCTATTTTGAAGTAACACAGATAATGAGTAAGAATTTTGTATTGTTTATTGAAATTTCCACGATATGACAAAGTTTTTGATTATTGATTTATTTTGCACTATCGTGGTTTTTTGGGTGATCGGAAAATGTTGTAACTTGAGATTTACATTAACAATATATTTGGCTATAATGTATTAAAATTTCATTAACCTCATACAAATACATCGCAAGCCATATATTTTTAAAGCGAACGTTTCCTTCCGAAGACGCCTAAAATCGCAAAATCCGTACCAGAATAAGAAAAAAATATATAAATTTGACTGTAAGACTAAAGTGCTGCATATGGCCTTACGCAGAATAAAACAAGGAAAATATTGGTGTATCACATTTTGCGATACGTTTATCGGTTCGCTCGTAATTAAAGCGTAAATTCGAGTGTCCATAATAAAAATCCTATAGGAAGAGGAGTCGTCAGGAACCTAATCTGATCAGAGTAAACAAATAAAAATAAAATAAAAACAAATGATGTATACATAACATAATAATGATATATATATAGCGGTATTACTACGAAGAACAATATCCAGTAGAGACGAACTCCGATGCAGAAGCACAGAGTCAAGCAGGTCGAGCCGCGAGCTGTATTACTGCGTGAGCTAAGACCGCAGAGACCAGAGTGACAACTGAGTTGCTTTCCTCAACGCTCTGGCTAGAGTCGAGAACGGTGGGGTGAGCGTTGAGTGGGCGAGTTCTGAGGGGGGGGGGGGGGGGGGGGAGCGGTGAACGGCCACCAGTCACCCGCTCCGAGACAAATCGTCCGTTCTCTTGCGAGCATGTTATTGCAAGTAGTTCTTATGTTCTCCGCTAGGAGGCTCTCTGTCCTGTTGCTCGCATCAACTGCCCAGAGGGCAGGACGTGCGACTGAAACGATCGCCGACAGAGTGCGATGCTAAGTTAAGCTGAGCCAGACACTGCACGCGGCAGAGGACGCACAGAGACGGCACGGCATATGTGAAACACAAAATCCAATGGGGTACTGCACAATGCAGGCAGCCAAGGTAGAAGCAGGGCAGAGGCCGGCGCCGGCTGTGTTGTGTGGTGTGCACTGTGCTCTGACCAGCAGAGGCGCCGCTGATATGCTCCGTCTCTCTCTCTCTCTCTCTCTCTCTCTCTCTCTCTCTCTCTCTCTCTGCCATGGGAAACGTTTGGAGCTACCGTTCTTTTTTTCTGAATCACTGATTGTTCACTCCTTTGAAAGATTCAACTCTATGAATCAGTTCAGGAGCGGATCCCCCATCTCTAGTTGGAAGACTCTCGCCGGGCCTCTATTACCAGCGTCCGGCCGGTAGCGCGCGGGTCGCGGAGGCGGTGGCGCTAGTTGGCTGTGCGCTGAGCGCGGCGAGACCCGGGCGCGCAAGCGGATCGATAGTCGCCGGCGCCTAGCGGGCTGTGGGCTGCGAGAGCCTGGAGCCTGCCTGCGCTGCTAGCCGAGGCTGCTGGCTGCCGGCTGCTGGCAGACCGCGCGGCGGCCGCGCCAGGTTAAGGGCGCGCCGTCTCCTCGAAGCTGGCCGCCCCGAGGAGCCGACACCCCGCCCACCGCCGGCTCTTTATCCTCGCCGCCCCCCACATCCTTCGGACGTGAATGCGGCGCGCCAGGCCGCGACGCCACGAGGCCTAAAGCGACGCCCCCTCTTCGCCTCCCGCCTCAATTTGAATAAAAAAAAAAGTCTCCTCTTCGCCTGCGCGCTTCCTTTGTGCCGTGGACGGCTGCCGGGTTTTTAATGCGCGTCCAGCGGCGCCGCCTGTGTCGAGGGCGCGCCGTGTGCCGTCGTTATAATGCCGAATGTGGACGCGCATAACACTCGTCCCGCGCGGCACGTGCCTCCCGTGTGGGCTACGCAGTCTCTCGCTCTCCATCCCTGCTATGGCTCCTCCGCCTAGGAGCGGCTGCGGCTGTTACGCTGTTCTCCTCGTAGCTTTACCTTTGTCACCTTCGCAACGGCTGCCCCTAGAGACAGAAATCCGTGTACTCGTTCTCGCAGCGACTTCTAAACGTTGTCATCTATTTCTTCATTCATTCATTCATTCATACATATGCAGGGGCTAGACAAAAAACACAGCACATTATCGTGCCCACTACGGCGTAGGAAACCCGTTGGCACTCAGAACAGCCCCCAATCGTATCGCACATGCTGCACCGCACATGCTCCTGTGAGCTTAGCACATTCAAAGTTACTTGTGTAACCAGTTATAACTGGGATATTTCCTGACTGGCTAAAATATGCAGATGTTAAGCCTCTAATCAAGAAAGGGGATACCATCAAACACAGCACATTACCGTTCCCAGTACGGCGTAGGAAACCCGTTGGCATTCAGAACAGCCCCCAATCGTATCGCACATGCTCCTGTGAGCTTAGCACATTCAAAGTTACTTGTGTAACCAGTTATAACTGGGATATTTCCTGACTGGCTAAAATATGCAGATGTTAAGCCTCTAATCAAGAAAGGGGATAAGGAGATACCATCAAACTACAGACCGATTTCACTTTTGCCAGCATTCTCAAAATTTTGGAAAAAGTAATGTACAGGCAGCTGCTCAACCATCTGACCACAAATAATATATTACCAAGAACACAGTTTGGATTTCTGAAGGGTTCTGATATCGATAAGGCTATTTACACCTACAGTGTAAATGTACTTAATTTATTAAATAACAAATTACAAGCAGCAGGTATTTTCTGTGATTTGTCCAAGTCATTTGATTGTGTGAACCACAACATCCTTTTAAATAAATTAGAATTCTATGGTGTCACGGGCAGTGCTGCAAAATGGTTCAAGTCATACCTCGCTAACTGGAAACAAAGGGTGTCAGTGCAAGGGACTAGTGAATTAAGTCATCAGAATGGGAAGAAATTACATGTGGTGTCCCACAAGGATCCATCTTCGGGCCATTGCTTTTTCTTGTGAATATTATATGATCTCTCATCAGTTACACTGGCAGAAGCAGAGGTTGTTTTGTTTGCAGGTGACACAAGTATTGCAATAAATAGTATGTCGAGTGTAGTTCTAGAAAGATCTGCTAATTATATTTCCATGGATATTAATAAATCGTTTAAAGACAACTCACCTGACATTAAACTACGAAAAGACTCACTATATGCAATTCAGAAACTGTAAGAGGTTTCCACCCAGCATATGCATAAAGTATGAAGAAGAGCAGATAGAAGAGGTAGACAGTCTTAAATTCCTCGGATTACAACGTGATAATAAATTCAATTGGGAGGAGCACACCACAGAACTGCAGAAACGCCTTAACAAATCTGTATTTGCAATTCGAGTGTTAGCAGACATAGGCGACACAAAAATGAAAAAGCTTGCATACTTTGCCTACTTTCATTCCATAATGTCACATGGGATAGTATTTTGGGGCAACTCTTCAAGTCAAACAAAAGTTTTCAGAGTCCAAAAGCGTGTAATACGTATTATTTGTGGAGTAAATTCACGGACGTCCTGTAGAAACCTCTTCAAAGAACTGGGTATACTAACCACTGCCTCTCAGTATATTTACTCCTTAATGAAATTTGTCCTAAATAATATATCTCTTTTTCCAACAAACAGCTCAGTTCATACATACAATACCAGGAACAAAAATGATCTGCACAACGACTTAAAAGCACTTACTTTAGTTCAAAAAGGGGTCCACTACTCAGGAACACTCATCTTCAATAATTTGCCAGCAAAAATAAAAAATTTAGTTATAAATAAAGATCAGATTAAAAGGAGCCTGAAAGACTTATTAGCGGCCAACTCCTCCTAATCCAGTGACGAATTTTTCAGTAGAAACAAATGATGTCTATGTTCATACAATTAGTATTGTTATTTCAGCATTTTAAAAAAAACTGACATGTTCCACATCCACGAGGATCTCCTCAGCACGGATCTATGGAACGAAAAACTAATCTAATCTAATCTTCGAAATGTGGTGCTACAGAAGAGTGCTGAAGATTAGATGGGTAGAACACGTAACTAATTAGGAGGTATAGAATAGACATCGTAATTCTGTCAGAGACAGCAAAGCACTTGGAAGAGCAGTTGAACGGAATAGACATTGTCTTGAAAGGAGGGTATAAGATGAACATCAACAAAAGCAAAACGAGGATAATGGAATGTAGTCGAATTAAGTCGGATGATGCTGAGGGAATTAGATTAGGAAATGAGACACTTAAACTAGTAATGGAGTTTTGCTATTTGGGGAGCAAAATAACTGATGATGGTCGAAGTAGAGAGGGTATAAAATGCAGACTATCAATGGCAAGGAAAGCGTTTCTGAAGAAGAGAAATTTGTTAACATCCAGTATTTATTTAAGTGTCAGGAAGTCATTTCTGAAAGTATTTGTATGGAGTGTAGCCATGTATGGAAGTGAAACATGGACGATAAATAGCTTAGGCAAGAAGAGAATAGAAGCTTTCGAAATGTGGTGCTACAGAAGAATGCTGAAGATTAGATGGGTAGATTACATAACTAATGAGAAGGTATTGAATAGAATTGGGGAGAAGAGGAGTTTGTGGCACAACTTGACTAGAACCGGGCATCGGTTGGTAGGACATGTTCTGAGGCATCAAGGGATCACCAATTTAGTACTGGAGGGCAGCGTGGAGGGTCAAAATTGTAGAAGGAAGCTAAGAGATGAATACACTAAGCAGATTCAGAAGGATGTAGGCTGCAGTAGATACTGGGAGATGAAGCAGCTTGCACAGGATAGAGTAGCATGGAGAGCTGCATCAAACCAGTCTCAGGACTGAAGACCACAAAAACAACATCTACTTCTACATCTACATCCATACTTCGCAAGCCACCTGACGATGTGTGGTGGAGGGTACCTTGAGTACCTGTATCGGTTCTCCCTTCTATTCCAGTTTCGTAATGTTCGTGGAAAGAAAGATTGCCGGTATGCCTCTGTGTGGGCTCTAATCTCTCTGATTTTATCTTCATGGTCTCCTCCGAGATATATATGTAGGAGGGAGCAATATACTGCTTGATTCCTCAGTGAAGGTATGTTCTCGAAACTTCAACAAAAGCCCGTACCGAGCTACTGAGCGTCTCTCTTGCAGAGTCTTCCACTGGAGTTTATCTATCATCTCCGTAACGCTTTCGCGATTACTAAATGATCCTGTGACGAAGTTCGCTGCTCTCCGTTGGATCTTCTCTATTTCTTCTACCAACCCTATCTGGTACGGTTCCCACACCGGTGAGCATGTATTCAAACAGTGGGAGAACAAGTGTACTGTAACCTACTTCCCTTTGTTTTCGCACTACATTTCCTTAGGATTCTTCCAGTGAATCTCAGTCTGGCATCTGCTTTACCGACGAGTAATTTTATATGGTAATTCCATTTCAAATCACTCCTAATGCGTACTCCCAGATAATTTACCGAATTAACTGCTTCCAGTTGCTGACCTGCTATATTGTAGCTAAATGATAAGGAATCTTTCTTTCTATGTATTCACAGCACATTACACTTGTCTACATTGAGATTCAATTGCCATTCCCTGCACCGTGCGTCAATTCGTTGCAGATCCTTCTGCATTTCAGTACAATTTTCCATTGTTACAACCTCTCGATTCACCACTGCATCATCTGCAAAAAGCCTCAGTGAACTTCCGATGTCATCCACAAGGTCATTTATGTATACTGTGAATAGCAACGGTCCTATGACACTCCCCTGCGGCACACATAAAATCACTCTTACTTCGGAAGACTTCTCTCCGTTGAGAATGACATGCTGCGTTCTGTTATCTACGAACTCTTCAATCCAATCACACAATTGGTCTGATAGTCCATATGCTCTTACTTTGTTCATTAAACGACTGGGGGGAACTGTATCGAACGCTTTGCGGAAGTCAAGAAACACGGCATCTACCTGGGCCATCTGAGTCTCATGGACGAATAGCGCAAGCTGGGTTTCACGCGGTCGTCTTTTTCGAAACCCATGCTGATTCCTACAGAGTATTTTTTACTAGATACTGGAAATTATGGTTTTCGAGGAAATCTTATACCATTCTTCTTGCAAATACTGCCAAGTTCCTGTAATGATTACGGAAGTGGATACTGATCACGCACTCTTCTCTGCAAAGTAGACCAAAATGGCTCAATAATATTGATATCTGGTCACTGTGGTCGCCAGGAAAGATGCCAGGAAAGACAATTCGAGCTCATAAAACCAGCCCTGGACGATGTGAGTTGTGTAAACGGAGGCCCTGTCATCTCGGAACACAGCATCACCATGCGGGGACAAACATTGTATCACGACACAGACCGCATCAGCAAAAAATGGCCAAATAATCTTTGTCAGTAATGAGTAACCAAGAGGCCCATGGAAAACGACGATATGGATGCCCAAATGGTCATCGAACTCACGCCAAATTTCGCTCTTGGGTTCAAATGGTTCAAATGGCTCTGAGCACTATGGGACTTAACATCTGACACCATCAGTCCCCTAGAACTTAGAACTACTTAAACCTAACTAACGTAAGGACAACACACACATCCAGGCCCGAGGCAGGATTCGAACCCGCGACCGTAGTAGGCGCGCGGTTCCAGACTGAAGCGCCTAGAACCGCTCGGCCACCGCGGCCGGCTCGCTCTTGGGACGTCAACTCGGCCAGAAACTGAAAACCGTGCGAAACGAGACTTAGCCGAAAAAAAGATTACCTTCTTCCATTACTCCATAGCCCAGGTTTTATGGCCTCAGTATCATTTTTTTCTGTTACGAGCATCCCCATTACTGATGATTGGTTTTGGAATTCCAGTTCGCCGTACTAATACCTGCTTACGGAGCTCCCTTCGCCTTGTTTTGGCGCTGACTGGGTTTGCGAGTGCGACATTCAGTTCTGCAGTGGTTTTTGCAGCTATTGTTCTCTTCCTTTTCGTCATAATGCTCTTCAGCAATCGTCCGCGTTGTAACCTAGTAGATTATATTTTTCAGCTTTCCCTGTATGCGCTCTTCGATACGGTACCTCTTGAAAAGTCAAACACTTCGGCTACCTTGGCTACAGATACAAAAAAAAATCTAATGTGTCTGAAATCTTATGGGACTTAACTGCTAAGGTCATCAGTCCTTAAGCTTACACACTACTTAACCTAAATTATCCTAAGGACAAACAAACAAACAAACACACACACACACACACACACACACACACACACACACACATTCCCGAGGGAGGACTTGAACCTCCGCCGGGACCAGCTGCACAGTCTATGACTGCAGCGCCGGAGACCGCTCGGCTAATCCCGCGCGGCTACAGATACACACGACATAAGAGCACAGACAATTTATCGACCTTCGAATTCACTTAGCTCCGACATAATGTACTAACAACTATACAGGACACTCTTCTGACGCCGGCCGGAGTGGCCGTGCGGTTCTAGGCGCTACAGTCTGGAGCCGAGCGACCGCTACGGTCGCAGGTTCGAATCCTGCCTCGGGCATGGATGTGTGTGATGTCCTTAGGTTAGTTAGGTTTAATTAGTTCTAAGTTCTAGGCGACTGATGACGTCAGAAGTTAAGTCGCATAGTGCTCAGAGCCATTTGAACCATTTGAACTCTTCTGACCACGACTGACATTTGCAACGTACTGAGGACGTTTCAGCGGTGCCACTCATGGTCAAATAGAACAGCGGAACCTGCAGGCTGAGCTGCCAACTGGATTTGTGTTCAGCCGCACGTTGCTCGAGGTCTTTCCATATTTTTCCCCAATCCCTGTTCGTCACCTGGCAAGTTAGGTGCTGCACCCCCTCCTTACATCTAACCTGTCATCTTCAGAGAGTTAACAGTACAATATGCGCAGTACATAAACTATATATTCATAATAATAATAATAATAATAATAATAATAATAGTAATAGTAATCATGAAAAAAGCTTTCGGCCCAAAGACGATAGAAAAGTGCTACAGGTTACACTTCAGGTAAACCACAGAGGATGGCAAACCTGGCAGCAGATGTCAGAAAGAGAATGTTAACGTTCTTCAAGCACATCAGTAGGCTACCACCAATCGGAGTCAGAGGTCAAGTTAAAAAAACCATGGATCACGTAAGTCCAAGTTGATGTAGAAAAAATCACAAATCGATCCAATAGAAACTTAAGACAGAAACATATTCAATGTACCATGAGTGGTACATATAATTACACGACTCTACGACTCTTATCAGTTCACTTACAGCCGTGCGGTTCTGGCGCTGCAGTCTGGAACCGCGGGACTGCTACGGTCGCAGGTTCGAATCCTGCCTCGGGCATGGGTGTGTGTGATGTCCCTAGGTTAGTTAGGTTTAATTAGTTCTAAGTTCTAGGCGACTGATGACCTCAGAAGTTAAGTCGCATAGTGCTCAAAGCCATTTGAACCAGTTCACTTACATTTATGTCGTAAATAAAAGGGGGCAAAGCAAACGGCTGGGAAGTCGTTAAGGGGGGGGGGGGGGGAGGGTAGGACGTCAAACGGGCCAACTTGGAGCAGGAGAGGCACCACAGGACATCTTAATTTCCATTGTCTATACTTTTACAAATAAATTCATAAAACATTGACGGCGTAATCAGGAAGGGTTCAGGATTCACACTCATAGCAGTGGAAGTTCAAAAACATAACAAAATAGATTTTTCTTTGCATGTGAAAAAAATAAATGGCTCTGAGCACTATGGGACTTAACATCTCAGGTCATTAGTCCCCTAGAACTTAGAACTACTTAAACCTAACTAACCTAAGGACATCACACACATCCATGTCCGAGGCAGGATTCGAACCTGCGACCGTAGTGGTCACGCGGTTCCAGACTGAAGCGCCTAGAACCGCTCGGCCACACCGGCCGGCTTAAATGTGAAATTTGATCATTTTTTCACTTACAATTGGTTGCATTTGTTGCTATAGATGATTCTTCGATGAATATTGCGCAACATACAAACCATACTTACAGGTGTACGAAACTCTAGACTTTATGTAATTTATGAAAGAATGAATGAGCTGTTACATTTTAAACTTCATGTTTAGAAAAAATTCAAAATTTATGTACTTGTAAATTATAGATTGCAGCAGTCAGTCGTCCTATTTTAAATTTTATTGTGCAGATCTAGTTTTCGGCTAGAAGCTAGCCATTCTCAATGCACTATTATTTTCGCTCACTGTATGTAAGTCCCTGTTAATCGGGCTTCACCCACAGTTCATTGAATACGAGTATTCAATTAACTGTGGGTAACGCCCGATCGCCGGCCGGGGTGGACGAGCTGTTCTAGGCGCTTCAGTCTGGATCCGCGCGACTGCTTCGGTCGCAGGTTCGAATACTGCCTCGGGCATGGATGTGTGTGATGTCCTTAGGTTAGTTAGGTTAAAGTAGTTCTAAGTTCTAGGTGACTGATGACCTCAGATGTTAAGTCGCATAGTGCTAAGAGCCATTTGAACCATTGAAGCCCGATCACCAGGGACTTACATACATTGAGCGAAAATATTAGTGCATTGAGAATGGCTAGCTTCTAGCCGAAATCTACATCTGCACAATAAAATTTAAAATAGGACGACTGATTGCTGCAATCTATAATTTACAAGTCAATCTAACAGTCGCTGAGTGCAACAGCTTTCTGAATAGAAGGTAAGCTGATCAAATTTTATGATTAATTATCTCAGTTTTTACCACAGCTTTTAATAGATCTGGAAAATTCTAGAGTTTCATACACTTGTAAGTATGGTATGTGTGCTGTCCAAAATTCATCGAAGAATCTCTCTTACTTAAGAAAGAAAAATGTACCTATAGCAACAAATGCAGCCAATAATAAGTGAAATAATGATGAAATTTCACATGTAAAAAAATTATTTCCTTATGTTTTTGAACTTCCACTGTTACGAGTGTGAATCCTGAATCCTTCCTGGTCATGCTGACAAAGCTTTATCAATTTATTTGTAAAATTATCGACAGTGGAGATTAAAATGTCCTGCGGTGCCTCTCCTACTCCAAGTCGGCCCGTTTGACGTCCTGCCCCCTTAACGGTTCTCACGTAACGAAACGAATTCCGGGAAAACCAGTGTTTACTTTACTCGAGACACTGTTTGCAATCTTGGGAGTTCCGGAAAGAAGTTACGGTTGCCCGCTCGCCGAATTCACAAGTGGCAGTTTCCTGGCACAGATCCCGGTGCACTGCCACTTTAAGTGCCTAATCCCCCAAGCGTCCATTTGCGATGTGGCAACTACCCTTCAGAATGAATGTCAACAACTACACCACCTTTCGCTTCCGTTGCAACACGAGAAAATTATTTTGTCTGTGAAGTCCTGTGTATTGTCCCCCCCAGTAAGAGACTGTTCAGACTTGGTACCAACTTAATAAATTGTTCGTGTATCTCTATGCGATATCAAGGAAATTTTTGCAGCGTTGCCCCCAATTCAAAGATTCAAGAAACATTATCGTTTGTCACATTGGCTTCAAGCAAGATGCTGGCTCTCTATCATCCGCTTCCTGGCTTTCGTCCCGTGATAACTGCGCAGTCTGAAGATGTAAGTGTCGTTTTTCTGATAGCGTGAGGTTTTCGTTTCGTGTTTCACAGTCTGCGTTCTGAGCAGCTCGCATTTAAATGGTTCTTTGTGCATCTTTGCTGCAGAGTTCATTGGGTTATTTCTCTCGTTAATTTAAAAGTGCGAGCTAGCTAGATGAGGAACTCTAATTTTGTTCTGCTTTCAGTCTTCTTAATGATTTCAGTCAAGTCCCACATAATTAGCTACAGTGTTTCATTATAATTTTTCATTGTTTTTTAGAGTAACTTTGCAGTGAGATTCCACTATGGTTTTTAAATCTGGAAAAAAGTTTCGTAATTCAAAATCAACTTCGATTTATGAATCCTACTGCTTACAACTTCTCCCAAGATTAGGCCACCTTTATTTAACAAATATAATCAGAAGTATTCTAAGTTCTTATTTCAGTGTGATGTTGTTTCTGATGTGCACAGTGGCCAAATTACGAATGGAATGATACGTAATATCTTAATCGTGATGACTACTGGGTTGCGCTCGCATGATGACGAGTGGGTGGTGCTCGCATGTTTTAATTCAGAGCTCATACCAGTTACTAATGCAGATTAGTTTCAGGAGAGACAAGGTACAGAAATGGTATTGAATGTCAGAACGAAGTCGCAAAGAAACCAGAGGCAAAGTGGACTGAAGATGGAAGGGGATACCATGCAGAAAAAATGAATCGTGTAAGATTAGAAATAATGCTCTAATGAAGCAGAATGCTTTGCGTGTTCTTACGGGGTGTCGACGGAGCAAATGAACAAGTACAAATGTATGTAAAAAAGAGAATCTTGGAATTCAATGTTTAGCTTTTGCCAACGATCTTGGGACACTGTCTGGAGACATAGCAATGCCTTCAACAAAAGTCAAATTTTGAAAAGAATTGTAGAAAAAACTAGTCTTGAAATATCGTACGCAAAAACGAAATATATTATATATAAAAAATGCTCCAAAATCTCATGAATACAGATTCTAGAAAAATGAAGAGTCAATACATTTAAATATATTGTTTAGGTAATTCAGAAGAACGCCAGCGACGGAGAGGCTGATAAATTCAGGGCAAAGAAGATGGAAATGGCCCTTCTGTTGACTATAGATGCGTACGATGAGAGATCCATCTCCTCTAAAGCAAAACTGCAGCACTATGTTACAATAACAGAACCAGAATGCTTATAGGCAGCCAAATGAATGGATCTGACTGACGTTGAGTCGTGGTACTTTGCTCGTTTATTAAACAAAATGCACTGGTTGTATAGAACACAAGTGCGTTACTGGAGACCAACTCCAGGCCTAGTCAGCTATGAGCAGCAGGAGAATCTGGCCGCCACAAATGCTCTCAAAGTAAAAGTCCGTCGCAGTGGACGTCATTTAAAATAACAGCCGGATCACAAGATATGAGCATTGATCGAGAACAACGTGCAAGTGGTCCTTCGCTAAGGTTTCGCATTTAATCACTGGTCAGACACTTCTCAAGTGCCGCGCCATCTTAAGGATTGCGCGGCCCCTCCCGCAGAGGTTCGAGTCCTCCCTCGTGTGTGTGTGTGTGTGTGTGTGTGTGTGTGTGTGTGTGTTGTTTTAACATAAGTTAGTTTAAGTAGTGTGTAAGTCTAGGAACCGATGACCTCAGCAGTTTGGTCCCTTAGGAATTCAGACACATTTGAACTTCTCAAGTATCTGAGACTGCGTGATCAATCGGAGGATAATTTCTGCAGATCCCAGTAGAATTGTGCTGACAACCGCTGGAACCACTTTCAGCGGGTCTGTAGTTCAATTTTCGAGTCCTCGTATCTGGTGAGATTTTTCTATTTCTTTGTCGCCCATCTGGGATGAAGCTAAAGACTGAAGCACTCATGAAAGCTGAAGTTTTATTCGAAATTGGTACGATTTTGGTGCTATAATTCAATAACACCTTTCGAAGCATCTCAATCCATAGTGCTTAATGAACTTCACCCACTCGATCATCAAATAATACTGAAGATAAAACTGTCGAACTGCTACGGTCGCAGGTTCGAATCCTGCCTCGGGCATGGATGTGTGTGATGTCTTTAGGTTAGTTAGGTTTAAGTAGTTCTAAGTTCTAGGGGACTGATGACCAAAGATGTTAAGTCCCATTGTGCTCAGAGCCATTTGAACCATTTGATAAAACTGCCCATCATGGACCAGGAGGGAAGTAATTATCAGCGCAGTGAACAACGAGGATTCTGAAAAGTCATATTTCAGCCTATGTTATCAGAACTGTCACTAATCATTCTAGCGGCCACGAAAATAGTGGATTTTGTTACTAATATTAATTTTCTCCCTCTTCACAGCCCACCTAAGCCCATCTAAGGATTCTTTGGTTATCTGAAATAAACTGCACAATTTTCCAGACAGTGAGTCATGTATGTACCAAGTTTGGTAAGACGCTACAAAAAATATCCTCTCCACTCCTTCAATGATCCAGTGCGTAGTTGTATACGCAGCTACTGAATGACACATTACGGGGTCTTTGTGCAATGACAGGCTAAAATAATAATAAACCGTTTCCGTCAGAAGTATTAAACGTTTCGTCGGTATTTCAGGGGAATTATCGAGACTCCAAAGGAATGTTTTAAGAAGCTGATATAAAATGTATAGCATGTTGAAAGATACTAAATTACACTCTGAGACAATAAAAGTGATGCACCACGAAGGAATTGTCCGAATTGAACGGAAATAGATGTGATGTACATGTACAGACAAACAATAATTACGATTTCAGAAAAATTGGATGATTTATTCACGAGAAAGAGCTTCACAAACAGAACAAGTCAATAACACGTTGGTCCACCTCTGGCACTAACGCGAGTTATTCGCTTGGCGTTGACTAATAGCGTTATTGGATGTCATGGCGAGGTATATGTTGCCAAATTCTGCCCAACTGCCAGTTAATCGTCAGGATCCGAGTTCGTAGGGGGCCCTGCCCATTATGCTCCAAACGATCTCAATTGGAGATATCAGGCGACTCCGCTGACCAAGGTAGGTCTGGCAAGCACGAAAGCAAGCAGTAGAAACTCTCGTTCTGTTCGGGCGTGTATTATCTTACAGAAATGTAAGCCTAGGATGGCTTGTTATGAAGGGCGAAAAAAAACAGGGCATCCATTTTTCTGAAATTGTAATCATTTGTGTGTCTGTGCGTGTACATTACAGCTACCGATTTATGTCCCGTTCGGATAATTCCTTCGTGAAGCGTTGTTTTTTATGTCTTTGGAGGGTACATCTGCGTGGCGCATTACTGCCGAATATGAGGCCAAAGTCTGTCAGCCTAGAGCAGCTAAAGGAAGTTTTGTGGGCCCTCTATTTCAGTCTACGTCAAACTGCGCTGTACCAGTAGAACTGGCTTTCGCTTTTAGAACTCTGCTACTTCTGCGGAAAGCTTCAGAAAATCAGTTTTGTCACTCTCTCACTCTTCGAGACCACAGAAACCATTAAATGTGCTTCATTTCATTTATAAAGTAACTTCTTCGATATGTCGGTACATCAAATATTTAACGAACGATTTAGAAAAATATTGTCCCGCTTCGCTGCCCGCATCTCGTGGTCGTGCGGTAGCGTTCTCGCTTCCCACGCCCGGGTTCCCGGGTTCAATTCCCGGCGGGGTCAGGGATTTTCTCTGCCTCGTGATGCCTGGGTGTTGTGTGATGTCCTTAGGTTAGTTAGGTTTAAGTAGTTCTAAGTTCTAGGGGACTGATGACCTAAGATGTTAAGTCCCATAGTGCTCAGAGCCATTTGGACCATTTTTTTGTCCCGCTTCTCAGATTTTCGCTTGATTCGCGATCCTGAACCGCTCAAGAAATATTTGATGCTCCTGTGCACGCAGCACTCTGCACTCTGTGGAAAACCACAGGAAATTTGTGTTTGTAGACACAGCCGATGGCAGTCTCTCTTGTCACATCTCTGAGGATTAAATATTGTGCCACGTGTAAATGTAGCGATCTTCCTAAATAAATTCAGGAATTAAGACAGCAAAATTTTTGTATCATCAGTGCATTGCTTGAGAGCCAGAGAGCACTGAAGCTTATTGCCAAGTTTTGTAGTCCTTTCTTCCTCGGTTGCGTGTAATATTACGGTATATTGATAATTTTTACTTATGGACCGTCTGACAGCAACTGAATAAAACACAATTTTAGTGCCATACGCGTTTCGCCTTTATTTTCTGCAAGGCATCATCAGTGGCCTGGAATATGTACATATGTTTGCTATTTAATTCACATTTTTGTCACTGTGAATATAGGTTATAAACAGTTCTGGTGGTTGGTATTTCCTATTAAGTAGTAATGTTTTGAACTGTACTTACAGGTTGCGTGGACGATTTCTTACATATTACGCTCCTGTTGCATTTTTGGTGTTGTTCTTCTTCTTATGAATGCCAATTTGCGGTTTTTTCCCCACATTCCACAGCACTATGAACTGAACGCTTGTTTCAATGCAGTGTTTTGGTATCTGTTGCCAACTGTCAAATGTTTTTGTAAAGATCGAAATGTTATTGCCAAACTTTCGAGTGTAATTATTGAAGTGTAATCTGTTCGTGTACGCATTTGTGTGTGTGTGTGTGTGTGTGTGTGTGTGTGTGTGTGTGTGTGTGTGTGTGTGTGTGTGTATTTTGGTATGGTACATTTTTTTTCGTGGTGTGTGTGTGTGTGTGTGTGTGTGTGTGTGTGTGTGTGTGTGTGTATTTTGGTGTGGTACATTTTTTTTCGTGGGCTGTGTGTGTGTGTGTGTGTGTGTGTGTGTGTGTGTGTGTGTGTGTGTGTGTGTGTGTGTGTCCAGATGGTGAAGGGGGAAGAGTTTTTTTGGTTTATGTTTATCATTTCCTTTATTCCACACCCCGAAAGCAATAGCAGAAAACAAACATGTGATAAATGAACACACACACACACACACACACACACACACACACACACCACCACCACCACCACCACCACCACCACCAAAAAAAAAATGTACCACACCAAAATACACGCACGTATATATATATATATATATATATATATATATATATATATATATAAGCAGAGCCCAAAAAAAAAGAAAATTATACACTCCTGGAAATTGAAATAAGAACACCGTGAATTCATTGTCCCAGGAAGGGGAAACTTTATTGACACATTCCTGGGGTCAGATACATCACATGATCACACTGACAGAACCACAGGCACATAGACACAGGCAACAGAGCATGCACAATGTCGGCACTAGTACAGTGTATATCCACCTTTCGCAGCAATGCAGGCTGCTATTCTCCCATGGAGACGATCGTAGAGATGCTGGATGTAGTCCTGTGGAACGGCTTGCCATGCCATTTCCACCTGGCGCCTCAGTTGGACCAGCGTTCGTGCTGGACGTGCAGACCGCGTGAGACGACGCTTCATCCAGTCCCAAACATGCTCAATGGGGGACAGATCCGGAGATCTTGCTGGCCAGGGTAGTTGACTTACACCTTCTAGAGCACGTTGGGTGGCACGGGATACATGCGGACGTGCATTGTCCTGTTGGAACAGCAAGTTCCCTTGCCGGTCTAGGAATGGTAGAACGATGGGTTCGATGACGGTTTGGATGTACCGTGCACTATTCAGTGTCCCCTCGACGATCACCAGTGGTGTACGGCCAGTGTAGGAGATCGCTCCCCACACCATGATGCCGGGTGTTGGCCCTGTGTGCCTCGGTCGTATGCAGTCCTGATTGTGGCGCTCACCTGCACGGCGCCAAACACGCATACGACCATCATTGGCACCAAGGCAGAAGCGACTCTCATCGCTGAAGACGACACGTCTCCATTCGTCCCTCCATTCACGCCTGTCGCGACACCACTGGAGGCGGGCTGCACGATGTTGGGGCGTGAGCGGAAGACGGCCTAACGGTGTGCGGGACCGTAGCCCAGCTTCATGGAGACGGTTGCGAATGGTCCTCGCCGATACCCCAGGAGCAACAGTGTCCCTAATTTGCTGGGAAGTGGCGGTGCGGTCCCCTACGGCACTGCGTAGGATCCTACGGTCTTGGCGTGCATCCGTGCGTCGCTGCGGTCCGGTCCCAGGTCGACGGGCACGTGCACCTTCCGCCGACCACTGGCGACAACATCGATGTACTGTGGGGACCTCACGCCCCACGTGTTGAGCAATTCGGCGGTACGTCCACCCGGCCTCCCGCATGCCCACTATACGCCCTCGCTCAAAGGCCGTCAACTGCACATACGGTTCACGTCCACGCTGTCGCGGCATGCTACCAGTGTTAAAGACTGCGATGGAGCTCCGTATGCCACGGCAAACTGGCTGACACTGACGGCGGCGGTGCACAAATGCTGCGCAGCTAGCGCCATTCGACGGCCAACACCGCGGTTCCTGGTGTGTCCGCTGTGCCGTGCGTGTGATCATTGCTTGTACAGCCCTCTCGCAGTGTCCGGAGCAAGTATGGTGGGTCTGACACACCGGTGTCAATGTGTTCTTTTTTCCATTTCCAGGAGTGTATATATGCACCACACCATAACACACACACACGCACACACAAATGCATACACGAACAGAACACAGATACTTCAATAATTACACTCGAAAGTTTGGCAATAACATTTCGATCTTTACAAAAACATTTGACAGTTGGCAACAGAAACCAAACATCGCATTGACACACGCGTTCAGATCATAGTGCTGTGAATCTGGGGAAAAAACCGCAAATTGGCATTCATAAGAAGAAGAACAACACCAAAAATGCAACAGGAGCGTAATATGTAAGAAATTGTCCACTCAACCTGTAAGTACAGTTCAAAACATTACTACTTAATAGGAAATACCAACCACCAGAACTATTTATAACCTATATTCACAGTGACAAAAATGTAAATTAAACAGCAAACATATGTACATATTCCAGGTCACTGATGATGCTTTGCAGAAAATGAAGGCGAAACGCGTATGCCACTAAAATTGTTTTTTATTCAGTTGCTGTCAGACGGTCCACAAGTAAAAATTATCAATATACCGTATTATTGCCAAATATTCTGTCGTTTAGTGGAAGTTTTAGTGAGAAGCAATTAATACAGTACAGCCTGCCGCTTAGGGGACACCATTCCAGCTGTGTCGGGCAGCGAGCGGCATGTAGGGGAGCCCTGCAGGCGTACTTTGCCTCTGGGAGAGCTGCCGTGGGTTTATGCGTTTGAAACGCGCCAGGCATCCCGGGGCTGACATTCCACGCCGAGCTGTAATTCTCGTCGTACCAGCTGGCCGAATGCCAACGTGGAGTATCGCCTGCGAGGGAGCGATGCCGTTACGTCGCGACTACATTAGCACGCCAACAGCGATTCCTCCCTCACCCCCTGCCGCCCCCCCCCCCCCCCCCACTACAGCCTGTTTTACACTGCGCGGGAGAGACGCCAGCAGCAACGTATAACGAGAGCTATTTGGTGCGTTTCGCGATATCCATTAAGCGAAAACGATAGCAGGAAAATAGGATCACCCAAAACCACAGAAAAGTTTGGTGATGGTGCCGATGATGATGATGATGATGATGATGATGAGGCTGGCTGCTGCTTATCAGGATGATGATTTATGTCGGTGGTGGTGGTAGTGGTGGTGGTGGTCATGTCAGTGTAGGTATCGGTTTTCTCGGTGTCCATGATGTAGGCAATGGTTACGTCATTTATGTAGGTATCAGCTAAGTTAGTGTCAATGATGTAGGTATCGGTTACGTCACTGTCAATGATGTTGTTACCATTTATTTTGATGACAGTCATATAGGTATTGGTAGTAATGACGACGATGACAAAAATGACGAGTCATGATGATGGCACTTGTGACAGTGGTGTTTGTGGTTCAGATTATGATGGTCATTCAGGTATGTTCAGATTGTGATGGTCATTCAGTTATGGTGCTAGTAACAGTGACTTGACCAAGTCATTCAGTTATGGTGGCAGCAATAGTATTTATGGCGGTGACTAGACTATGGTGAAGATTCCAAGAATGATAATGATAGCTGTGTGTGTGGTGGTCTTCAGTCCAGAGACTGGTTTGATGCAGCTCTCCATGCTACTCTATCCTGGGCAAGCTTCTTCATCTCCCAGTACGTACTGCAGCCTATATCCTTCTGAATCTGCTTAGTGTATTCATCTCTTGGTCTCCCTCTACGATTTTTACCCTCCACGCTGTCCTCCAGTACTAAATTGGTGATCCCTTGATGCCTCAGAACATGTCCTACCAACCGATCCCTTCTTCTAGTCAAGTTGTGCCACAAACTCCTCTTCTCCCCAATCCTACTCAATAACTCCTCATTAGTTATGTGATCTACCCATCTAATCTTCAGCATTCTTCTGCAGCACCACATTTCGAAAGCTTCTATTCTCTTCTTGTATAAACTATTTATCGTCCATGTTTCACTTCCATACATGGCCACACTCCATACAAATACTTTCAGAAACGACTTCTTGACACTTAAATCTATACTCGATGTTAACAAATTTCTCTTCTTCAGAAACGCTTTCCTTGCCATTGCCAGTCTACATTTTATACCCTCTCTACTTCGACCATCATCAGTTATTTTGCCCCCCAAATAGCAGAACTCACATACTACTTTAAGTGTCTCATTTCCTAGTTTAATTCCCGCAGCGTCATCCGATTTAATTCGAGTATATTCCATTATTCTCGTTTTGCTTTTGTTGATGTTCATCTTGTATCCTCCTTTCAAGACACTATCCATTCCGTTCAACTGCTCTTCAAAGTCCTTTGCTATCTTTGACAGAACCTCAAAGTTTCTATTTCTTGTCCATGGATTTTAATATCTACTCCGAATTTTTCTTTTTATGGTGCTAGTAACAGTATTTATGATGGTGATTAGGTCATTCAGTTATGATGGTAGCAACAGTATTTATGGTGGTGAAGAATCCAAGATTGATAATGATAGCTAGATTGATGTTATCCGTTATATTTTAAATTGAAATAAACTATTATTCCTTGTGCACTTTGAGGGCTAGTAATGATTTACCCATTACTTTTCTGCCCAAGGTTAGCAAGAGCTGATCTACAGAAATCTCTTTAGATCAGTGGATTACGCATCTGACGTATATCAGTATATGCCGTTGGTTGTACTGAAAGCTTGTAACTGTGCATGAGAATGAGATCAGAGCAAGACAATCCTGAAACTCATTCCAGATCTGCCTTCTCCATAAGCGTCAATGATGCCACCTGTAATAATATCCCCTCGTGACAGGTGGATGATCATTAACATTGGCGTATGTCCTCCGTCTAATGATCAGTATGAAGATGAATGTGATTTTACTGAGGCTATTAGCAGACAATCTGGAGGCTAGGAACTTACCCCAAACCACGTACCTTTCCATTAACGGGCCGATAAGGGCGATGAAATACAAGGTGAGCACAAAGTCTTGCCCTGATTATAAAAATTTATAACAGAATAACCGTTTGACATAATAAGTTACGGGACTGCTACGGTCGCAGGTTCGAATCCTACCTCGGGCATGGGTGTGTGTGATGTCCTTAGGTTTGTTAGGTTTAAGTAGTTCTAAGTTCTAGGGGACTTATGACCTAAGATCTTGAGTCCCATAGTGCTCAGAGCCATTTGAACCATTTGAACATAATAAGTTACATTTGATGCCGTTACATAGGTTAGTGTTACTAGTCCTTTTAAGGCCACTTACGTTAGTAAACCTCAGTGTGTGCTCCCTTGGTAGCTCGGAGAATGTCGAGGCGGTATTCCAGTTCCCGCCAGGTGTTTTGTAACACGTGTTCTGTCACAGTACCCACAGCAGCTTCTATCCTAGCCTTCAGTTCGTCGACGTCAGCAACTGGTGTGACGAAGACTCTGTCCTTGATATAGCCCCAGAAAAAAAAAAGGTCGAGGGGCGTAATGTCTGGAGAGCGGGGTGGCCAGGGTGTTGGACTGTTCCTTCCAATCCACCGATCCGGACATTACTTCCCATTCTATAAATGACAGTCTGTTTTAAAATACCACTGTTACCGTGGTCTCGCCAGTATGAACCGTTCAGCGCTGGCCCCGCCTGTGAACGATTTTTTTCAGTACTTTTGTCACACTTTTTGTGGCATCCGTGGCTTTTTAGAAAGCAAATTCGTCCTACTGACGCAATGACCTATATTTCTCGACGAATTCTTAATCTACATGTAATGTATATAAACAGATATGATCAAACTTTACTGACCGTAACAAATAAAAGACTGTCTCCACTGAGTAATCGGTAACATTATAACCAATATGCATTTCGAAGAAAAACTACACTAGTAAGCTTTTGCAACATTTCGAAACCACTTTATAGAGTTGTATAGTGTTTCCAGAGCTTAATATTCCATAGGGAGAAAAGTCTTTCCCTGCCAAAATGTACCAGTAAAAGGCGATATGACTCCGCTAGAAGGCTGCTGAGATTAATCTTTAGGTGTTTGTATATTTCGTGGCTTCAGGCAGAATACGCATTTTCGTTATTTTTCGAATTTTGGTGTCCGGTTAGGTGCCTGTTGCGCATGGAAAATCAGTGCTTATTTATAACAGGGCGTTAATGGCCTTTTCATAATTGTAAGAAAAGGCGAAAAGCGCACAAAAACAATTTTATTAACCAGGTAATGAAAATGTTGCGTGTTTTTAAATATAACTAAATTGAAATGTGCTGCAGATGACGAATTCGATTTCCGGATTAAGTACTGTTTTTTGTCAGTTCCAAATGTTTCAACTCTTTCCTTCCTCTTTCCAATGCATTATTTGAATCGGCGTTCTCTGCACAGTTTTTAATGTTTTTAACTGTTTATTATTCGACCACAGTATGAGGGCGGTTCGGTCTGCTTAGCATGAGCTGTTATGATATTTCATGAGGACACGCTGAACCACTTAACAGTATACCCACAACTGTCCTGAAATCATTCACAGTGCGTTGCTTTTCCCCTCAGTCGCCGCTGTACTTGTTTACCATAACGACAACGCGTTGTTTCCGATAACGGCCACGGGAAGCAAAGTGTAATAATATCGTTGCCGGTTAGTACATACAGATACTCAAACTGTTTACACCTGATATTATTAATACTTTTAAATGTTTTACACACACACACACACACACACACACACACACACACACACACACACACACACACGAGATGAAACTGGGATGGCTGCAAAAGGGGATCACAATACTTTTATGTACGCTCCGTTTATCATGTAAAATTCAGGAACTTGCTGGAAAATAAGACTGCATTTAATTGACATAAAAGGGACTCCCGACCTTTTTGTCAGTTACCGATTTATATGATTATATTCGGCAATATTTTCTTATAAAATTGACCTGTGCATATCAGTGCAAAGAGGTTTTCTGAATGACGTTTAAGGTGCTGCTAATGAGGACTGATATGTCTAAGAAATGTCAGGGAATGATGGTAGCGGCATGACTGTTGGTATGCGTGATTCTTGTAACGATTTAGATCAGAGTTTCAAATGGATGCAGCTCACTCTTGTACATTAGCAGCTACATTAAGATATCAGTATATTACGTCGTGTAAGTATACGATCAGTAACGTGAAGTGTTATTCTTCGTAGTTAAAATTGTGACTTGTGGCACAGCTACAACGGGGTAAATAATACGTTGTTTAAATCTTCTTGGAACGTACGTTCCCTAAATTGTAACAGTAAACATCTCTGTGATGCACAGTTCCTCTACTGCATCCTTTTTGGTTTTTTTTTTTTTTATTTAACACGTACAGCTGAGGATCAAAACTCCGTGGTTATGGATCAAGTCATTACATGCAACTAACGCCAGGAAAGTTAATAATAAACAAAATAAAATTTACGCGAATAATATGCAGAGGACAAGCTGCTAACTGTGTATTAGCATAGTCAACAATACAAACTGCCTATTTTTTTCCAGAAACTCCCCGAAAAAAAGGAGAGAGCCATCAGGAAATTCTTCAGTTTTAACTTGAGACTATGAGGATTACTCCTAAGATTTTTTTTTCAATTCTTGTGGTAGCTTAATGAAAACTGATGCAGTAAAAAGATACTGTACACCCTTCTGCACAAGAGTCAAGAATGTGCGACCCAAGCGCAAATAGTATTTCTGCCTGGTATTAACTGAGCGAAAACCACTACTTCTTGGCGGTAAGCTCATATTGTTAACAACAAACGATATTACAGAAAATATATTTTCAGAGGCCGATGTCGAAATTCCCAGACTTCTGAATTGTTTGACAATAGATTCGCAGAACTTAACATCACACATTACTTGAATGGGAAAAGTTACCCCAGAATATAATGTCTTATGTCGTAAGCGTACGGAAATAAGCAAAACAGACTAATTTTCATGTGGCACTACGAGTTATTGCAGATACTGTTCTAACGCTAAATATAGCAGCATTCAGCCGCCAGCCATATCGCGAGTGGGACAGTTAAGTCAGTGGTTAGTTGACTGTGCCATGTATGGAGTTCTGAAGAGCTGCAGACTGACCATGCTTACAGACATGGAATTGTAGCGTCTTCTGATAACATGAGAAGTTAACCTACTATCGCAGAGCTCACCGCAACTATAGAAATGAACTGTGTGCTTTTGTGTCTTCCTAATCTTTATTTTTGTTGCCTTCGTAACACTTTGAAAAAGATGCAGGGGGGGGGGGGGCTGGTATTTTTCCTACTAGTGACTTCCCGCAAAAGAGACAAAAGGTTGTATTAAAGCAAAACTGTATTTGCGTTTTAAAATACAGTAGAACCCCTCTAATCCGTCACCTTCAGGACCGGGACCATGGTCGAAACGAAAAAAAGGTCGGATTATCTGAAAAATCTAATATTTATTGCAAAAATATAAAAAGACATTTAGTACAAAAAATTAAACGATTTAAGAACTAAAAGACGTCTACAGTAATATAAAAATATGTCTTTTACACAGTGTTAAACAATATATTAACTAAAAAACGTCTAAACACACTATAATATGTATTGGTTTTAAAAGGAAAAACGACAAACAAATTACAGTACTGTACTGTACTTAATAACGTATAAACGATATATACTGTAAACTAAAAAATGTTTATAGCAGTGTACATAAAAATAATTTTTTTACAAAGAAATAAACTACTGTTTGTATAAACTAAGAAATGATTATACTGTATGCGTAGTTTTTACAGTAAAAACGAAAACAAATTACTTGGAAAAAGTCAGTTATACATTTTTGTTTAGCAGATGTTATTCTAAATTTAGCTGCAGTGTCCCTCCATTATTTTTTATCCACAAAACGTCAATTGAAGTTGAAGTTGGATTCTGCTCGATGTATTGAAGGGCGAAGTCGAAAGCGTTTTTTGCTTCGTTGTGTGAAGTCCGGTGGGGGCTTCGTCTTTGCCGTCCGAATCCTCATTCGCAGTTTCCTGGCAACAATGTGGTCGTCATTGAGCCCTTAAAAAGTGTCACAGTCTTTCCAGTGCGTCGTTGTTTTGCTCATCTTCGGTATGCTCATTTTCAGTGATAACTTGTGGCCAAAGCTTACGCCACGATCTCCGCAGTGTGTCAGATTTCAGTTCATCCCATGCTGCAGCGATTGTGTAGACAGCATCATTGATGTTCAGGGATTTCATTGTCTCAAATAAGTTATAACCTCCTTTAGATTTTTCCAAGATTGAGCTGATATACTTTCTGCGATATCTCCTTTTTAACCATTCGATAACGTCCTGATCCATTGGTTGGATGAGTGAGGTCACATTAGGAGGCAGAAAGAGAGCTTTTATGTCCCCTTTCACGAAAGCTTCTTCAGATGGATGTGATGGTGCATTATCGAACAGCAGTAGAGCACGAACAGGCAGATTCTTTGCTTCAAGTCTTTTCCGAACGATGGCACATACTCGCCGAAAAACCAGGATTTAAAAAGGTTGCAGTCCATCCAAGCAGATTTTTGATTGCGGTAATAAACCGGCAAGGATGATAAGTTTATATTTTTGAATGCCCTTGGCTTCTTAGATTTGTCAATGACGAACAAGGGGAGCTTGTGGGTACCACCTGCGTTGCTACAAGGAATGACTCCTATCTTTTATAAGTTTAGTTTCTATAGTTTTGCACCGGAAATAGAAACTAATCGGACACCATGAAGAGTATTCCAACGATCAATCCAGCCTTCACTGGCAGCAAATTTACTTTCGGCTTCCAGTTTTTTGTGCAAAACTGTCACTTTTTCTTTGAGAATTGGCCCGGATATTGGAGTTCCTTTCCTTATTTCTTGACAAAACCGCATCCACAATGCGTTATCAAGCAGTTCAAGTTTAGGCTTTTTTAATGTTTTGCGATTCTTCAGAGTGTTTTCACCATCAGTCGTAACTGTATAGGATTCAATATTTTTCCGATTCTTCCTCCAATCCTTAATTGTCGTAAAACCTACATTCAGTTCCTTTGCAATTTTTTGGATCGATTCTCCTTCGTCCAGTCTTTGTAGCACTGCTAATTTTTCATTTAGTGAAAGTTACGTGTTTAAGTTTGAATCCAGACATGTTGAAAAAATGGTTCAAATGGCTCTAAGCACTATGGGACTCAACATCTTAGGTCATAAGTCCCCTAGAACTTAGAACTACTTAAACCTAACTTACCTAAGGACATGACACACAACCATGCCCGAGGCAGGATTCGAACCTGCGACCGTAGCAGTCGCGCGGCTCCGGACTGAGCGCCTAGAACCGCTAGACCACCGCGGCCGGCCTTACTTATCTCTTTCCATTAATCCTGCCTAGTAATTGTCCCAGACCGACGAGCATAAGTAAATTATCAGTCGAATAGTTGCTTTGTATGTAATCTTTTTTGTTAAGCGTATGCTTATCCTATATCTGGTGTGATGTGGTCGTTCTACTTTAGCTTTCTGGGAAAGCGCACTGCTAAAGATTTTATAGTTGTTAATTGTTCCGATGATTAAGCGCCAATCGAAAAATATTGAATCTGCTCGTCATTTAGGCACAATCCGTTATATTTGTTTATGTCGCTCAACTGCCAGCCACTGCAGCGGCTATCCTTATTAGGTCTATCTGCATACCGCTACAAATCTGTGACGTTCAATCTTTTCTATACACAAAAGCATAATCCGCGAACAATACTTGGTGTTGAAGTCAACCTTCGAATTGCCGATAGGTTTAGTTAATAAACTGCCGAAAGCAATTTCGAGACAAGAAAATTGCGTTGAGTGAATATACTCTGTGTTGCAACGAATGTTATACGCGTCTGGAAAGTAATTTCTTTTTTAAGAGACTTTTAAAAAAAATGAATTCCGAAGGATCAAATGCAATAAGCTCAGTATAAGTTACGTTGAACGTGTGAGTTTTTTTTTTCTAAAATGTAATTAACTTTGTTTGTTCCTTTTTTTCCAATAAGAACATTTTTCGCAAGAAAGAAGAGTGAGAACGACTGTTCGTTCGTACATGTGTGTAAGGTGGACAAAGAGAAGTGTTGGATTAACTTTGATCTGGACAGAGAGCAAACAGGAAATGCTTCGCTTATTACTCCTTTTATTTTTGCGATATCGCGGAGGCGTTTTGCTCCCGTAGGCCAAACAGGGGGAGCTGGCCGTCCGCGATGCCTGGAGGCGTGTCCCGGGCTCGCAGCGCAGGACTGCAAGGTCACTGGGTCATCGCTCCAGCAGCATCCCGGGCTCCAGCGCCACCCCCACCACCCGCCCTCCCGCGGCCGGCGGCCAATGAGGCAGCCTGCCTGCGGGTCACGTGGGCGCGCCGCCGCCGTCGCCGCCGGGCTCCTCTTTGCCGTTCAGGGGGTTTGGAACGGCGCCGCCAGAGTATAGGGGATTTAGTCCGCGACTAGGTGCCGTCTGCTCTCCGGGCTGCATACTCTGTAGGCGCATACAGCGTATCGGATTTATTTTTCGCTCCTGTACCGGCGGTGGAATGTTTGCTACGTTCTTATACTTAAGAGTGCAGTGCGAAATCCACTGTTGTTCCCACGGAAAGCAGCTACGCAGTCGTACGTCTACGTTCGAGTAGGATCATTTCCGTATTACGCCCGCACACTTTCCGCACGGATGCTTGACTTAGAGAAGCGGCAAAGATAATAAAGCGTAAATACTCCACCTCATGCAAATACGTAATAGTGTTTACTCCAGCTGAGATTACTCAAATCGTGCTAAAGACTACTGTATGAAACGAATTCAACGAAAAATATGACATCGATGATATTTTTTTTCGAAAATCGAGTACTCGAAACGTTCTGAGGAACAAAAGCACGTCATTTTGTGCCGCAGTGTATAGGTTTTAATTTTCTTAAGAGACACTGAAAGTCGTGAAGAAGGAAACTACAGACGCTTCGGTGAAGATGGTGGGCGGTGACGTTAAAGTTGCGACAGTCGACGTCGACTCTGTGGACAACATGGCGACTCTCCCCGTGGGCCGCGCGCACGGCGGCAGTGACGTCACAGCGGAGAAAAATAATGTCACCAACAAGGAAATGGAACTCAAGAAAGTCAGGCCTCAGCCTCCGAAACGGTACTTCGCACTAGCTTTTGGTTTCCTCTGTAGTTTTGTTCCCGCCCTTTCCCACGTAGTTGGCAGCACGCCAAACTGAGCCACGCTGGTTTGTGTATTAAGCTGTGCTGTTTTTCTGTTATGGAGAAAATTTACAAGTAGTAGTACTTGTTTCCCCCCTTTACCTTTCTTTCCCCTCGTAATGTGCAGCTATGGAAGTTTAAGCGGCAGCCGCCGCAACAGTTCGATACCTGTCAATGGACGAGCGCACTGAATGAGATAACGACGTAATTGAGTTGTACGCATGCGCGTAGTTCGCTCGCCATTTCCTGGTTGATTTTGTACGCACGCATTCTTTCTTAACTTTGCTTCGGCTTCCGTTTGTGTTTCGGAGAGTCCATTTCACTTAACTCACTCGTCAACTCGATTAGAGTTTCTCTCTTAACAGCACGACGCTCTATGTAGTTCTACAAACTCTTTCGCTCACCACGCGTCACGAACAAAGAAAACGTACACGATGTAAAACGACTAATGGATACTTTATCTTGTACTCTGATATTCTGGATAATAATTCAAACGAAATACTTTCAGTAAACTTATCGCAAATTAGAGCAGTAATAAACGTTTATGGAAGGAAAGGATCATAACTTTTTTTTTTGTTTTGTCTAACTTTTGTGGAAGAACAGTATTCACCGCGGCTGAGGAAACACACACACACACACACACACACACACACACACACAAACGAAAATGAATATGATTCGCGGGAAGACGTCACAAACTTAAACCGGAAAATACAGGGGCGTTGGAGAAGCAAAGTGGACGTGAAAACTGAAGTTGGTAGGTCATGAAACTGAATTATTCCGACCCCTGCAAAACGAAAATTACCCTGGTACACGCCTCTTAATTACAATCGTACAGTGTAACTGTCGAGGGAGATGTCTCGGCAGTCAAGAAAAAGGACTTATTTTTCGGACCACACATTCCTTTACCCGTCCGGATCAGCAGATTTAGTTTTTCGGAAATTTTCCTAAACAAGTTGGAGCAAAATAGTGTCTTGGTTCTTTTAGGACGGATCCAGTCAGTTTCGCCTGTAATCCCAACACTCTTCCGCGCCATTTACGAAGCCAGTTGGGTAGGCCTGCATCTACTCTACGCTATTACTCTACAGTTCATACTTAAGAGCTTGTCAGAGGTACGTATAACCACTTTCAGACAATTTCTGTAATAGCACGTGGAAAAAATTATCTTTCGGTGTGATCGGATTGCAACCGATGCGCCCAGCATGGAGTGAATCCAATTTGATCTTTATTTTAACTATTGCCAAGTGAACTCGCGTTTCACATCTATGACACTCTGCATCCAATTTCAAGATAATATAGAACCAACTGCCTGCTTTGGAACTTCTTACATGTCCCCCGTCGTGCCTACCTAGTAAGGATTCCACATAATAATGCAGAAGAGGACGGCCAAGCGTAGTGTAGACATTCTCTTTCGTAGATTCGTTGCATCTTCCAAGCGTTCTGCAAATAAAAAGCACGCTTCGATTCGCCTTTCCCCATAACATTCTCAATGTGATGGTTCCAATTTAAATTGACAAATTATTTTATCGCGGCCACGTTCTTAAACAAATGCTTCAAGGAGTTCCTGCAGCGTCAGATTTGCACGAGGGTAATCCCAAAAGTAAGGTCTCCTATTTTTTCATAAGTACATAGACCTATTTATTTCTACAATGGTTTACATCAGTTTACAGCTTGAACATTTAGCTATTTTTTGACATAATCGCCATTTCTGTCGATGCATTTTTGTAGACGCTGTGGCAGTTTTTGTATGCCCATGTCATACCAGCTCGCCGCCATGCTGTTCTGAAAGTTATGAACCTCTTCTATCACCTCGTCGTCGGAGCTGAATCGCTTTCCGGCCAAATGTTCTTTTAACCTAAGAAACAGGTGATAGTCACAGGGCACCAAGTCAGGACGATAGGGTGGGAGGGTGATTATGTTCCACTGAAACTGTTGCAGGAGACCAACGATTTGTGTGGGCGAGCGTTGTCATAGAGTATGTGTAGACCCTTCATCACCATTCATCTTCTCCGGTTCTGAATGGCCCGTTTGAGTTTTTTCAGAACCTCACAGTACCTGTCACCGTTAATCGTGGTCCCAGCGATTCAGCTCCGACGACGAGGTGAAAGAAGAGGTTCATAACTTTCTGAACAGCATGGCGGCGAGTTGGTATGACATGGGCATACAAAAACTGCCACAGCCTCTACGAAAATGCATCGACAGAAATGGTGATTATGTCGAAAAATAGCTAAATGTTCTAGCTGTAAACTGATGTAAAGCAATGTAGAAATAAACAGGTCTACGTGCTTATAAAAAAATTGGAGACCTAACTTTTGGGATTACCCTCGTATTCAGCCTCGAACCTTTGACTGCTTCATCCATCGTCATCGTCGCAAGATTTCAGTAGGTTGTTAGGTACTTTATTTAGCTGGCCGAATTATGTCATGGAGACGTCACGAAGTCACGGAGCGTCCATGTGCTACTAGGTGTTATGTGGATGTCTGCGACCGAAGAACATTGGTAGCGATGCTGCGATGCTGACTTCGGTAGATGGCGGGTGACTGGCCGAGACACGCTATTCAATCCATTTTTCGATTATCAAAGAAAATTAAAAAGATGCTATTCACATTAAAATACAACTTGGTCTCGATGTTCCTCAAAGTTACCTTGCAAATATGGTAGCAGTTACATTCGTCAGTCAATACAAAAAAACTTCAGAACGCTGTTAAGAGCACCGGCATCACACTAAAAAGCATAATATCGACAAATATCTCGTTGCCCAACACAACCGCATGAGTAAACATACGACTATGTTTGATAAAAAGGAAATAATATCCCATGCATCTTCCTCCTGGGTTTCTGTCATCAAAGAATCCGTTGAGACCAGGATGTGCAACATCTTTTACCTGAGCAGTGGCTACACCCTAAGTGGTACATGGAAACGGGAACGTCATGCTGGAAAGCAGCAGAGAAATCAGCTATATCATCCACAATCGATCGAAATCAACATCGATGTCAATAGTACTCACTTATAGACATCGACCTAATCTTTGGCACCATACGGAAGTCCCGTGACTGCGTGATGTATCCATGGCAAAATTCGGCCAACTTTTTAAAAGTACCCAACAGCCTACTGAAATCTCCTGACAACGAAGATAACGACGGAGGAAGTTATCAAAAACTCGAGACTGAACATGCACCTGGCACGGCAAAGGACACCGTGAAGCATTTATCCAGTTTAAATTGTTCGAAATTGTAATCTCTAGGAATTTCGTTGAATCGATGACCTTCAAATTTGTGTGATTTATCGTCTAAACAAAATTTAACGCATTCTTTTTAATACTCGTGTGGATGACCTCACACTTTTTTATTATTTAGGCAAAAAACTTATTAAAATTCTACGTAATATTTCCCTCGTCATCTGCCATTTCACGCCGCTTCGTAGACGAAGACCACCTCTAACTTCCCCATTAATCACGGTGCGCAGCGGCACACATCCACGTCACTCTCTCGTGCTTCCTAACGTCATCAATCCATCTGGTTGTCGTCCCGGTCTTTCCCAGTCCCTCACAACCCAGCACACAACTTTCTAGACGCTTCTGCCATACACCGCCTTGTCTACATGCCCCGCCCACCTCAATTCCTTTTTCATTACGGCTCTAATTACGTCATCAGTTCCATTCTCTCCACTCATCTATTCGCTTGTTTCCCCGTCTTTCCTAGCAGTATCCAACTCGCATCTCTCAATTCCTTAATTAGTTATCTTCAGTTTTCGAACGATTTTCGCATGAAAAGTAAGTATTCGATTTTTCATTAGCCAGAAGTCAAAACCCACTGAACCTAAAACTATCCTTTCCAGAAACGTCAGCTGCTTGGTTCCGAAAGCTCTAATTAGTTTACGAAAAGCGCTTGGAGACATTTTTACATTTCAGTTTACTTACGTTGCTGTCAGTCGACTGATTGTCTTCTTCTGTCCTAAATTCGAAACTTACCATCTCGTTGTTTGATTCCATTGCTAAACAGTACCATTTTCTTTTTTAGCTGCTCATTGTTGTTTTGGTCATCAGTCCGAAGATTGGTTTGTAGCAGCGCTACAAACTAGTCTTTTTTTCTGTGCAAGTGTCTTCGACTCTGCGTAACTACTGCAACCTACATACAGCTCAACTTGGTTACTGTATTCACGCCTTTGTCTCCCTCTGCCATTTTTACGCTCCATACTTCCCTACATAATCATTTTATCGCTACATTGATGCCTTATGATTTTTCCTATCAATCGATCCCTCTTTTAGTCAAGTTGTGCCACAAATTTCTGTTTTGCCCAATTCGATTCAGTGCCTACTCATTTTTCACGATGAATAAATCTGCTCCAATTCTATTGCAGAAATCCTTTATTTGCTAGAAAATCGTACACACGACCCGGGTTTCGGATGTAAATCCCTTCAAGCGCTAGAAAAAAAGGAACACTAAGAGGGAGTCTCCATAAAAATAATTAACATTAAAATGGCCCATAATTATCAAGTTACAACTTGATTGCGTACGAGAAAGTCGGACCAGTCATATAAAACATCCACGAAATTAAGTAAGTAGCATGCGAGGTCCATTGCGGGTAAGGCATGAAAAGGTTTGTAACGTCCCCTTAGAAAAATTAATGAATTACTGTGCTGATAAACATCTTATGTTATTTGATTTTCAAACAGCTAAGCAAAACTGAACGTACTCAGACATTCACTAAATTGACACACAATATTTTTAGCGCAACGCAATCTGACTTTCAGTAATCCCTACAAAAGAATGGCCCTGACTAACACTAACCTATACCTTTCACAAATGACTTACCTCACAAAAATCTTCGTTACTCGAATTACTGCAATACAGCGAGCGCCACTACTGCCAGCTAAATAAAAGATTCTAACTACTGAAGGCACTAACTACTGATAGGCATAGTTAGCAAATGAAAGATTTTGATAGAGAACAAACAATGTATTTGCCTTAATAGTGTTCAAAAGTCGCAACGCTACGCGCTGTTAACATCCAGCTGCCCAACATTACAATAGCAAACAATTTAATATTTTTCTGTGGTATTAAAAAACTTAAAAAACCTCTCTCACACCGGCCTGATTTAGCTTCACTGATCAGGATAGTAAAAACATGCGTATGTTGAGGGAATTTTCATTCACAAAGCAGGTTTATCACATTCACACAGTTCAATACTGTTCTATCCTGATTAAATCGAGCTTAACTTAAATTCCATAAGGCAGTGAAGCAATTTCGAAGTCTCGGTGCGACGAAAATTGTCAGTCGATCTCCTGAAAACATTTGTAATAATTATTAACTTTCGGTGATCACGTGGGGAAGACGGGAGATCTGCCGGTAAGACCGTGTTAGCCTATTTATTTGAAGTAACTGGATATCTTGAGCATACAAAACGGCAGGTTCGTCCAGTGTAAATCAGACGTTCCCCACTGATCCCGTGCAACACAGCGTAGTAAGCAGACACTGTCAATAATAATCAGTTAAATAATACGCGAACACACTTACTTTAGTTTAGTTCATGTATTAAATTCCTTCTCATACAGAATCTCATCAAGATGACGACTAGCTCAACAATACATACATATACATCCTCCTTCTTTCACGGCTAATTGGCAAGCATTGCCTCATTCTTTTCATAAGAGAAAATAGATAGCAGAGAAGCTATTCCATGGAGTAAATGGACGCTCCAAGGAATAATAGGGCTTGAAACTACTTTGCATTGATAATCATCGTACATTAAAGTTTAGAAATAGGTAAGATAAGAAGAGATATTTCGAGATATGTACTGAGTTATATAATTTATAAAATTTATGAAAATATCGCGGAGAGACCGCTGCAAGAGACATTACAACAACAATGCGAACCAGCCACAGACTGCACACAACACCGCCAGTGATTTTCATACAGAGCGCTACGTGGCATTACCAATAAAAAAACCTAAACAGCCAACTTACAGGTTCTCTGAGTCTACCAGTGCCACACCGGTTAAATGGCACCCAACCGAAAAATCGTGAATCTAACAGCAAATAAGCAAACATTGCCATCCTAATGTGACCAATTAACCAACTGCGAACGACTAAACAAGTTGAAAGGGCTTCACAAATTAAAATTAAGGCATAAAAACCGTAGAGTGCCAATTAAAGAGCGGTCAACAGACTGCCGTGCGAACCGCAAGGTGATTCCTGTGTAGACATACACACATCCGAGGGCGGTCGCCACCGGAACTAACGCCGAGGGGAATCGAAGAACTCATAGCTAGCAACACGGCCGCACCCCCACGTTTCCTCCCAAACGCCACCCGCTACTAATAGCGCTGAAACCGCCTTACTTAGGCATGGCGTTAGCTAAGTTAGGCCTAGTACAGAGCAAACAATAAAAGCAAAACATGCAATTTATAATGCAATTGTCAAGAAATTAAAATTATTGAAGTATAGTTAAATTGACAAGAAATAAAATTAATAAAACCGTAGTACAAAATATAAAATCAATAAATCCATAATATAAAATACAGAAGGGGCTAAACCGACATACCGCCAATTAAACATATTAGTGGAAGATATGTCAAAATACAGAGTACGTTATATTAAGAACGCAAGACTATGGCTGCAAGTAGTTCGTGCTATTCTATAAATTTGCTAGATTTTTTACGTAACTGGTACGAGTTTCACATTTTATGAAACATCCCTCTTAGTTTGCCTTGTTTTTTGTAGCGTCTAACGATGGGATTGGCGCCCTGAAGCACGAGTCGTACTTACATTTTATCCAAATAAAGGATTTGTCAAGTAAAACTACAGCAGATTTATTCGTCATGAAAAATTTCAGCAGTTGCAGATGTCCCGCAAACAATGTATTATACCTCATCTTAGTTACCCAATCTAACCATCCAGCCTCCTACTGCGGCAACACATTTCAAAAGCCTCTGTTGTCCTCGTGTCTAAACTACTCACCGTCCACATTTCTCTCCCGAACACTCCAGACAAATGCCTTTATTTATATGCGATGTTAACAAATTTCTTTCCTTCAGAAACGCTGTCCTTGCCATTGCCAGTCTACATTTCATATCCTCTCTGTATCGACCATCATCAGTTATTTTATAGCCCAAGCAGCAAAACTCCTCTACTACTTTTACTGCCTCCTTTCCTAATTTAAGCCCCGTCGCCTGATTTAGTTAGACTACATTACATTATCCTTGCTTTCCTTTTGTTGATATTCATAACATTCTGTAGAGAAAACGTGTTCACTATACACTGTTTTTGGCTTCTTATATTTGATGTTCAGGTCTTCTTTCAAATTTGGTGTATTACATTGTTGCATTCGTTGTATCACTAAAGGAGAACAGAATAAAACTGAAGTGGTTCAGGTCTGCTCCACTAACATGGATTCCTTCTTCATTTACCCAGTTTAAGTATCTGAACACATCCTTTTTAAGATTCATGAGTACAGTTTTGTTGGTATGGAATTTCGTTGCCTGACACCTATTTCAATTCTGAATTTCCCACAATCCTGATGCAGACGAATGGAAACGGATGCACTGAAGTGTATATTCTTCGGGATACTTAAAAGGGTTGATTCAGTGTCTTATTTCTCAAGGGCTGTCACTACAGATTTCGCTGAATGTCACCTACAGATTTAGCTGAAACAGAACCACAATCTTTCTCAATTTAGTTCGTTAGCTAGTTAAATATTCGGTAGATCATTTGAACGCTTCTTTTATCGCTAAGAACAGACATTCTGTAGATAATTTTGGTAAACTGTTTACGCTCTGGTCTCCACTTGAATCGACGAAACTTTGCTACTAAACTGCCTTTACGTTACGCAATAGAGAAATCGCACGTGACTTTATGTGGGAAACAGAGTGAATGGAGAACTATTTCGAAGCCCAAAACCTTCACGTTTCAATCTCGACGGTCGGCCTGTTGCAAAGTTCATTGTCCTGGTGCAACATCACGTTTTTGAGCACAAATCTTGGCCGCTTCTGAAAACTGTTAAATAATATGTAATAAAGTGCATATCCTGACTGACCCATTATCGCCCTTTCCAAAGGACAGAAACCTGGAAATTTCGATAGGGTGCTGATCTCATTCTTTTGAAATCACAATCAAAGTTTTTTGGAAGAATGCCACTATGAAGACAATTTTGAAGTTAGAACTACGAAAAGTGGTATTTGGTTTCTAGGTCAAAAATAAAGAAATATGTGTTTCAGCATTTTGGGAAATTAAACCCCGAAGGGGATGAAATTGGGGATGGAAAGTTTTATCAAAACATTTTATTATGAAAGCAGAATAGCTTTTGGTGAGAAGTACATACGGGAAATACCATGCTTGTATGGCCTTATTTAGCGTGAAAAGTGTAGAAGGTGTTGCAACTTGTGAACTGAATCAAAGAAAGGTACTCATGTCACCACGACAAACCGGCTTTGTCAGAACTGCATAGAAAAAGAAACGGATCTTTAATACATTAACTTTTGAGTAGCCCTAATACATTAAAGAATTATTTTTGTGTATTTGCTACGCAAACGAATCATTCCTAATGACAAAATAGATACCCACGTTTAACTGCGATTCCATGTACAGGAATATCCGTTGGAGATGAGAGAACTCGGTACCCAGTGGAAGACTGGCGCTAATAACCTTAGACCCACTTACCCGATTTGTCATTTTTTTTAACCAGCTATACGAATTTAAGCCCGTTGGAACACTTTAATTACACAAAGACTGGCAGACATGTAATTGTCACTAACTCTCTTATGGTGCACAGATTCACAAATAAGCAATGGGTGTAACAACATACAAATTCGATTAAAGAAAAAATATCTGTGCAGACCCATATTGTCTACGTGAGTGAAGCGACGGGCGATAAGCTAGTGTTGTATATTAAGAATAAGTCTTCCTTTTACCCTTCTCCGAGCAGCCAATCACTGTTTCCATCGCTATTCCCGCCGAAAATACGCAGTTTTCAATTTATCGCCCACTTCCACCTTTGTTATTGTAGTTTTAACTGTGTTTTTCCTCTACGACGCAGCGATGAGTGCTACGGTGGTCTTCACCAAAATGCAGTGGCAGACACTACAGGAGAGATGATGTGCACCACGGCTTTTGTTAGAAGACGTTCTCTTAACTTGCTCATCCTATTTTGGAAGAAATAGTTCCTTCGTAAAACATGGCGATTTAGTTTCTCGTGCAAGATTCTGACGTCTATAAAAGCGTGGTTGTATTGCATTGAATTCCCACAAGTTAGCATCTAACAAAAACGTGCTGTCATCCAGATTCAGGTTTCCCGTGGTGTGCCTAAACCACGTCAGGCAAACATGGGAATGGTTTCTTTGGAAAGGACGCGTCAGATTTCATTCCCATTGGCTCCATACCTAATGACCTTAACGTCGAAGTCTGACCCTAATCATCTTTCTTTTCCATAACTTGACTGAGGATTTCTCGACCATTGGTGTTCAGAGGTAGCATTCGAAATAGCGTTTTCTCAGATGTCGTGTACCTTGTTCGTAAATTACTGTGAAATTTTTCCCGAAATGAAATAATACGCAGCTAGTAATAGGACGTCAAGCGACATTCTTCCTGCTAATTTAATTATTCAAGTTAAAGGAAAATAATGTACGTTATTGTTCCATGGGATCCGCCGAGAGACGGATCCTCCATCTTCTTACAAGGGAAGCTCACCATCGTAGCCCCCTCAGATTTTGTGGGAAAATGGTCCAGTGGACCGCCCGCCAGAAACTGAACATAGATCAAGCACAGAAAACAAGAAGAAGGTGTACTGAACTGTGAAAAAAAGAATGAACAGTCCATGTTCAAGATGCACATCAACAGAAGCTGCAAGAAGTAGTGTGTTGTGGTAGTGAGGTCACTGTGTTGGGCTGCGAAGGTACAGATCCGTGTTCCAATCTGCCTCGTGCCCCATATTTTTTTCCCCCAAAATTATGAACTTTCCATCCTGTCACTGACGCCTGTCTTGCCATTTGTCATATTATACACTGGTTATAGAATATGAGTCATGTGGTAAGGATATATTACTGCCACAAGTAAATGTGAAGAATAGTGACAGCAGGCGAGATGCTGCGTAGACCTCCCACAGAAATGAAAATAACAAATAAACGAGTGTAAACTATGTTACAGCAAAGGAATTCAAGAGTCAAAACTTCCAAAACGGAACGCAAGTCATGACACGTGGTACCTGTGTATAACAAGCAGAAGGTGCGTGCGTACGTCTGGAGGTTCCTTCCTTACACCTGGCTGTTGAAAACGGACGTTGCACCACGACACAGACACAAATGTGAATACAGCAAACAGTGACATGGCGGACAGTTCATAATTTTGTGAAATAAAAATATGGGACACGAGGGAGATATGACCACCATGACCACACAACCACGACGCCGTGGATCTTAAAATTCGCTCGATGTTTCACCTGTTAAGCTTGCACCGTTCACTGCTTCTATTTTGCTTCCTTTTCCACAGGTCAGTACATCTTCCCCCTGCTTCAATGCCTCACCTGTGTTCAGTTTTTAACGGGCTCTACTGGACCATTTTATCACTAAAGCTGAGGCGAGTGTAATGGGAAGAATTGTCCTTATATGGGGGCGATGGTATTTTTTCTTGCAAAATATTACATTTAAGCGTTTGATGCAGACGGTCCGCCGCCGTAGCCGAATGGTCAGCGTGGTTGACTGCCTTGCGGAGGACCCGGGGTTCGATGCCTGATACTGCCAGGGATTTTTCCTTGGTGCAGGGACTGGAACTGGGCGCACTCAGTCTCGTGACGCCAAATGAGGAGTGACTTGAATGAGAAGTGGCGGCTCCAGGGCAGGAAAACTGACAACGGCCGGGAATACGGTACGCTGACCGCACATCCCCCCATGTTGTTGTTGTGGTCTTCAGTCCTGAGACTGCTTTGATGCAGCTCTCCATGCTACTCTATCCTCTGCAAGCTTCTTCATCTCCCAGTACCTACTGCAAACTACATCCTTCTGAATCTGCTTAGTGTATTCATCCCTTGGTCTCCCTCTACGATTTTTACCCTCCACGCTGCCCTCCAATACTACATTGGTGATCCCTTGATGCCTCAGAACATGTCCTACCAACCGATCCCTTCTTTTGGTCAAGTTGTGCCACAAACTACTCTTCCCCCCAATCCTATTCAATACTTCCTCGTTAGTTACGTGATCTACCCATCTAATCTTCAGCATTCTTCTGTAGCACCACATTTCGAAAGCTTCTATTCTCTTCTTGTCCAAACTATTTATCTTCCATGTTTCTCTTCCATACATGGCTATACTCCATACAAATACTTTCAGAAATGACTTCTTGACACTTAAATCTATACTCGATGTTAACAAATTTCTCTTCTTCAGAAACGCTTTCCTCGGCATTGCCAGTCTACATTTTATATCCTCTCTACTTCGACCATCATCAGTTATTTTGCTCCCCAAATAGCAAAACTCCTTTACTACTTTAAGTGTCTCATTTCCTAATCAAATCCCTCAGCATCACCCGACTTAATTCGACTACATTCCATTATCCTCGTTTTGCTTTTGTTGATGTTCATCTTATATCCTCCTTTCAAGACGCTATCCATTCCGTTCAACTGCTCTTCCAAGTCCTTTGCTGTCTCTGACAGAATTACAATGTCATCGGCGAACCTCAACGTTTTTATTTCTTCTCCATGGATTTTAATACCTACTCCGAATTTTTCTTTTGTTTCCTTTACTGCTTGCTCAATATACAGATTGAATAACATCGGGGAGAGGCTACAACCCTGTCTTACTCCCTTCCCAACAACTGCTTCCCTTTCATGTCCCTCGACTCTTATAACTGCCATCTGGTATCTGTACAAACTGTAAATAGCCTTTCGCTCCCTGTATTTTACCCCTGCCACCTTCAGAATTTGAAAGAGAGTATTCCAGTCAACATTGTCAAAAGCTTTCTCTAAGTCTACAAATGCTAGAAACGTAGGTTTGCCTTTCCTTAATCTTTCTTCTAAGATAAGTCGTAAGGTCAGTATTGCCTCACGTGTTCCAGTATTTCTACGGAATCCAAATCCAAAAAAAACCCTCATACTGCATCTAATGAAGCCGTTGGCAGAGGACGACACGGCGCTCGGTCGGTACCGAGGACCCTCCGGGGCCTGTGGACGAAGAGAGTAGAGTTTGATGCAGATCGCTGAAGTGTATACATATAGCGGGGCAGCGTTCATCATTAAACAATGGTGACAGATTCTCAGTTGCACATTGATGTAAACAATTTATTCATGACACAAAAACTTGTTTCGGTGAGAGTGTCGCAGACCTCAGCGAGCGTTTATTATGAAGCAAAAATGGACACACAATACAATTAACGCTGTTGTAACTACAATGATGGCCATCAGAAATGCAATAGCATGCAGAATAGCAAACAGCGAAATTTTAACTATTGTGCATATAAAGTATAACAGAAATAATGCATGATTAAATTTGTAGGTGATTTGGGGATTTAGTACACTGATCCGCCACCTCCATCAGTAACAGTGGCCCTAAAAAGTCTGGGAATAGAGTCCAACTAAGCTTGTTAATCGTAGGTGCTTGTGCCATGATCACTGTTCGTATGAATATAACTTGGATGACAGATATGGATACATCATTTCGCGTTGCTTCAACTCTGTGCCGGCCCGAGTGGCCGAGCGGTTCTAGGCGCTATAGTCTGGAACCGCGCGACCGCTACGGTCGCAGGTTCGAATCCTGCCTTGGGCATGGATGTGTGTGATCTCCTTAGGTTAGTTAGGTTTAAGTAGTTCTAAGTCTAGGGGACTGATGACCTCAGACGTTAAGTCCCATAGTGCTCAGAGCCATTTGAAGTCTGTGCGGGCCAGTCCATTACAGGGATGTTATTGTAGTGTAACCACCCGATCACAGGCCGTGCATTATGCACAGGTGCTCGATCGTGCTGAAAGATGCAATCGCCATCCCGTAATTACTCTTGAACAGTAGGAAGCAAGAAGGTGCTTGAAACGTCAATGTAGGCCTGTGCTGTGGTAGTGCCACGGAAAGCAACAAGGACTGCAAGCCCCCTCCATGAAAAACACGACCACTCCACAGCACCACCGCCTCCCAATTTTACTGGTGGCACTACACACGCTGGCAGACGACGTTCACCGGGCATTCGCCACACCCACATTCTGCCATCTGATTGCCAATTTTGTACCGCGATTCGTCATTCCACACAACGTTTTCCCACCGTTCGATAGTCCAATGTTCACGCTCCTTACACCAAGCGAGGCGTCGTTTGGCAGCTACCGGTGTGATGTGTGGCTCATGAGCAGCCGCTCGACTACGAAATCCTGGTTGTCTCAACTCCCGCCTAACTGTCATAGTACTTGCAGTGGATCCTGACGTAGTTTGGAATTCCTGTGCGATGGTCTGGATAGCTGTCTGCCTATTACACATGACGACGCTCTTCAACTGTCGGCGGTCTCTGTCAGTCAACAGACGAGGTCTGCCTGTACGCTATTGTGCTGTTAAGTGTCCCTTCACGTTTCCACTTCACTATCACATCGAAGAAACAGTGGACCTATGGATGTTTAGGAGTGTTTAAATCTCGCGTACAGTCGTAAGACACAAGCGACACCCAATCACGTGACCAAGTTCGAAGTTCGTTGAGTTCCGCGGAGCGCCCCATTCCGCTCTCTCACGATATCTAATGACTACTGAGGTCGCTGATATGGAGTACCTGGCAGTAGATGGCAGCACAGTGCACCTAATATGAAAAACGTATGTTTTTCGGTGTTTCCGAATACTTTCGATCACATGGTGTATAACGTACTGCGCATAAGGGAACGGAATGGACGGTTATTGTACGATTACACAATTTCTGAACAATCACTGGAATCAGTCCCATCCATTAAATAGCCGGGAGTACGTGCACGGTGCAATATAAAAAGGGAAGACCACATAAAGCTTTTCTAGAAAAAGCGGAAGACAGACTGATTCATTGGGAGACTCCTAAAGAACTGCAGTTCACCTATGAAAGAAGGGTAGTGTGATAAAACGTGACGAAAATGTTTATGTGAAGTTTGGGATGTGTATCGTAGTTTCAGTGTTCAGTCACTATCTAAGTATTTCATACCACTTTTTGCAACACATTACCAGCATTCAGATAACCCTCCACCAATTTTTTTTTTTACCGATTTAACCTCAAAATATCTAAAGTTAAACACAATTCTGTTAGGCTGGTATAAGTTTTGCAAGTAATTATACGTATCTTGTGTAATCCGGGGTTCTGCTTCTTGATGCTGCCGTAGGTTCATTTTGATGTTACTGCATCGTCACATGGATATTATGAAATGGTCGAATTAAGTTTTAGTAGAATATTTTCTTGTTTACAATGGTTTTTATTTCGTACGCTGTATGTTCGGCGGCGAACGTGCTTTACATAGTAGAATTTACGTCTTCCAGCTATAAAAGAGTTTACACTGTGACAAAACAGTCTCACTATATGCCTGTTGATTCAAAATTCGGCCTAAGACTGAAGTACGGTGGAATAGAAATCGCCTCTATTTATATGTTTTTAAACAATTACTATCATTGTTGCACATTGAATTTTACATAAGAACAATTAATGTTTTTACATGCACCTTCCCAAATTACATAGAAATTTATATAGAACAACAGCGAATATTTCCGTACAAAGACAGGAAAGAATCCGTTTCTATTAAGACTATGAATTACACGTTTTATCATTGTAGCAATATATTTCGTTAATCGGCATATAGTAATTAATTGACTCAAAGAAAAATCATGCTAACATTTTCAGGTGTATAGAGTGGTTAGTTTTATAGAATGAAAGGCCTAGATGCAACTAATTAATTTTTGTACGCGTAAAATTTACATTTCTATATGGTCGTAATTGCAGTTCTAGTTATTATCAATTAACTAACACCAATTAAAACATGAGTATGATTAATTCTGACTGAAAAATCATCGTGTCATATTTTTATTATGGATTCAAACAATTTCCGGCTTCAAAACATAAAAATAGCTGTCTCCCTATGACTTGGAAATATCGGAACTTTAATCACTCCATAATTACAGTAGCGAAATCATTCCTACCATGTGCCTGAAGATTGTATTGTATTTAAATTAAGATGGAACATTAGTTTTTAATCCAACATGTTTCCTTCATTCCATTTACCGGTGAGACACAATGTAAACAATGTCAAAAACATCAGTTTAAATTAGTGTAAATTATATATGCCCTCTTCGGGAGAGTGTAGATGAGAATGGTATATGATACAGGGTCCGAAGGGGTTGTGGTATTACAGTAGCGTACGAAATACTTATTGCAAGAGGCAGGGAAGTTGTAAAGAAAAGCGGCGCGTTTCCTCGAGGATTCGTTTAGTAATTGCGAGAGCGACATAAAGTTGCTCGTCGAACTCCAGTGGCAGACAATAGAAGAGAGGATTCTGGTAGATTTACTTCTAAAATCACGAGAGTGTACGTTCCAGCAAGAGATAAATAACATATTACTTCCAGAATGAGATTTTCACTCTGGAGCGGAGTGTGCGCTGATATGAAGCTTCCTGGCAGATTAAAACTGTGTGCCGGACCGAGACTCGAACTCTGGACCTGGTAGGTTCGCAGGAGAGCTTCTGTAAAGTTTGGAAGGCAGGAGACGAGGTACTGGCAGAAGTAAAGCTGTGAGGTCGGGGCGTGAGACGTGCTTGGGTAGCTCAGATGGTAGAGCATTTGCCCGCGAAAGGCAGAGGTCCCGAGTTCGATTCTCGGTCCGTCACACTGTTTTAATCTGCCAGGAAGTTTCAGCATATTACTCCTTAGCGCGTACGTGTCCCTAAATGAGGGAGACGGGAAAATCTAAGAAATTCGAGTGTCTACGGAGGCTAACAGACAACCGATCGCTGTCATGAATTAAACCGGGTGGTAGCTGAAGCCCCAACCATACACCGTAAAGTGACAAACTGCCTATTGGCTTCTGTCTCGGGTTCTTCGGCCGACGTTCATCTAATGATTTTTCTGACGTTTCGCCAGCACGAGTGGCTGGCATTGTCAAAGCTTCACCCTCCATTGCCGGTGGTGAACTGGAGGCGAGCTCGCGGCCGCAGGCTATATGTACCTGGCGCGCCAACGTCCGAGGGCTTCTCCGCGGTCATTTCCGGTGCGTTTCTCCTCTTGCTACCTGCGACGGTCGTTCGCTGCAGTACGGGAAGCCAGGACCCGTTTACCTTAAGGCTTTCCTCTTTCTTGTTGAAACTGTTCGCGTGTTTTTGGATTTCTACAGCTTCTCTGAACAGGCGCGTGTGATAGTGCTTCTCTACAGACAGAACTTCCGTGTCGGCGAATTTTATTACGTGGTCGGTCTCATTCAGTGCGTGCTCTGCCACGGCCGATTTCTCCACCTGCCCCAACCTGCAATGTCGCTTATGCTCTTTGATCCTGGTGTTAATGGATCGTCCAGTCATTCCGACATAAACTTTTCCGCATGTGCAAGGTATACGGTATATTCCCGACATTGCAAGTGGGTCTCTTTGCAATGTCGGGAATATACCGTATACCTTGCACATGCGGAAAAGTTTATGTCGGAATGACTGGACGATCCATTAACACCAGGATCAAAGAGCATAAGCGACATTGCAGGTTGGGGCAGGTGGAGAAATCGGCCGTGGCAGAGCACGCACTGAATGAGACCGACCACGTAATAAAATTCGCCGACACGGAAGTTCTGTCTGTAGAGAAGCACTATCACACGCGCCTGTTCAGAGAAGCTGTAGAAATCCAAAAACACGCGAACAGTTTCAACAAGAAAGAGGAAAGCCTTAAGGTAAACGGGTCCTGGCTTCCCGTACTGCAGCGAACGACCGTCGCAGGTAGCAAGAGGAGAAACGCACCGGAAATGACCGCGGAGAAGCCCTCGGACGTTGGCGCGCCAGGTACATATAGCCTGCGGCCGCGAGCTCGCCTCCAGTTCACCACCGGCAATGGAGGGTGAAGCTTTGACAATGCCAGCCACTCGTGCTGGCGAAACGTCAGAAAAATCATTAGATGAACGTCGGCCGAAGAACCCGAGACAGAAGCCAATAGGCAGTTTGTCAACAAGTGGCCACGAAAGCCTTAACAATTTTGTACCGTAAAGTGACTTGCGGAATAAAGATGTATACGTAAAAGGGGAGATCAGAAAGTTTCCGTTTGAGGGCGTTACTGCAGCAGTATGCAACGTAGCACGACTCCGGTGCTGGAATATAATCACCGATATGAAGGCAATGAATTACTGTGGCATTCGTGTCTTTCCGACATGCATGAAGTAAATGCGGAAACGTAAACTATGGCAACGTTATTACCAAATGCGTCCAAACAAGACCAACTCGCTGTTATCTTTCCTTGCCTGCCGAAGGACAAACACCGTTAGACGTTCTAACAACCCTACCACAACAAAGGTCAAAATTTAATAATGATTGTGGTGTTGCTCACGCTGCCAAATACTGCATTTTCGGGCAACAACAAAGTTATTATGTGACAGGTGTCATTAGAGCACAGTTAATAAAGTCATTTCATGTAATAATGAATGAACTAGGCACTCATCTTTTCGTGTTTCGCAAGCTGGTCTCGTTGTAAAATCATGGCTCAATCGTCGAAAATCTAGGTGGCGATGATTCCAGGCTCGGATGCAAAGAGGCCTAGGTTTTATTATGCGATATTTAAAAGTTTTATAGATGTGTTTCACAAACCATTCTTGAAGATTACACTTTTGCAGCACAATGGTGATGTGAAAAAAGTAATCAGCACTCCGAATTTAAGTTACTTCTTTTTTATTACTTTTGCTGCAATATCACGTAACACACAAAACATCACTTCACAATACAAAACATACTCGAAAACATCTTCCTCACTGTTAAAGTTCACATTTTATAAACTGGCTACAATATGCGTCTTTCCAACATGACGTCCAAGACTTGACTTTCTCTAGGTCCGACTCTCTAACTATCGCTCTGGCGCCCAAAAATCAGAGTTACAAGTACGTCAATGATCATAGTGACAAAAGAAAGAATACACATACGAATAATATCATTGCAATATAAACACATCGATGTATCAAAGTACCTCTCCATTAATGAAATCAAATCTGAATGTTGTCTCAGAAATATGTTAACTACTTTACAGAAACACAGTTGAATATTGCTGGTATCGAGAGGTTGAGGTGAGGTGCCGTAATGGTTGCGTAATTCAAGTACCATTACAACGTCCATCAGAGAATGAAGAATGTGTATGGGGCAGTGCTGCCATATGTCGTCCCCTTGTCGCAAGATGATCACGAGCCAACCATCTCCTGGAAAGGTGACGCGCACCCTGTTCTTTGATTACCGGGCCCGTTGCTTATTGATTTCAAGGGACCTGATGATTACATCAGTAGGGAACAGTACCCACGTGATTATCACGCCATCTGTCCCTTAAAATAGCTTCGTTAGGTCGATGATTCCATGGCACGAGGAAGTGCAGAGACAGTTTCGGGCTCTTGACGCAGCAGGACACGTGGTTTTACCAAACGGATATCATCAACCTGGTGCATCGGTGGAACGACTGCCTCAATTCTCACGGTGATTTTGCGGGCTCACATACCGATTTTGGATTATACGGTCTTCGAAGGGAAACTTCGTGATCGCCACTTATACGTAGATTAAATGTAAGTGAACATTGTCTTACGGCTCGTCCAAGAGAGAGAGTCAATGTCAGTCCTGTAAAGACATTTTTTGTACCTTCATTGGAACAAAATTCCCAGCGCCCTTAATTTAACATTAGGGAAAATCAGCTACAATGACTGAAGGATTTATAAAGACACATTGCTGACAGCGAGAGACATACTTAACGAGATTACGTTGATGCCATTGTAGACAAGTGTATTACGAGGCTAATCCCAAAAGTAAGCTCTCCTATTTTCTTATAAACACATAGACCTGTTTGTTTATACGATGGTTTACATCAGTTTACAGCTTGAACATTTAGCTATTTTTCGACATAATCACCATTTCTGTCGATGCATTTTTATAGACGCTGTGGCGGTTTTTGTATGCCCATGTCATACCAGCTCGCCGCCATGTTGTTCAGAAAGTTATGAACCTCTTCTTTCACCTCGTCGTCGGAGCTGAATCGCTGGGACCACAACTAACGCTGACAGGTACTGTGAGACTCTGAAAAAACTCAAACGGGCAATTCAGAACCGGAGAAGAGGAATATTGAGCAAGGCCGTACACATTCTCCATGACAACGCTCGCCCACACAAACCGTTGGTCTCCTGCAACAGTTTCAGTGGAACATAATCACCCTCCCACCCTATAGTCCTGACCTGGCGCCCAGTGACTATCACCTGTTCCCTAGGTTAAAAGAACATTTGGCCGGAAAGCGATTCAGCTCCGAGAACGAGGTGAAAGAAGAGGTTCATAACTTTCTGAACAGCATGGCGGCGAGCTGGTATGACATGGGCATACAAAAACTGCCACAGCGTCTACAAAAATGCATCGACAGAAATGGTGATTATGTCGAAAAATAGCTTAATGTTCAAGCTGTAAACTGATGCAAACCATTGTAGAAATAAACAGGTCTATGTACCTATAAAAAAATAGGAGACCTTACTTTTGGGACTACCCTCGTATTTCCCGGCTGGTTCAAATGGCTCTGAGCACTATGGGACTTAACATCTGAGGTCATCAGTCCCATAGAACTTAGAACTACTTCAACCCAACTAACCAAAGGACATCACACACATCCACACCCGAGGCAGGATTCGAACCTGCGACCGTTGCGGTCGCGCGGTTCCAGACTGAAGCGCCGGCGTACTTCCTTGGTTTTCACACTTATTTTTCTCGCAGTTCTTCATGGATCATCATCCTAAGAATTTTTCACATTTGTCCTTGATCAGGTTAAACTTTTTATAGCAGCTTTTTTAATCTAGAAAAAGCAGACAAGGTGAAGTGTGCGTAACACGCGAGGTGGTGGTAAAACAAGTTTGTTCAACCTTTCGGTGAAAGATAAAAACCGACTCATAGACGACCGTCGATGGGTGAGGGATGTGGAGTGTGGGAGAATGGAAAGGGGAATTGCAGGGGTATGGGGGGGGGGGGGGAGAGACTGATCTACCAAAAACATTTTGCAGGCAGAGAAACTGTACCCTAGAAGGACGTTTATCTTCGGGAGACAGGAAAGAAGAAAATTGCTTCCGAGCGGGAGCCGTAGACATATATAACCTTCTTTCTATCTCCATTGCCAGTGTCCACTAGATAACCTTAAAACGTATGACTTGGAACGAGTTTCGTAAATGTTATCTCCTGACCTCCACCGCCACCCGCGCTACACAGAATAAACAGTGAAAGGGGGATGGGGGGCGGAGAGAGACGAGTAATGCAGTATTTTGTTATCTCGCTGTTCAGATAGGCCACTTCAAGCAATATAAAAAGATCCCCCACTCCATAATTCTTCTCTGTCGAGGTTCTAGTTTGTTTGTTTGTTTGTGTGTGTGTGTGTGTGTGTGTGTGTGTGTGTGTGTGTGTTTTCTTCTTCTGAGTAACAAGACAATGAGAAACGTTGCCGTTACGCGTATGTATCAGTGGCACCTTGGTAAAGACTGTGGGCTTTGATTGAATTGTGGTACCGTGCCATTCGCCGGTGGTCATTTCATCGTGCAGAGTGCGCACAAAATTACTTGGCCTCTAGCAGCGGCCGCGCGGGATTAGCCAAGCGGTCTTAGGCGCTGCAGTCATGGACTGTGCGGTTGGTCTACATCTACATCTACATGATTACTCTGCAATTCACATTTAAGTGCTTGGCAGAGGGTTCATCGAACCACAATCTTACTCTCTCTCTACCATTCCACTCCCGAACAGCGCGCGGGAAAAACGAACACCTAAACCTTTCTGTTCGAGCTCTGATTTCTCTTATTTTGATGGTCATACCTACCTATGTAGGTTGGGCTCAACAAAATATTTTCGCATTCGGAAGAGAAAGTTGGTGACTGAAATTTCGTAAGTAGATCTCGCCGCGACGAAAAACGTCTTTGCTTTAATGACTTCCATCCCAACTCGCGTATCACATCTGCCACACTCTCTCCCCTATTACGTGATAATACGAAACGAGCTGCCCTTTTTTTTTGCATCCTTTCGATGTCCTCCGTCAATCCCGCCTGGTAAGGATCCCACACCGCGCAGCAATATTCTAAAAGAGGACGAACGAGTGTAGTGTAAGCTGTCTCTTTAGTGGGCTCGTTGCATCTTCAAAGTGTCCTGCCAATGAAACGCAACCTTTGGCTCGCCTTCCCCACAATATTATCTATGTGGTCTTTCCAACTGAAGTTGTTCGTAATTTTAACACTCAGGTACTTAGTTGATTTGACAGCCTTGAGAATTGTACTATTTATCGAGTAATCGAATTCCAACGGATTTCTTTTGGAACTCGTGTGGATCACCTCACACTTTTCGTTATTTAGCGTCAACTGCCACCTGCCACACCATACAGCAATCTTTTCTAAATCGCTTTGCAACTGATACTGGTCTTAGGATCACCTTACTAGACGGTAAATTACAGCATCATCTGCGAACAACCTAAGAGAACTGCTCAGATTGTCACCCAGGTCAGTTATATAGATCAGAAACAGCAGAGGTCCCAGGACGCTTTCCTGGGGAACACCTGATATCACTTCAGTTTTACTCGATGATTTGCCGTCTATTACTACGAACTGCGACCTTCCTGACAGGAAATCACGAATCCAGTCGCACAACTGAGACGACCTGGCAGAGGTTCGAGTCCTCCCTCGGGCATGGGTGTGTGTGTTTGTCCTTAGGGTAATTTAGGTTACGTAGTGTGTAAGCTTAGGGACTGATGACCTTAGCAGTTAAGTCCCATAAGATTTCACACACATCTGATCATTTTTCTAGCAGCGTAGACGGAGCGGTAGAGAGGATGGGACTTTGGTAGTGGTGCGCGCTCAGCTGTGAAAGATCATCGCGCGGCAGGTTATGTCCAGTTCGATTGCCGAAACCTACGCACAAACGTGTATCTCTATACATAAACGGTGTCCTGGCTGACTGGTTAATCATCGCCCAGTCCAAACCGCTAAAAACAGAAACATGGAATTTGGTGATGGTGTTGACTTATACTGTAGTCACTGTTTGGCATCGTTTAGTAAGTGATTGTTCGAAATTCCATCCCTAAGGGGGTTGAAGTAGGGGATAAAAGGTTTTTGAAAATATTTCGCTATTAAGGCAATTCTGAACTGTGAAAATTGGTATTTGGTTTCTCGGTCATAACTAAAAGAATACAAGTTTCAGCACTTTTGCAAAATCAATCACTACAAGCATAAAGTAGTGGGTGAGAGTTCATGTTGAAAATAAATCATTATTAAAGCGCCGGCAGCTGGTGGCCGAGCGGTTCTAGGCGCTTCAGTCTGGAACCGCGCGACCGCTACGGTCGCAGGTTCGAATCCTGCCTCGGGCATGGATGTGTGTGATATCCTTAGGTTAGTTAGGTTAGATTTAAGTAGTTCTAAGTTCTAGGGGACTGATGACCTCAGATGTTAAGTCCCATAGTGCTCAGAGCCATTTTTGAACCAGCCATTATTAAAGTACTACTAAAGTATTTTTAAACCTACATCTATGAAAACTGATATTTGACTGACTAGAAACAAAAAAAAGTTTTGTGTTTTTGGAAATTCAGTCGTCAGGGGGGGGGGGGGAGGTAAAACAGGATGAATACTTTTATGAAGTATTTCGTTATGTTAAAACATATTGAAAGCTAAACCTAGGAAAATTGGTATTTGACTTCTAAAGAAATATTTGTTAGTGGATGAAACATGTTATCAAAATATCACCATAAGAACATTAGGAAAAAGACTACACTTCTATGATCTTAATTAACGTGAAAAGTTTGGATGATGCTGCAGTTTGTGAACAACATCAAAATTCGACTAAAGAGTAACAAATGTCTGTGCAGGCCATACAGCCGGCCAGGGTGGCCGAGCGGCTCTAGGCGCTACAGTCCGGAACCGCGCGACCGCTACGGTCGCAGGTTCGAATCCTGCCTCGGCCATGGATGTGTGTGATGTCCTTAGGTTAGTTAGGTTTAAGTAGTTCTAAGTCTAGGGGACTGATGACCTCAGATGTTAAGTCCCATAGTGCTCAGAGGCATTTGAACCATTTGAACCAGGCCATACATTATACGCGAGCAGAGGAGGTGGGCGCTAAGCTACTATCGTATAATTTGTAAACTACGACTAGCAAATGTGCAAACAATCGTATTAACAGGTTGTGTCAGTATGACCAACAATTAGACAAATATAGACGTTAGAAGTCACTACTTTCTCACCAACTCGTCTTCACCCATTTCGCCCAGATTTATGGTTATGCAAGCTTGGCCAGACGTGAAATTGATGAAATGGGAGCTCCAATGGCCAAGTGTTTAGAATAATAATAATAATAATAATAATAATAATAATAAGCATTCTTGGCGCAGGTCGGGCCAAGCATGAGTCATTTATGTTGGCGTAGCTTCCACGCAACGGATGACGCAGCGGAAAGAGTACAGGTCGTTAATCCAATGGTCGTGGAATCAAACCCCTAAACGGAAACTCTTTTCATTTTTTATTTTCAATTTTTACTTAACTTACACTGCAAATAAACCGGAATACACTGAAGGAAAAAAAATAGCAATACCAAGGAGGAGTTGTGCGACATAATCGAAAGTTAGTAGTGTGTTTCTGCATTTGAAACATGATTTCTATTCAGATTTCATTCCAGTTTCGCATAAGAGTGGCGCTAATACCCCAACTATGAGGATGCAAGTCAGGTGTGCTTTGCATAAACGCAGTAACGATCGTGAGTACTAGTTACCTTTGAGAATAGACGTGGTGAGTTGAAGTTAGTCAACAATGCCTTCAAGACGACAAAGAAGCGATTATCAGCGTCTCACTGAGTGAACGAATAGATAGGAAATTGGCAGATGTGATGTACATGTACAAATTATTACAATTGCAGAAAAATTGGACGATGAATAAGAAAAAGAGCTCAAACTGAGAAAGTCAGTAACACGTTGGTCCACTTCTGGCCCACATGAAAGCAGTTATTCGGTTTGGCATTGGTTGATGCAATTGTTGAATGTCCTCCCGAGGGATATCATACCAAATGCTGTCCAATTGGAGTGTTATATCGCCAAAACCCGAGATGGTAGACTGGCCCTGTCCATACTGCTCCATACGTTCTCAATTGGGGAGACATCCAAGGACCTTACTGACCAAGGTGGGCAGTAGAAACTCACGCCATGTACGGGCGGGCGTTGTCTTCCTGAAAGATAAGCCCAGGATGGCTTAGCATGAAGGGCAACAAAACAGGACGTAAAATATTGTCTACGTACAGCTGTGCGGAAAGAAAACCGTGGGTGGTAAACAAAGGGTCCTACTGTGAAAAGAAATTACACCGTACGCCAAAATCCCTGGTTTCCAGGCTGTAAGCTATGTGACAGGTTGGTGTGAAACCGCTACCGGGGGGTCTCTCCAGAGACACTTTGTTGGTCATCGGGGCTCAGTTGGAAGCAGGACCCATCACTGAAGATAGTTCTGCTCCAGTCAATGACATTCCAGGCTGAAGAATCTTCTAGAGACGCCCTGAAATCGGTGGGATACCAACCTAACTGTCGCCGACCATACGACCCGACAGGGAGGTCTATGGTGTTGTTTTCATAACCGGATCCCTTTGGTTGTCATCCGCTACGCCTCGTTTAGTTGCCCTTCGTCGCAAGCCATCCTGGGCTTAAATTTCAGATAATATCCAACCACACAAGCAAGAGTTTCTACTGCTTGCCTTTGTTCTTGTCAAACCCTACCTTGGCCAGCGAGGTGGCCGGATCTCTACCCAATTGAGGACGTTTGTAGCATGACGGGCAGGGCCATCCAACCAGCTCGGGATTTCGACGCTCTAACGCGCCAGTTGGGCAGGATTTGGCATGATATCCCTCAGGAGGATGTCCAACAATTCTATCAATCCCAAGCCGAATAATTCTTGCATAAGGGCCAGAGATGGAGCAACACGTTACTGACTTGCACAATTCGTGAAGCTCTTTCTCTTGAATAAATCATCTAATTCTTTTGAAACTGTAGCCATTTGGTACTCTGTTCATGTAGATCACATCTGCCGCTTTCCGTCCCATTCGGATGATTTCTTCATGGTTCGTCTTTCTTTTTGGAGTGTATATCTCATAGATGTCCGCAGCTCGTGGTCTTGCAGTAGCGTTCTCGCTTCACGAGCACGGGGTCCTGGGTTCGATTCCCGGCGGGGTCAGGGATTTTCCTGCCTCGAGATGACTGGGTGTTTTTGTGTCGTCTTCATCATCAGCATTCATCCCCATTATGGTTGGAGGAGGGCAATGGCAAATCACCTCTGCTACGACCTTGCCTAGGACGGCGGTGTGGGTCTACGCTCCTTGGAGTATGGGACATCATCATCATCATCATCATCATCATCATCTCATAGGTTTACTCATGACGCTGCAACCGTGTTGTCCTGCAAGATTTACTGGCAGAAGGAAAAAGGAAACAGCTGATACAGAACGTTGTGTTCAGTGTTGTTACACAACAGGATGGGGGAGGTGTTGACGCAGCAGCAGTTCCGGGGGCAAGCGCCTGTGCTGCATAGGGGCGGTTTGCGGGGGCGAGGGCGGGGGCGGCGCGTTGATTGAGGGCGGTGAGGCGCGCCGTGATTCGGGCACAGGTCGCCGGCCTTTCCTCGCTGCTGACATTTAAGGCCGCTGCGTCAACGGCGCGACATTTGCGGAGAGTGGCGCGGCTACCACCGCCACCTGTGGCTTTCTGGTCGTCAGTTAGCAGGCGCTTCCCCGGCGCTTCACAGCCTAGCTGCCGCCGCCACGCCAGGAAGTCGTAAAGAACCTCTCATTCTGAAACTGGCCCCAGTAGCCCACTGCGGCACGCAAAACACTTGGCCCCACTAGCCGTTTGACACCATAGAGGTAGTGTGGTGCGCCATTGTTACTTGGGATACCATTAGGTGTCGCGCAGCCAGTCTATTAGGAATTATAAGGGGCAGTCAGATGAAAATGAGACATACGAGGGTATTTCGGAAAGTAAAGATACACCATACGCCAGATGAACAGAAGAGTTTTGGAGGGGGGGGGGCGGCAAGTTGGCAACACTGGTGTTAACCTTGAACCGTTAGCTTTCTCCTCGCAGTCGTTCGGCAGTTGAAAGTTGCTTCTGGTTGGAGTACGTCGTGTTTAAAATGGCTGCGCCGATTCAGAACCCCGCCAAATGCGAAGTGCGCTCCGTCATACGTTTTCTTCATCCAAAAAGTCAGCGACCACCGGATATTCACAAAGAAATTGTTTCTGTTTATGGGAACATTATGAATCGACAAAATGTAACGACCCGGCTGGGTCGGAGATTTTTCTCCGCTCAGGGACTGGGTGTTGTGTTGTCCTAATCATCATCATTTCATCCCCATCGACGCGAAAGTCGCCGAAGTGGCGTCAAATCGAAAGACTTGCACCAGGCGAACGGTCTACCCGACGGGAAGCCGTCGTCACACGACATTATTATTATTATTATTCGAATTCACCAAAAGCCAGCCGGCCGTGGTGGCCAAGCGGTTAAAGGCGCTACAGTCTGGAACCGCGCGGCCGCTACGGTCGCAGGTTCGAATCCTGCCTCGGGCATGGATGTGTGTGATGTCCGTAGGTTAGTTAGGTTTAAGTAGTTCTGAGTTCTAGGGGACTGATGACCTTAGAAGTTAAGTCCCATAGTGCTCAGAGCCATTTGAACCATTTGAACCAAAAGCCAAGAAATGCAAAACGTCGATTTCAGCGAAGAAAATCATGGCTTCTGATTTTTGGGACAGACTAGGCATTCTTCTGTTGGAGTTTATGCCTCCTGGAACGACAATTAATGCTGCTGCATATTGCCAGACTTTGAAACGTCTTCGAAGAGCAATTCAAAACAAACGCAGGGGAATGCTGACAAGTGGAGTCCGCTTGCTTCATGACAACGCTCGGCCTCACACGGCGCTCGTAACCAAAGCACTCCTCGAACAATTCAAATGGGACGTATTGGACCTTTCGCCATACAGCCCGGACCTTGCGCCCACCGACTTCCCTGTCTTCCGTTACCTGAAGTCACATCTTGGTGGAAAATCAGTCGATGACGATGAAGAGATCAAAGATGAAGTTGAAATGTGGTTCCAACAACAGGCGGCAACCTTCTATGACAGTGGGATACAAAAGCCTGTGCACCGACTTAACAAATGTTTGGATAAAGGGGGTGATTATGTCGAAAAATAACAAATAATTCAGTTAATAAGATGTAACTGACGTTTTCTAAATAAATATTATATTTAAGGACTGCAAGCCATTGTATCTTTACTTTTCGAAATGCCCTCGTAATTCAAAAGCCTAGATGGCTTAAATACTGTTTACTGGATAACCGGTTTCAACACACTAAAGGTGCCATCATCGGCTCTGAATGTAGATTAACATTTATAAACCATTTGGATATAACGATACATGAGACAGACCAGCTGATATAAAGTCATTGTCACAAAAAATCAAAAAACAACTGCTCTCATGGTCATTCTTTTCCATAAAATATGTAAAACCGAAGTCACAAGATAAAACTATTTAGTTCATGACCGCTGCTCGACTAACAACGGTCGGCATCACACTACTTCTCCCTCGGTAAGGTGTGTGGTTCAAATGGCTCTGAGCACTATGGGACTTAACTTCAGTCCCCTAGAACTTAGAACTACTTAAACCTAACTAACCTAAGGACATCACACACACCCATGCCCGAGGCAGGATTCGAACCTGCGATCGTAGCAGCAGCGCGGCTCCGGACTGGAGCGCCTAGAACCGCACAGCCACCGCGGCCGGCTAATCGCAAATCGAATGCCCCAAAGCTTTGCCTTTAGTGATGGGAATAACAAAAATCACGGGGTGCAAGATCAGGGCTATATGGCGGATGCAGTACACAGGTAATGTTGAACTGAGCCAGAAACTGCAAGACTTGATTTGGGACGTGCATTGTCATAATGAAGTCGCCATCTGGTCCGAGTAAGTTCTGGTCGTTTCCTTGCAATGTACTTCCTCAGTTTAGCCAGTGCTGACTTATAGTGTGCTGCTCTAACAGTAGTGTAAGTAGGAACTGAATGCCGGTAAATCATTCCATGAGAGTCGAAAAATATGATTACCATAAATTTCCCTGCAGATGGAACATTTTTCGCCTTTTTTGGTGTTGGAGAACCTGGCGCTTTACACACTTGTTTTCCTTCAGGATCAAAATTATGCAGCCATGACTCATCACCGGTGATAATCGATTCCAGAAATGCATCCCCTCCATAAGCAAAGAGACGCAGCACCTCACGGTTTGTCTCCATTCGCACAGCCTGTTGTCTGGGACTAAAGACACGTGGCACACAACGGGCATAAGCACGCGTCATATGGTGACGATCATGCATAATCGTAAACACTGTAACTAAACTAAACTCCTCCCGAACAGGCCATTAAGGCCCAACGGTACCGACCGGCCGCCGAGTCATCCTCAGACCATAGGCGACACTGGATGCGGATATGGAGGAGTATGTGATCAGCACACCGCTCTCCCGGCCGTATGTCAATTTACGAGACCGGAGCCGCCTACTTCTCAATGAAGTAGCTCCTCAGTTTGCCTCATAAGGGCTGAGTGCTCCCCGCTTGCCAACAGCCCACAGCAGACCGGATGGTCACCCATCCAAGTGCTAGCACAGTCTGACAGCGCTTAACTTCGGTGATCTGACGGGAAGCGGTGTTACCATTGCGGCACTGGCCGTAAACACTCTACCATATGAAATTTTCAGCACTTCGCTAAGGTTACGTAGTGTTATCCGCCGACCCTCAACGACAATCACGGCAACTGTGTTGATGTTTTGAATCACAGCAGAAGCCGAAACACCAGGCCCACCTTGCTTCACACAGTGTACGAGGTAGAGTTATCTTCACGGTACACTTGCTCCAATTTTTCGTAACTTTCACTAGCTCTTTGGTTCAAACGAGCACAGAATTTTATTGCGTTGTACTGCTCCTCTTGCGGCACCTCCATAGCTTCCGCCTATGGACGTTATACATAGAAAGCCGCTCTTTACAAATATTCGTGGTGCAGATAGGAAACTATCAAAACCGCCAGGGTAGCCGAGAGCGCTAACGCGCTGCTTCCTGGACTCGGGTAGGCGAGCCGGCCCTGGATCGAATCCGCCCGGCAGATTAACGACGAGGGCCGGTGTGCCGGCCGGACTGGATGTGGTTTTTAGGTGGTTTTCCACATCCCGCTAGGTGAATACCGGGCTGGTCCCCACGTTCCACCTCAGTTACACGACTCGCAGACATCTGAACACGTTCGCCCTCTTACATGACTTACACTAAACGCAGACAGCTGGAGTACACTAATTCCGTCCTGGGGGACACGAGGTGGCGGCAGGAAGGGCATCCGGCCACCATTTACAACTAACCTTGCCAAATCCGTTGTAACCACGCCGACCCTGCGATCGCTGCGGGACTGTGGCGTAAACGAAAGAAAGAAAGAAAGAAAGAAAGAAAGAAAGATAGGAAACTATCACGGAAGGTGCATGAGCAGTGCGGCTTGCCGATCTTGTTTAGGCTTGAAACTGATGTCTGAGTCCTTATATCCTATGATATAAGAACTCAAAAACTGGTACAGGCATGCGTATTCAAATAAAGAGATATGTAAACAGGTAGAATACGGTGCTGCGGACGGCAACGCCTGTATAAGACAACAAGTGTCCGGCGTAATTGTTAGATCGGTTGCTGCTGCTGCTACTACAATAGCCGGCCAGTGTGGCCGAGCGGTTCTAGGCGCTTCAGTCTGGAACCGCGAGACCGCTACGGTCGCAGGTTCGAATCCTACCTCGGGCGTGGATGTGTGTGATGTCCTTAGGTTAGTTAGGTTTAAGTAGTCTAGGGGACTGATGACCTCAGATGTTAAATCCCATAGTATTCAGAGCCATTTGAACCATTTGCTGCTACAATAACAGGTTATCAAGATTTAAGTGAGCTTCAAGTTGGTGTTACAGTCGGCGCACGAGCGATGAAACACAGCATCTTCGAGGTAGCGATGAGGTGGGGATTTTCCCGTACGACCATTTCACGAGTGTACCGTGAATATCAGGAATCCGGTAAAACATCAAATTTCCGATATCGCTGCGGCCGGAAAAAGATCGGGACCACCGACGACTGAAGAGAATCGTTCAACGCGACAGAAGTGCAACCCTTCTGCAAATTGCTGCAGATATCAATGCTGGGCCATCAACAAGTGTCAGCGTGCGAAACATTCAACGAAACACCATCGATACGGGCTTTCGGAGCCGAAGGCCTATTCGTGTATCCTTGACGACTGCACGACACAAAGCTTTATGCCTCGCCTGGGCCCGTCAACACCGACATTGGACTATTGATGACTGGAAACAAGCTGCCCGGTCGGACGAGTCACGTTTCAAATTGTATCAAGCGGTTGGAAGTTTACTGGTATGGAAACAACTTCATAAATCCATGGACCCTGCATGTCAGGGGACTGTTCAAGCTGGTGCAGGCTCTGTAATGCTGTGGGCCGTTTGCATTTGGAGTGATAACGGGCCCCTCATACGTCTAGATACGATTCTCGACAGGTGGCACGTACGTAAGCATCCTGTCTGACCACCTGTATCCATTCTTGTCCATTGTGCATCCCGACGGACTTTGACAATTCCAGCATCTTGGATGCCTTGCAACGTGCTGTTCAGAAGAGATCTTCACCCCCTCGTACTCTTACGGATTTATGGACAGCCTTGCAGGATTCGTGGTGTCTGTTCCCTCCAGCAGTACTTTAGACATTAGTCGAGCCCATGTCACGTCGTGTTGCGGCACTTGCGCGTGCCCACGGGGGCCTTACTTGATCTTATAAGCAGGTATACCAGCTATTTGGCTCTTCCATGTAAGTGTTACAATAATTTGTGGCATGTCATATGGCAGAAGGTGGCGTACTGTACCATGTCCTGGCATAAATACAAAAAAAAAATAGAAAAGTTTTCTAACCAAACGCGATACACATTGCGTATTACACGCAGTGTGGTCACGACTCCAATTGGAATAACAGACCAAACAGGTTAATCTATAATCCACCGCTGGAGTTTAAATATCAGTCTGGAGACAATACAGGATACTTCTGAAAATGTGTCAGCGGAGCTCAGAGTACACGACGCCATAATTATGTGAATATTGTATAAAAAACTTATTCACTCAGCTTCCATGTTGTTGTTGTTGTGGTCCTCAGTCCTGAGACTGGTTTGATGCAGCTCTCCATGCTATTCTATCCTGTGCAAGCTTCTTCATCTCCCAGTACCTACTGCAACCTACATCCTTCTGAATCTGCTTAGTGTATTCATCTCTTGGTCTCCCCCTACGATTTTTACCCTCCACGCTGCCCTCCAATACTAAATTGGTGATCCCTTGATGCCTCAGAACATGTCCTACCAACCGATCCCTTCTTCTGGTCAAGTTGTGGCACAAACTTCTCTTCTCCCCAATCCTATTCAATACTTCCTCATTAGTTATGTGATCGACCCATCTGATCTTCAGCATTCTTCTGTAGCACCACATTTCGAAAGCTTCTATTCTCTTCTTGTCCAAACTATTTACCGTCCATGTTTCACTTCCATACATGGCTACACTCCATACAAATACTTTCAGAAATGGCTTCCTGACACTTAAATCTATACTCGATGTTAACAAATTTCTCTTCTTCAGAACCGCTTTCCTCGCCATTGCCAGTCTACATTTTATATCCTCTCTACTTCGACCATCATCAGTTATTTTGCTCCCCAAATAGCAAAACTCCTTTACTACTTTAAGTGTCTCATTTCCTAATCTAATACCCTCAGCATCACCCGACTTAATTCGACTACATTCCATTATCCTCGTTTTGCTTTTGTTGATATTCATCTTATATCCTCCCTTCAAGACACCATCCATTCCGTTCAACTGCTCTTCCAAGTTCTTTGCTGTCTGTGACAGAATTACAATGTCATCGGCGAACCTCAAGGTTTTTATTTCTTCTCCATGGATTTTAATACCTACTCCGAATTTTTCTTTTGTTTCCTTTACTGCTTGGTCAATATACAGATTGAATAACATCGGGGATAGGCTACAACCCTGTCTCACTCCCTTCCCAACCACTGCTTCCCTTTCATGTCCCTCAACTCTTATAACTGCCATCTGGTTTCTGTACAAATTGTAAATAGCCTTTCGCTCCCTGTATTTTACCCCTGCCACCTTTAGAATTTGAAAGAGAGTATTCCAGTCAACATTGTCAAAAGCTTTCTCTAAGTCTACAAATGCTAGAAACGTAGGTTTGCCTTTCCTTAATCTTTCTTCTAAGATAAGTCGTAAGGTCAGTATTGCCTCACGTGTTCCAGTATTTCTACGGAATCCAAACTGATCTTCCCCGAGCTCGGCTTCTACAAGTTTTTCCATTCGTCTGTAAAGAATTCGTGTTAGTACTTTGCAGCTGTGGCATATTAAACTGATTGTTCGGTAATTTTCACATCTGTCAACACCTGCTTTCTTTGGGATTGGAATTATTATATTCTTCTTGAAGTCCGAGGGCACCTCGCCTGTTTCATACATCTTGCTCACCAGATGGTAGAGTTTTGTCAGGACTGGCTCTCCCAAGGCCGTCAGTAGTTCCAATGGAATGTTGTCTACTCCGGGGGCCTTGTTTCGACTCAGGTCTTTCAGTGCTCTGTCAAACTCTTCACGCAGTATCGTATCTCCCATTTCAGCCTCATCTACATCCTCTTCCATTTCCATAATATTGTCCTCAAGTGTATCGCCCTTGTATAGACCCTCTATATACTCCTTCCACCTTCCTGCTTTCCCTTCTTTGCTTAGAACTGGGTTTCCATCTGAGCTCTTGATGTTCATACAAGTGGTTCTCTTATCTCCAAAGGTCTCTTTAATTTTCCTGTAGGCAGTATCTATCTTACCCCTAGTGAGACAAGCCTCTACATCCTTACATTTGTCCTCTAGCCATCCCTGCTTAGCCATTTTGCACTTCCTGTCGATATCATTTTTGAGACGTTTGTATTCCTTTTTGCCTGCTTCATTTACTGCATTTTTATATTTTCTCCTTTCATCAATTAAATTCAATATTTCTTCTGTTACCCAAGGATTTCTACTAGCCCTCGTCTTTTTACCTACTTGATCCTCTGCTGCCTTCACTACTTCATCCCTCAAAGCTACCCATTCTTCTTCTACTGTATTTCTTTCCCCCATTCCTGTCAATTGTTCCCTTATGCTCTCCCTGAAACTCTGTACAACCTCTGGTTCTTTCAGTTTATCCAGGTCCCATCTCCTTAAATTGCCACCTTTTTGCAGTTTCTTCAGTTTTAATCTACAGGTCATAACCAATAGATTGTGGTCAGAGTCCATATCTGCCCCTGGAAATGTCTTACAATTTAAAACCTGGTTCCCAAATCTCTGTCTTACTAAAAGGTATCAGATAGATTATATAATGGTATCTCCAGGGTTCTTCCATGTATACAACCTTCTATCATGATTCTTAAACCAAGTGTTAGCTATGATTAAGTTATGCTCTGTGCAAAATTCTATCAGGCGGCTTCCTCTTTCATTTCTTATCCCCAATCCATATTCACCTACTACGTTTCCTTCTCTCCCTTTTCCTACACTCGAATTCCAGTCACCCATGACTATTAAATTTTCGTCTCCCTTCACTATCTGAATAATTTCTTTTATTTCATCACACATTTCTTCAATTTCTTCGTCATCTGCAGAGCTAGTTGGCATATAAACTTGTACTACTGTAGTAGGTGTGGGCTTCGTATCTATCTTGGCCACAATAATGCGTTCACTACGCTGTTTGTAGTAGCTTACCCGCATTCCTATTTTCCTATTCATTATTAAACCTACTCCTGCATTACCCCTATTTGACTTTGTGTTTATAACCCTGTAGTCACCTGACCAGAAGTCTTGTTCCTCCTGCCACCGAACTTCACTAATTCCCACTATATCTAACTTTAACCTGTCCATTTCCCTTTTTAAATTTTCTAACCTACCTGCCCGATTAAGGGATCTGACATTCCACGCTCCGATCCGTAGAACGCCAGTTTTCTTTCTCCTGATAACGACATCCTCTTGAGTAGTCCCCGCCCGGAGATCCGAATGGGGGACTATTTTATCTCCGGAATATTTTACCCAAGAGGACGCCATCATCATTTAATCATACAGTAAAGCTGCATGCCCTCGGGAAAAATTACGGCCGTAGTTTCCCCTTGCTTTCAGCCGTTCGCAGTACCAGCACAGCAAGGCCGTTTTGGTTATTGTTACAAGGCCAGATCAGTCAATCATCCAGACTGTTGCCCTTGCAACTACTGAAAAGGCTGCTGCCCCTCTTCAGGAACCACACGTTTGTCTGGCCTCTCAACAGATACCCCTCCGTTGTGGTTGTACCTACGGTACGGCTATCTGTATCGCTGAGGCACGCAAGCCTCCCCACCAACGGCAAGGTCCATGGTTCATGGGGGGGGGGGGGGGGGGTCAGCTTCCATAGACGCAAAATTTAAATTCTATAAGCTACATTGAGCATATGGTTTGCGATGATAACATAATCTTTTACACTTTAAATGTAAGATGTGTATTCAGTAAGAAGACATTAGAAACAGGTATTTTAGATGTACTGAAACAAGTTATTGTGTCAGACTATATTTTAAATCAGTAAAACGGAAACCGTACACATAAAATACATGATTATGTATTCGAAGCAAATATTTTTACTGTCTGTATGAAAGAGTTCGTAGTATACCCTTCTTTTCCGGAAATAAATGCTTTGGCCTCTTTATGTTGACAAAATGCGTTTTGTTATTAAAATAACGTAAGAGCGACCACGCCAGCTATCGTCGACTTGCGAATGGAGCTACTACAACGTTGTTAATGAATACGTTAAAAGGTTTACATAAATGCTCGCAACGACGTGATTATAAATGGAAGCTCACGTATTTTATTATCCTTGTAATGAAATGATGGAGGGGGGATTACCATTTGCGTCCTTTAGACAGCCGTGACCGAACAAATAATGATTGAAGGGTACTAACAATTGTTCATGTCTCTTTTTTCCGTAACAGCTGAATGGGATGTCGCAGAACTGATATAAACAATACAAGCTCCCATATCGATCTCGCGTATCGTAATGGAAGGATTTCTGTCACTGCAGGGGGAGATGTGACAGGCATCAGAAGTATCTGAGCTTCCCAATCCCATCGAGAGAAGAAATATTTTTCTTCTCTCGATTGAACTTGACATCATGGGTTCCGGACTATTGTTCGCCACAGTTTGTTGCAAAATAATCGCTTACTACCATCAATCAACGGATTTCGTTCAGACTAGGTGCTGTGATGTCTATAGGCGATTTATCCATAAAATAAATCAATAAATTCCGTGTGTGTCTCTTGTCTGGTCCAAGCCATTCAAGTGGACACCCCTTCGGGACTTGCGTCTCTCTTAACCTATCGCATTTATCTATCCGGAGAAAGGGGAGCTACAGTTTCACCCCTCTCATCGTTGAGATTTTAAAACGCAGACTGAAATTTCCACCGTCCGACCGTGTTTCGATCCCACGATTCCTTGGTTCCGAGTAAAGCGCTTTACCCCCAGACCCGTCCAGGTTTAGCCATGAAATCGCATGACACGTGCGTGCATGCGCCCCGCGCTATCCAGTGCACCAAAGCCTCACGGTCTATTTCATCGGAGCAAAGTTAACTGTTACAAGTTTTAAATTGGAAATACATGGGTCATGATTGTGGAGTGTTTTTAAGGCACCGGAAACAATAGATCATTGACGTATATTTCCGATCGTTTAAAGAATGTATTCGAGGTATTTCTATTTTTATTAAGGCATATTTTATGTATTACAATTTGGCACACAAACTTTATTTACATGTTCCGTTCCATTACAACTCGGTTGCGTATTATTATTATTATTATTATTATTATTATTATTACCATTACCATGAACTTGTCCCACAATATTATCGGTAGAGATTACCGGCATATTTTTTTTCTGTTAGCAAAGATCGCCTGAAAGTCGCTTCTATGCTGAATTTTCACCCTGCAGCGTTTTGTGCTCAGATCGGAGACTTCCTGGCAGATAAAAAGTGTGTGCCTTAGGAACTTTGCCTTTCTCGAGCAAGTGCTGTACCCAAGCATGACTCACGGCTCCTCTTCACTTTTTTTTTTTTCCCCCCGCTAGTAACTCGTCTTCTAACTTCCAATCTTCACAGAAGTTCACGTTCATACCTTGCGGGACAAGCACTCCTCGAAGACAGGATATTCAAATCTCGGTCCAGCAATTAGTTTTAGGGGAACATTGTATGCCCTACGCTGCCAATGTTAAATTATCGAATTTTGTGATCCACTACCTTGGAAACTTTTTAAGACACCAACTTACAATTTTCCATAATTATTGAATGCATCTTTCTAGAAACACTGAACTAGAATTATTACTGAAATTGTATTTTGGGGCATGTTATCTTTTTTCAAACACTCAATTTTTTGACCTAATTTTGTAAATAAATGAACATAAAAACAAAGCAACTCAGGATAATTTAATTATTCCAGTTCCATACATGTTGACTCTCACACTTGGCATGCAGTGAAAATTTCATACCTCCACCATCAGTACTTTTTTAGAAAACGGGTCATTTATTGCAAAAAATGTAGTTCACAGATATTGAGGTTTAAAACATTTTTTATTACAAATTCTTACGCAGACTGCGTCTTATGCACTAGAATTGCCCTGGCCAATAATCTGTGTCGTGTTCAGTGTCACAACAGGCCCATGCTTGCCTCCTCCTTTTCTTTCTTGCTTCGTTTGTCATTTGCTGAGCAGCTAACTCTGCTTCACGTACACGAAACTCATCCAGTTCCCGCATTCCTTTAGCTGTGTTCTGTCAAAATCGTACCCCTAACTTCTCCAGAACATTAAGTCTTTCATAGTCCCCACCATTAAAAGTTATTACAGCATCAGACACTGCTAACTTTAGAGTCCTAAGGCCAACAAATACATTTTTAGGCACACGCCACCACACAACATTATTGAAGGAGTTATTCAAAATGTGGGTCTTCCCTTGTAAACACGTCTTTAGTTGCTCCGGATTTGCTAAATCTCAGTTAATAGGTTTGATTGCCTCCATTACTGCCAAAGGAAGAGAATGTTGATGCGTAAATTCATGCAGGGTGCCAGAAAATTCAGCTTGCCTATCTAGGGGGCGTGGTCGCTTGAGAAACATTATCATGATTTCCTTCACTGCTAGCACTCGTATTGTCATGTACTTCAGAAGAAAATGCAGGTCTCGAATATCTGTTACCCGCAAATTTGCGTTTCTTGAAGTTACTTTTATGCTTAGTCATTTTATTTACGTATAAAAAGCAATATAAGTTAGCTTACTACAAAAACAGCCGATAATCACACAACTTTCAACGAAAACTAGTATCAGAAACAAAAGACTGATTCGTTTATTGCTAACGCCAACTTTGAGACGTAGCAGTAGGCACTAAACAAAGCAATTCACAGCCTTTTAAACTGTGTAGTTCCCAAGATATGACTGCTCAACTGTGGCAGTATATGCGCAGCTGTGAAATTTGACAGTCGCACGTTATTGTTTGACGGTCACACAATTGTCTGATTTTAGTGTATTATATACCAAAATGTTCAGGAAATCCAAAGTACATTATGGAGTAGAAAACAGAAAATGTCAAATTTCAACGAATTTCACGTACAATGTCCCCTTAATCTGGCACTTTCAAATCAATGAAAGCTCCACTGCAGCGTGAAAATTCATACTGGAAACAATCCCTCATACTGTGGCTAACACGTAAGCTATAGGGGCAGACGAAAATATGGAAACATTAAAAACACAACATGTTACTATGTATGAAACCTGTTGGCATTAAAAACATCTTCCAGTGAACTTGAAATCGATAAATACAGGTCCTGTATAGTTTCCAAGGGAATCTTATACAATTCTTTCCGCAACAGTGACAATTTGAGATCACGATAATGGAGGTGGATAGTGATCATGCACCCATCTCCACAAAGTAGATCATGAAGGCTCAAAAACATTAAGGTATGGTGACTGCAGAGACTAGGGAAGATGCGACGATTAATTTTCGTGCTCACAAAACTACTCCTGAACGATGTGAGCTGTGTGAATGGAGGCGCTATCGTCTTGGGACACAGCATCGTCATTGGGGAACAAACATCGTACCATGGGATGGGCCTCCCAATCTTCACCATATTTCACAGTTGGAAAGTAAACTCTGCCAAAAGCTGGAAACAATGTGAAACACGACTCATTTGATCAAATGACATACTTCCATTGCTCCTTGTTCCACGATTTATGGCTTTGGCACCACATTTTTCTACTACGGGCATCTGTATCACCGATGAATGGTTCTGGAATTCAAGCCCTGCAATTCTATGCTTATGCTGCTCCCTTTTGGTGCAGACAATGTTCGTGTGTGCAACTTTCAGCTCTGCAATGATTTACAGCTGCTGTCTTCAAATTTTTCGTCACAGTCCTCTTCAGCGACTGTATCCCTGTTACTGAACACACACTTTCACCCAAATTATGGTTTAGCAGATGACGTTATCCCGCTTTCTCAATATGCAGTATAAATCTTCGATATGATGCCTCTTGAAGCAATAAATACTCAGGCTCGCTTGGTCACGGAAGCACTCACCGTATGGGTAATAAGTCAGTCCACATTTAAGTTCACTTGGCTTCGACACTATGCACTTGAAACGCGAAACACTGTTTTGACCGTGATTGACCCTTTCAATGTGTTGAGGTGCTGTTCGTGGTCAAATACAACAGCGCAAATCGCAGGCTTGGCTATCGCCTCCGTTTATTTTCAAGCAAGCGTTTCTCGCGGTGTTTCCATATTTTCGTACAGCACCTGTATGTCTCCGCAATATGCTTTCTGACAGGAGTGCTAGTGCTGCAAGGTATGCAGAAAAACTTCAGTAAAGTTAGGAAGGTGGGGAATACGTCACTGATAGAAATAAAGCAGTGAGTGAGTGTGGGCCATGAGTGGTATTTGGATAACTCATTCGGTAGGGCGCTTGCCCGCGAAAGGCAAGGTCCCACGGTGGAGTCCCGCGCGGCACACAGTTTTAAAAAATCGCTTGTTGATATACCTACACACTAGACGACGTGGGTTCAGCGAAAATGTCACACAAACTCAATACCCTGAATTCTGATTCGTCTGAATTAGGTCAGTGACAATCTTGGTGCTATGGAGTGTTTCTTAAATTCCGTCAATCCTGAGGTTTATACTTTACAAGTTTCTAATAGGACACATGTTACTTTTTATCGTGAGTTGTGTTCATTTAAAATGGTTCAAATGGCTCTGAGCCGTATGGGACTTAACATCTAAGGTCATCAGTCCCCTAGAACTTAGAACTACTTAAACCTAACTAACTTAAGGACATCACACACATCCATGCCCGAGGCAGGATTCGAACCTGCGACCGTAGCGGTCGCGCGGCTCCAGACTGAAGCCCCTAGAACCGCTCGGCCACTCCGGCCGGCGTGTTCATTTACAGTCAGTGAGGATAGTGTACGTAGATGGGCACATGCAACGGCGGGAAACTCAAGTTCTGATTGCCAGTAACTTGAGTAATGGCGAAACTCTGAAACAGCGGCAGTCATACTCTTCTCACTATGTGAAAACAAGGGCAAAAAGAACTCTCGTCGCTCAGTTTGTTTCAATGCACATACAGCATAAGTGGCTTGTGGTTCAAAAATTTTATTTCAGTTTTGTGGTATTTACACTTACTATTCGTGAACAGTGATTCCCCCCCCCCCCCTCCCTTGCCATAAGAATAGCGATCATAAGAATTAAATATCAGGCAGAGTTGTATCTTAAGTTATGGTGATTATGCTGGTCAGCTAATGATTCATAAATCAAGGTTACCATCTAAATTAATAAAATAAAATATTATTTGACGTTACTTTCACATGTTATATGTATGTTAAAATAACACGTCAAAAAATTAGTACATACAGTACGGTTATTTTTGAATATGGGCCCGTAGTTCATCAGTACTACAGGCGACGTGCGTCCCTGAACCGGCCCTATTGTCTGTATTGGTTCAAATGGCTCTGAGTACTATGGGACTTAACATCTGTGGTCATCAGTCCCCTAGAACTTCGAACTACTTAAACCTAACTAACCTAAGGACATCACTCACATCCATGCCCGAGGCAGGATTCGAACCTGCGATCGTAGCAGTCGCGGGGTTCCGGACTGAGCGCCTAGAACCGCGAGACCACCGCGGCCGGGTATTGTCTGTATTACTCGTGCATTCCGTAAAGAGACCGTGTGTTGAGACTGGGGACCTAGAGGAAACGACACACATCAAAGGCACTATGTACACACTGACAGCTTTTCCTGGCTGGCTTCGTTAACAAACAACATTGAGTATCGCACGTCACCTACTTTTGTATACAAACGTAGTTGTGGTATGAGATATTTTACGACAAACGGAACAAAACTACGCACCGAACACAACACAGAATGGCTGCAACAATGCCACTGGTAACGAGCGATCCCAAACAAGTGAACATGAGTCGAAAGTTGTACACCGCATTGCGACTTTTTGAGGTTCTGCTACTCCCGTCAGGAATATATTTGCGGAGTGCGTGACAGCTGATTAGTTTGTACATTGCACTTCACCAGATTGAATGCAGTCACCGGTATGAATCATTCTTAGGCGTATTGCACGAGTATGTGGAAAATAATTTTTTTCTGTTCGAGACACGTGCTGTTAATAGTTTCCGAAGAATGCAAACGCTTGATCGCATTTTTATAAGTAAGACAACAATGTAACAGTGATGACTCAACACAGTTCAGTAACAGTTTTGGGCTAATGTGGTGTAAGTATACAAGCATTACTATAAATAAGGTACGGTATCCCTGAAAAGTTTTTAAGCGTTTGGATAGGAACTGATGTAGCCTTCGATAGCATTCACTGTTTCAGCAGTCTACTCAGGCTACCTTTGTGAACGGAGTAAATGTCACGTCACAAGTGAAAAGGGCCAATACCAAATTATTATCGTAACTAGAATGACAGAGAACAGGCTTGTATTGCTTGGCAGGGTTCGCCATTCATGATTTAAGAAGCGAATGAAACCAAACACTGGAATACAACACATTTTCACACAGTGGCGGCCTTCCCCCCCCCCCCCCCCCCCCCCAACACACACACACACACACACGAGGTTTTGGACAGTCGCCAGGTGAAGAGCGCCGATCTTATGACTGCTAAGTCATAGTGGACAGAACTGTCTGTTTCTGAGAAAAGATGAAAGAATCTTAACGAGATGAAATGGACGCTTGTGGTGAAACATTTTGTGATCCCTTATCTATGCCACATTTTCTCAAATGTTCTTTCCGTCTCAAGAAATATAAACCAATTCTGCATTTTATTTATCGTGTTGTGCCCAACAAGTCTCGCAGGTTGTTGAAGTATACTGAGTTTTTTTGTGGAATGAGGTACGTCTGGTTTCCAAGAAACAAGAAAAAATTTACAATAATTCCTTAAAGGATATTTGCAGAGCTGGCTGTTAATTTTGTGGAAATAGCTGACTCTTTGGTATTTCAGCTGATAAAAACATCTGTTACTGAATTGGAGTCTGATTTCAAGGAATTACTTGAAGTTCTGGAACAATGCAGTGTTATCATGTTGCTGTTAAATCTTTCTGCATCTACCGAATGATTGTGTATTTTGAAGAATCATACACTGTACCTAATCCAACTATAAACCCTTTCAGTGGTACCCATTGGGAAATCAAAATAGAAATCGTGGAACCTCCGGGATACTGTTTTCAACAAATGTATGGTGTGGTTTATGAAGCTAGTGAAGACTCTTTGGTATATGTTTTTAGAAGAAACAGTGTCACTGGTATCATAGCATTTAGCATTGAAAAAAGTTTCAGAAATTTTCTCTCGTACATAGGAATTTCTATGTAGTAGCTACTTATTTCAAAAGACACACAACTCCTTTTGAAGATCACTAGATTTAGATTTATTATATAGAGCCCAAGGAAAGACAACTAATGTCTGAGGAAAGATAGTGATCAGGGGATGGGGGGAGGGGGGGGGGGAGTCTGTCATATGGCACGTGACATGTCACTGCTGTAGAAAAATGCTCTCAAACTGGCTCTGCCCATGGTTGTCGCTTTCTTAGTCATGAGCGTGAGGGTTGTAAATTGTAGTTTTAGTGCATCACCCATAGCCTCAGTGCTATCTTTCAGGTCAGAAGTTGATCTCTTAGGTCTTCATGTGAGGTTTTGTTGTGGTTTGTTACTATTTACTGGCTTTAATTATGCACCAGACCCTTTCAGGGTTTCATCCAGCTTCTCAAAAATATTCTTCCAGTGACAGACTTCTATGGTTTTGGAGATGATAATGGATATGTCTGTTCATATATCCATTCTTCTTCAGTTAGCTGGGCCTCAAAGTTTTGTCAGCAATGTCTGTAATCCCATTTTTCTGTCACCAAATCTTGTATGCCTGCTGAAACTGTCTACAATTGTTGAGGTGACTATGATACTCCTTTCTGTGATGTTATTAGCAGAGATTAGTACATAGTCAAGACAAATTCTGAAGCCCACCACTTCTGATACAAGGAAAGACACCAATGCTATTGTGAATCTTGAAACTCAACATGTCCTGACTTTCTCAAATTGATTAGTGAGTCATCATGTGCCAGGCCTGTGGGAATCATTCACTCTACCACAATGTGTATCTTGATTCGTCACTCCACACGATGCTCTTCCGATTGCTGTAGAGTCCACACTTAACATAATTTTCACTGGCAAACAAGTGAGCTGTAGGGATGTTTTCATGTGAGTGTTTCAGGCAATGGGAATATTTCTGTTCTTTTCCTGGACTGATTTATTGAAGTGTACTTTTGGATGTCCAACTGGGCCAATAAATCCAACCAAACAAAGAGTATTCCAGTGTATAACCTATCTATTTGTGTTAAAGTTTAGCTGGCATCCACACAGAAAGAACATCCTAGCCAACTGTCCACAATACTGACGAAGTAGGGCCAGTATCACCTCGTGTGTTCCTGCATTCCTCCATAACCCAGGCTCCAAAACTGACGATGGTGTCGGCTGTGCCTTTGTCGTCGGGGCCGTCACCTTTAAATACCGGCTCCTCGATCAATGTTCCAGCTTTACGGCCGAGCTTTTTGCTCTCCATCAGGCCGTTCAGTTTACTCGCCGCCACCGCCATTTATCGTATGTACTCTGCTCTGATTCACTCAGTGCTCTTCAGAGCCTTGGAGCTCCATATCCGATCCATCCCTTGGTGCAACGGATCCAGCAGTCCCTCCATTCCTTTGCTGAGGGTGGCTCTCCTGTCAGCTTTCTGTGGGTTCCCGGCCATGCAGGAGTGCCTGGGAATGAGGCTGCTGATGCTGCAGCCAAGGCTGCAGTCCTCCTGCCTCGGCCAGCCTCCCATTGTGTCCCGTCATCTGACATTAGTGGGGTTGTTTGTAAGAGGCTTGTTTCCTTGTGGTGGGATACTTGGTCCTCACTTCAAGGAAACAAGCTCCGGGCAGTAAAACCGTTCCCAACTGCTTGAGCAACCTCCTCCCGACCATCTCGGTGAGAAGAGGTCCTTCTGACCAGGTTGCGGATTGGGCATTGCCAGTATAGCCACCACTACCTGCTCTCCGGTGACCCAGCCCCGCAGTGCCCTTGTGGTCATGCATTAACAGTGCGCCATGTTTTATTGTCGTGTCCCCGTTTCAGTCAATCTCGTGTTGTCCCGTCTCTGCCATCTACTTTACAGGATATTTTAGCGGATGACGCTCGAGCAGCTGCTCGTGTTCTTCGTTTCATTACTTTGACTGGATTGTCCCAAGACATCTAACTCTTTCACTTATTTTATCTGTATCTTTGTAAGAACTTTCTGGTGTCCCCCCCCCCCCCCCCCCTTGAGTTTTACTAGCTTCTATGTGCTCTAACAATTTTGACTGGGCGCTAATGACCTCAGTAGTTGAGTGCCCTTAAACCCCAAACAAAAAAAAAAAAAAAAATCCTCCATAACCTAAACTGGTCTTAGTGGAATTCAGTTTCTTCCAGTCTTCCCATTGTGCTGTGGCCAGTGTGTGTTTGTATTTTGCAACTATGACTTACCTGTAAAATCTGTATTACTGTCCCATATTTCCCATCTCATCTACCCTTACTTCCTCTTCCTTTTCCACAATATTGCCTTCAAGTTCCGTTCGTTAGTGTAACTCTTCCTTGCAGGCCCATATTCTTCTCTCTTTCTGGCCATCCATTCTTTGATAGTATTAGGCTGACATTTGAGCTCTTCATAGTCATACAGCTGCTTCTCTTTTCTCCCATGGTTTGTTTGATTTTTGTGTGGGCAGCATTTCTTTTTTCCCATATGACTGCATGCTTCTACAGCTTTGTGTTTGTCTTCTTGCCATTCCTGTTTTGCCATTTTGCACTTCCTATCAATATCTTTTTTAGACATCTGTAATCCCATTTGCCGGGATCATTTGTTGCATTCTTATATGTGCTCTTTTCATTAATGAAATTCAGTATTCCATATGTTATCAAAGTATATTTAAAGAACTTTTTTTTTCCTATTTAATCTTTTTCTGTCTTTCATTGTTATAGCTCTTTCACTTTCTTACCTACTTATATTGCATTTCTTTCCCTTGTTCATTTGGAACTTGGAACAACCTCAGGTTCTTTAAGAATATCAGCCTGGATAAACTGAGTTTGCAACCTTTCTGCAGTTTCTTCAGTTTCATTCTGCTGTTCATAACCAAAAACTTGTGGTCAGATTACCCCTCTATTCCTTGAAGTGTTTTGCAATTCAAAATCTGGTGTCTAAATCATTGTCTTGCCATAACATAATCTACCTGATGCCTTCAGGTGTTTTCCAGATCTCTTACATAAGTACAGTCTTCTTTCTGCATTCTTAAACAAAACGTTTGCAGTGATTGAATTGTGCTATCAGCCCCCAGTTTCCATTAGCCAGCTCACCTTTGAAACCTTTTCTCCAGTCCACATCTACCTACTATTCTTTGTTTTCCTGTTATTGAATGCCAGTCTCCCTGCGCCTCCTCCCCCCCCCCCCCCACCCCCTCCACACACAAACAAACACACAATTAAATTTTCATCTTGCTTAAAGAACTGAATAATTTCTCTTATCTCATTCAAGTTCAAGATGGTAGTCAGTAAGCAAAAAATGGTTTTATTTGCATGAGCTGGAGTGATGTATTTTTCATGCTATGAGCACTATATACAACACTTTATTAATAAGATCTGCACCTATTTGAAAACTGTTTACTTCAAAATGTAGCCCCAGGGTTAGGCTAAAGTCTGCAAAGGAGCTGTATATTACTCAAGAAATAAAGGCTTCATGTGCAACGAAAGGAAACACACTCTGTCAGACAGAAATGGCTCTGATATTGATGCCATAACTCTTTGCTAAACATGCTGTGAAATATTGAAGACAATAATGTAGACATCAAAACAATTACGTTAGATGAAAAAGATAGTTACATCAGATAACAAGATAAAGACAACATGGAATATAGTGGAGGAGGATACTTGTAGAACCAGAGATAAGAAGAAGCAAGTAGCATTGAGGGTAAACGATATATTGGGAACGAATGTGTGCAATGTTGCAAATCTTTGTAATGAGCATTTAAGTAACTGTTACTAAAAAAAGATGGGATTGTCGAGTTCAGCAGATGCTGTCATGAAATATCCCACACCAGCCATTAGAAATAACTTCAGTAATATGAATATGCTGCTCACTGCCAATGTAACATTAATCATAAAGGCATTAAAATAAAAAATCTAGTTGTTGTGATAAAATAAGTTAGTTAATAAGTACTCTTTTGGCTTTATTTGTGCAACCAGTCATTTATCAGAGGAATATATTGCAAATGGTTGAAATATCCTTAAGTTAAGCCTTTGTATAAGAAAGGAGATGAAATGGAAAAATGAAATGGCATTATTGTCTGAGACCCATCTAGAGTTGTTCAGCCAGCTGGCACAAGTCTTTCTATTTGATACCATTTCAACAACTTACATGTTGATGCAGATTAAATGAGGTATTTAGGACAACACAAACACTCAGTCCCCTAACAAATAAAATCTCCAACCTGGCTAGGGTCAAACCCAGGATCCGGTGAGGCAACAGTGCTAACCGCTAGACCATGTGCTGTAGAAAAGAGATAAAGAAATGCTGTAAGATTTCTGTCCAGTTTCACTTTTGCCAACTTTCTGAAAAACTTAAGAAAATGTGACCTATAACTGTGTTCTTAACCAACACAGTACAAATAATGTTTTCAATCCCATGGTTCAGATTTATAATGGATTCTGCTATTGAGAAGGCCATTTACATATGTAGCAAGAATGTACTTAAAAACTGGGCAGTATATTACAAGCTACTGGTATATATTGTGGTCTGCCAAAACCATTTTCTTGTGTAAACTACAATATCCCTTTCAGCAATATTCTTTCCAGCAATATCCTTTTCAATAAATTTGAGTATTGTGGTATGAGAGGAAATGTTTCAAAGCATATCTCTCTGACAGGAAACAAAGGGTGTCTTGAATTAAACTCTCTGTCATCATCTAAATGGGAACTAATTAGATGTGCTGTCCCACAAGGTTCCGACTTAAGGTATTTACTTTTTTTGTGCATATCAATGACCTTTCATCACAAACATTTTGAGACCAACTTTGTTTTGTTTGCAGATGGTACATAGTTTGCAATAAATAACAAATCAAGTGTAATTTGAGAAAGATTGGTTTATGAAATTGTCATGGATAGCTCTTTGTCACTAAACTTTGATAAAAACACACTGTTTAGTTCAGGCTTCATTAGACTTTACTGCCCAGAATACGCGTAAAATATGACAAATAGATTTAAGATGTGATTTTCTCCCGGTGTATACAATGTTCAAATAACGTATCGGAACACAGCCATGTGAAGGTCAGCAACAGCTGAAATTTCGACAGGTGCACACCCAGTCATTTTCAAGGCAAAACTGCAGTTGGATGTAATTGATATAAATAAAAAGAGGTATCATACTTCACTTACTTTCATGTCCTAATGTCCTATGAGATAATTTTTTGGTGTACCTAATCAAGCCAAGCTAAAATCCAGAAGCATATAAGAAGAATTATTTGTAGCATGGGCTTAAGAAAATTCTGAAGAGTGATTCATATTATATTTATTCCTCATTGAAATTTGTCACAAATGATACATCTATTTTTCAACCAACAGTTCAGTTCAGAGTCAGTGCTAGATATAAGAATAAACTTCCTAAAGATTTAAAGTCACTTATTTTGGGCAATTTTTGAGGAGCACACATTTTCGATAACTTTCTAGCAGCTATACAAAGTTTAGTTGCTAATAAAAGTTCTGTTTAAGAGGAGCTTAAAGGATTGATTAGTGGCCAATTCTTTTGACTCCAGTCATGAATGTATGTATATATAAAATAGTGTATTATACAAGAACCGATTTATGTGAATCTTCAGTGCAGTGATCAATGTAAATAAATGTTTTAAACAGTTTTTGCTTTGATGAAGCAAGGCCACAATAACGCAAGAATTATCATATGCTCCTCTGTGTACATTTTTGTGTTTTATGACCAGTTGTTTATGACCTTTTAAACAATATCACAAATATGTTTGAGATATTTTGACTTATACTGCATCTTTGTGAACTATTTCACTTGGGATGTGTGGAAGATACACTAGCATATATCTTTTTTTCTCTGTGAATATGTATTGTGTAGTGTTGTTTTATGAGGTGCCACATCCTTGAAGGTCTTCTCACTATGTAACAAAAAGTGGATCTAATTTAATCTAATGCATTCTTTCAACTTCTTTGCCTGCAGAGCTAATAAGTACATAATATATTTGTATTTCTATAATTGTTTGTGGCTTTCTATATCCATAGCTACATCCACACTCTGCAAATTGCTGTAGAGCTCATGGAAGATGGTGCTTTCCACTGTACCAGTTAACGGGGTTTCTTTCCGTTCCACTCACTTGTGGAGCACGAGAAGAATGTTGCTTAAATGCCTCTGTGCATTCTGTGATTAGTCTAATCTTATCATCATGATCCTTATAGCATCAATATGTAGGGGGCTGCAGTAGATTCCTAGTTTTATTTATTTATTTTTTTCAAACTTTGTAAGTAGGCCTTCTCAGGATAGTTTGTGGTTGTCTTCAAACGTTTGTTAGATCTCTGTTGTATCTCTGTGATGCTTTCCCATGGGTTAAACAATCTGTGACCATTCGTGTTGTACTTCTTCATATACATTCAATACGCTTGTTAGTTCTATTTGCTACAGTTCCCACACATTTGTGCTATAGTTTATAATAGGTCACATGAGTATTTCGTGAGCAATCTCCTTTTTAGACTGATTGTATTTCCCTACTGCTGTACCAATTAATGTGATTCATCTACCTGCTTTACCTATGATTAAGTATATGTGATAATTCCAATTCATATCTTTACAAATTGCTACACCCAGGTATTTGTTTGTGTAGACCATTTCCAACTGTGACTCACTGATATTGCAGTCACAGTATGCTACATTTTTTCGTTTTGTGACCTGCAAAATTTTAATTCATGAACTTACGAAGCAAGTTGCCAGTTTTTACATCAATTTGAAATATTATCCAGATTTGATTGCCTATTTGTGCAGCTTTTTTCATACATTATGGATGACTGCATCATCTGTGAAAAGTTTGTGGTTACTATTAATATTGTCTCCAAGATAATTAATAGACAACATGAATGAGTAAGGGTTCCAATACTCTTGCCTGGGGCACACCTGAAATTTCTTCTCATCTGTCAATGGCTTGCCATCCAAGATAACATGCTGTGTTCCCCCTACCAATAAATCTTCAGTCCAGTCACAAACTTTGTTTATACCCTGTATGGTCGTACTTTTGATAATAAGCATATGTGCAGTATTGAGTCAAATGTGTTTCAGAAGTCAAGAAATACTGCATCTACTTGACTGCCTTGATCCAGGACAATGACTTGAGAAAACTGCATGTTTTGTTTCATATGATCAATGTTGTCAGAATCCGTGCTTGTTGGCCTGGATGAGGTAATTCTGTTTAAAATATCTCATTGCCAAAAATCCTGTTCTTTCTGGCTCCTCACTTCACTTGTCCATTTCTCTTCCCACATTCTCTAACACATCTACTTGATTTATTACTCTAACATTCCATACTCCGATCTTTGGCGTGCCATATTTGTTTCCCTGAAGGCAGCATCTTCCTGGGTAGTTGCTGCCCAAATATCTGAGCGGAGAACTCTTTTTTTTACCTCAAGAATATTTTACTCAAGAGGAGGCTATCATCATTAAACCATACAGTAGAGCTGCACGTCCTCAGAAAATATAATGTCTGTACTTTCCTCTTGCTTTCAACCATACTCACTACCACCAGCAATGCAAAACCATTGTTGCTCCTGTTGTTAAAGAGAAGACTGCTGCTCCTCTCCAGGAACCATAGCATAGCAAGATGAGGTTAATGGGAGGATATTGAATATTGTTCCTAAAAATTTGCCTTTTTTGTATTCTGTGAAAAGAAACTTCTTAATAAAATGGTTTTTAACCATATCATCTTTCATCTGTCATGAATAATAATTGTTTTCTCACGTCATTACATTTGATAAGTTTTGTGTTCATGGTGAAAGCATATTTCTGGGAAGTTGGCACTACCATTGATGACAGTAAAATAGCGACTGTTATGTCAGTGACAGCTGACAATTGAAGGGAGCTTGTCAAAGCTTTTCATACAAGAATCCTAAATTAAAATTAAAAACAAAATAATGCAATGTTTGTGCTGATTACATATATCATGGATCATCGAGAACAAACTTTTATAATTATCCACAATAACATCAAATATAGATCTAGTGATAAGCATACATTGATTAATATTTTCACTGCATCTTTTGCAGTATAAATACTGTAGTGGTATTTCATATGATATACAGAATTATCTTCTTGTGAGAAGCCCAGAACTAAAGAATGAAACAAAAAATGGAGCTTTTTGTCAATGTATCAATTCATTTCCTGCAAAACCTCTTTGCAAATTGTTTTACTAAATGTGTTTGTCTTTTTCTGTTTTCAGGACCTCACTCTTCATTATTCTCAGCTTCATATATGCCAAGCTGCTGATTGTTATTTGTATAGCCTACGTCATCTCGGAAGTTGTGACTCAAAACATACCTCTACATTATTATGAGGTACGCTAGCATTATTTATTTACTTTCAACAAATTTTTATTACAGTTTTGTCACTAGTGCATAGATATTTTGATTTACAATGTTATAGTATTATTGAAGTGTCACAAGCACTTAGATTACTTGTGTTAAATAGAATATTGCTACAGCTGTAAAATAATTCATAACAATCCTTGGAAACTGACTGCTGTCTGTTCAAAAGAATGTGAATCATAAGTGTGTATAACTGTTGTTGCTACTACAAGAGCATTAGGAATGCATTCCAGTAATTGTTCATTAAATTAACAAGGTATTTGCAGCACGATTAGCTATTGCTGTTGTTTTAGCACGTTTATTGTCATTCTTTCTTAGAACAGAGAGTTCAGTAGATTTCTGATCTTGGTTTTGTGCACACCAGTTTAGGAACTTGAGCAGATTTTCTTTGAATTATAATGCAAGTGGTGTTGCTTTGTGGACAAGGGCAGTATTCTGCTAGTACCGAAAAGTTCCAGTTTCAAACTGTTGCCACAACTTGGGAAGTATGCTAATCTTTCAATTATTTTCATTATCACTTGCTTTCATTTTTATGTAAATCAAAATTAATGGTCTGAATTCACACACGGAAATCCACAGTTTGTCCCACCATATTCTCTAGTTTTTACCTGTTATGATTACACATACAAATAAATATCAGTCTTCAGCCTTAAATGAGGTTATTATATGGCCAGCTGAATGCCATATTATGTGATTCACAGTCCATAAAACTCCCTTCAACTGTTGCATAAATCGTTGTAGGTAGTGCAGCGTATTTTTGTGGTTTGCAGCTTTTGGGTAATAACTTGATTACAACTGCTATCAGTTCTTGACGTACTGCTCTCTCTCTCTCTCTCTCTCTCTCTCTCTCTCTCTCTCTCTCTCTCTCTCTCTCTCTAACCTCTGTACTTCAGCTGCAATAAGCCCTCTGCAATAGCTGATAAGTTTATTTGATGATCAATTTGATGATGCTATTAGTAAATTTCTTAGTCTGACCAAAGTGGTGATTGTTCTTAGTACTTACTGATGTTTGCTGTTCACAATAAGATGTCGTTTACAAAGTATCTGGGCACATATAACTCTGATAACATCTAGAATACGACTGAACTAGTTTGCTTCTACACTCCTCCTTGTAAACCCACCCTACCTTAATTTATGTATAAAATATGGAAATAGGCCTTGTAAAGAGGGGTTACATCAAACTCAAACACAGGAAATTGTTCTTACCATGCACCTACATCCAGCCAGTGTTCTGCATACTGCCATAGTGAACTATGATCAGTGATAGTACATAAAATGATGTGAGAGATGGTGCAGTTTTGTTTTTGTTTATTGTAGTTCACTAAATGAAGCTAGTAAATAGCCCTATTTCAGTCTTACGTAGTACAAACAATGGTTCCCACTTGGATTAGCCACTTAACATTACAGGTGTCATAAGAACTGATCTAATTTTCAGAAGTTTTGCCATTCAGAAATTCAACTCTATGATGTAACGAATATTCCTGCAAATTACTACAAATCACATCTTAGTCCTTGATACTTAAAATATCTGCTAAAATCATTTCTGCATGCTATTTACTGTTGCGGTGCACACTGGCAAACCGTGTCTGCCCTTGGAAAGATCACATCACTGACTCCCCTTCGTGTTGGGTGAAACTGCACTAAGTGCCAAACACACTTTCAATGACGCCCAAAAATATCTGCATGGCTCAAACTGCAGTATTGTCCAGAAGTTTCTATAATGTTGCACCCCCCCTTGGGCCTGGATGCAGGCACTGATTTGGTAGGGAAGGTGTCATAAAATCATTGTATCCCCTCCTGAGGCAAGCTGCCCCACAGATATTGTGACAGCACTTTGATCCTAGTTACTGGCAATGCGATGGGGTTGATGCTCAAGCTGTTCCCATGCATGTTCTGTCGGGGACAGATATGGATATCTTTTGGGCCAGAAGGTTACCTTAACATCATGCAGACAGTAAATAGATATCACAGTCCTGTTGAAAAATGATGCTGTGATACTCTCTGTGAGTGGTAGCACATACTACACTATTTGACCAACTGTCCAAGTTAAGATCTACAATGAGACCCCTTTTAAACTATTTTCTGGTACTATCAGTGCACTGCATGTCTTTCTCAGTGATCTCGCAACATCTGACACTACTCACACCTCTTATATACCCTACCTGGTGTGGCAATAACACTAATGCACTTGTACTTGTGATGGAAAATTGCAGCTGTGACCTTTTACATACCCACCAGTTGGGTGTAAATGTATGATGAAACATTGACATCTGACCATATTTTCTGGATGCTTCACTATATTCCACACATAGCTATATTGTGCTGGTACTGTGACCTGTCAGAGGTAATTGGCTATTTTGTATGCAACAGATGGGATAACAGGGGAAGAGGTGAAGGTAAAATTGGACTAAGGGTTAGGGGAGAAAGGGACAACAGAGAAAGAGGATAGATATATAGTACCAAGGAAAACTTATTCCAGTGTAGACTGTGACACCAACCAAGCTGTGCGCCATGTCAGATGAGTCCACCAAGCAAGAGCCAAGAGCAAGTTTGACCAGCTGTGCTGCTGAACACAACACAGTCAACTTCAGTGGCTACCAACAGGATCTCCCCACCCCCCATCCCCCTTTTTCCTTCACCTCCCCTATTCACACTAACATATATGATCTGCATAGGTGCATAGTGGTCCTCTAACACTTTCCTCAGCCTTTCTGACTCCTGATCTCTATCTCTGATAATATGTACTCTTGACATGCCTTTGTCCAGTGCTCCCACCTCATCTTCTGTACTTGCCACTGATCAGTTGTGGCTCATGCTTCCTGCTCCCCACTCTTTTCTCTTCATGCCTGGATTCTGTTCTGCTCTATTTGCAGCAGGGTGAATTTGCCCTAGCATTATATGTACCTATCTTCTTCTTTTACTGTCAGTCTCTGAAGCATACCTACAGTTCATAGGCTTAAGTAATATGATAAAGTTCTTGTTTACATGCCTATCCTTTTCTCAACTCCACCTTATGATAAGGCTTTTTTTGACTCATATCTTTGTTAAAATTTACTAGTAAAACAAAGCCAGTACCCATGCAGGGGATCATAAGTTTAGTTTATGTATGTTCATTACTGGTATATATAGAACAATGTATTTATTTGTGGACACAAATTATTGATTTTAGTATCTGTTGTACTCTATTTTTAGTCTGTCCTATTCAAAGACCAAACAATGGAAAATCCAGGATGGAATAATGAGGATATTGTGAAAAGGATAGAGTTGCAGACAGGCATGATACAAGACTGCTAAATAAGTTAGCTTTCAGCCAAAAAGCCTTCTTCAGATTTAGAAAACACACACACATAGTCACACGAATGCATCCATCATGCATGTGACCACTGTCTTTGGCTGCCAAGGTCTGGCCTCAGCTAGGGTGACTAGAAACAGATGTATAAAAAAGGAGACAAATAGCATCAAAAAGGAGGTCAAAGCTAGAAAAAAGAGGACACAGAAACATATGTTCAAATTTAATTAATTAATTAATTAATTAATAGATGTAACATACAGTTCTGAACTTTTAATGGTACTCCTCTAAAGATCCAGTTTTCTGCAGAAGTGTAGGTTTTCTTAGCAGATAATTTTAAAAAGGTACACAGGGAAACTCTTTTAAATTATACTGGACCATCAAAATACCTTTCACAGATTCAAGGTTCAATCTATTCCTATCATCAGTCCATTGTGTGGTAACCAGCAAAAATATTCGTCCTGCATTTGCATTGTGCTCTGATATACTAAAAAAGTATTTGGCAAGTTATGACAACTCTGAACGACAATCAACAGACTTACTTTCAAAAAATACGTGGCCCATTTTTTTCTACAAAATTGACCACTAAATTCAGGATCATTACTGTTCTGTTTCAGAAATTGCTTAAAATTACAGAAATGGTCACACTGTTTTACATCTTCAGTTTCAAAAGCTTTACATTTATCTTGTAAATACAAAAGGCTTTTTTCAACAACACTGTAGTTAACATCTTTTTTAAGAGACATCCATTTGAAACAAGAAAAGTTGTCAAAAAAGCCACTGTTTTAAATATTTGTGGCACGATTGGACAGCAACGTACACTTCTTCATAACAAGTTTAACATCTTTATCAAAGAATTCTTCTGTTGCAATTTCCAGATTCTGTTTAAGCTTTGGACAAATGAATTTTTCGTTTAATCAGTTCTCAAGCACCTGACATACAGAATCTAAAATTTCAGTCACTTTGAGCACAGAATTGTCCTCCTTTCCTATTCGCAGAATATTTGAATTGAATGCAGATTTCAATGAAAAAAATGCTGTAAGTAGGCTTCAATTAACTTCTTATTCTCAAAGAACTGAAACAAAATGTTTCGTGGCTTGGTTTCAGACAGGAAGTAAGATTTCAGAGCAGGATTCATTTCCAGTACCCTATCAATGACTGAGAAAAGAGGCAACCACGTAGTATTCTCATGCTGTTGCTTTCTAATAGTGTAAATAGAAAAGTAATTACGAATTTCCACAATGCCAGATAGTTTATAAAACTCACTCGGTTACAATAAACAACAAATCAAACTCACACATGAATACTGGGTTCATAACATGAAACCTATAATGCCAAGGCAATATGAATCCAGAACTGAAATTATGGAAAGCAAATTTTAAATAATCGATATTTGCACTCACTTATGGATTCATCCACGATCAGTAGTGAAAAATCGATAAAACTGACGATCCTGCTGCCATCTGTAAATAAAGTATTTAAGGAAAGAGCAATAGAGTGGGAATAATTGCCAATATAATTTTATTAGGTCAACTTTGCAAAACAGGAGGACAACATAAAAATCTGCCCAGACCGCAGGCAAAGAGAGAAAAAGGAGGACATGTCTGGATTTATCCGGATGTCTGGACACACTAGCCTCAGCAGCCATAGACAGTGGGCATGTGTGTGAGGGCTGCATTTGTGGGTGAGAGGGTGGGTGGGTGCACATGTGCCTGTGCCTGTGTGTGTTTTCTAATTTAGAGGAAGGCTTTCTGGCTGAAAGCTTATTTATTTAACAGTCTTTTTGCTGTGCCTGTCTGTGACTCAACATTTCCGCCGTATGCTGCAAAGCAATCTATCATTTTCATAATATTATCCTTGATATAAAATACTTTAAAAATTCCTGATAATTTTTGTCTCGAAGTTATATTAATGAGAGATAATTAAAGCAGTTTGTCAGATCACACCTTTGTTATGTGTCATATAATTTTATCCTGCATATATAATTAGTTGTTTCACTCTGTTACAGGGTTTCTTCACATATCTGTATGGAATGAGCATACTGTTCTTGTTGTACGTATTCTGCTTTCTACTGCAAGAAAGTGCCTGCTGTGCACCAGAAGTCCAGGCACCTCCACCTCGGCCCCCTGTCAAAAAATCTGATGCAAAGAAGGCAGAAAAAGAGAAGAAAAAGAAAAAGAAAAAAGCTGCTGAAGCAAAGGAGAAAGGAAGTGCAGAAAGTGGTGGGGGAGGTGGAGGAGGCGGTGGTGGAGGTGGAGGAGGAGGGGGAGGAGGAGGAGGCGGCGGTGGTGGTGGAGATGGAGGTGGGGGAACACCGGGAAGTGTTGGTGGCAATAATAAAGGCTCAATGTTTCAGGTACAGTAGTGATTATTAAACATAGTGTATGCTGCTTCCTAGGACTCATATGCTTGTGCTGTTTATAAATGGATGCATGGATCTCGTGGCTGCATTCTCAATATTTGTATTAATTGAAAGAGTTGTTGCTACTGTAAACAAAATTCCAGTGTTTATAGCACGCTCAGCATAAGCAATCACAATTGGTGTACATTTCACATATTTCTCAGAGATTTTAGCATTCTATTCAATCTTCTCAGTTTCATAGCTTGGCGCAATTTAATCCTTATAATGCACATAAAAATATATGTTTAAATGAAATGAGAGAATGGACACAGTAAGAGATGTACTCATATTTAGGCATGCATTTGTCGATAATGTCATTTTACTATCTTGCACCTCAGTACCAATGTTATATTTTTGTCCACTGTATGAAAATTCTGATGCTTTCAAATTTCAGATACAAAATTCTTTACTAAAGATTCATTTGTATATAATTCCTGAGAGAGGTATATGAAAACAGTCAAAGTGCTGTAGCAGATTATAGAAATGAAGGAAAATAGTGTCAGATTGAGAGAATTGTGTGAACTGTGATGTGTTTAACTATTTGCTTTTTTTCTGTAAATCCTGATGACTTCACTATGTCATAATTAAAACCACAAAAATGTTGCAGCATGTCACAGAGAAATCTAATGGTTTCTCTCAACCTTTTTTAATTTACTCTTTAAGAAGGAAATATCATGATTGGAGGAGAAGTAGTGATTCGATATGTACATTTTTATATGTGGTGTATACTCTTTTGGACATTTCCAAAAGAACAGATGCCATTTTCAATCTATATGTGTCCTGGAATTTTAAAGGACTTTTCCCTGTCCAATTTCTAACTCTTATTGACACTGTAGCGGTAGTTCCCAGAACAGATGAAGAACAGAGACCTCATCTGTAATCTAATACACATAAGAGAGCACACTTCCTTTAATAACTTGACTCTGGTTGAGGCAACTCTGCAACTAGATGTTTTATCCAGGTAATACCTCACAGGAGTCTTTGCAGTGTTATAAATATCAGGTATAGCAATATTGTTTTAATTATCATCTCACAAAAATCAAGCTCCAACCATCAAACTTGGTGGTGGTATCAGTCCTTCTTTGCATATTCACCCTTCAGTGTGACATTTTTCTGAACAATGGATGATTTGGAGGAGAATTTGGTTTCAGAAGTATGCATTTGGGCTGTTCAAGAAACATTCTACTTCAGAAATCACTGTGTTGTCATTCTGGAAATACTTGCTGTACAATGGTTTCTGAGAAAAGAGGAAGAAGTCATTGGGTGCCACTACAGGAGATTCTGGGTGGTGAGACAAAATTTGATAGCCCAAAAGAAGCAACATGTTTGACTGTGTCCTGTGTGGAATGAGCTGGGGCAGTGTCATGAAGCAAAGCATCCCTTCAGCAGCTTCCTGCAATGCTTTGTCTTGATGGTCTCACGTAACATTGGCAAGAGATTTTGGTAGTATGCTCCTCTGCTGATTTTGCCGTTACATGCACAGTATATTAGTATTGCACCACTATAGTCTCAAAAATCACTCAGTATCACCTTGCCTGATTATTGTTGGAACTTCACCTTTTTCAGGGGTGATGAATCCACAAGTTTCCTCTACTTGCTTTGCTCACTTGTCTCTGGATGATGGTGATACACCCAGCACTCCTCCATGGTGATACAGTGGCTAAAGAAGTCATCTGGATTAGCCTGACAGAGATGCAACATTTTGGCTGTTGCCTCAGTTATAATGCGTGAAAGTGTCTGAGCAATCGCAAAGCCCAGTGCAAAATGTTGAAAACTGATCCACACTGATTTTCAGTTTTTCCACTATTGCCTCAATTGTGAAATGTCTGTCTTCAAGTGCTGGGGGCTCCCCTTGTCTTGTAGTTCATTGTACCGCACAGAGAGGTGATCTGTCACTTCATTTTAAGTCATTCATATCACACTGGAAGTGTTTATTTCACATAACCATCTTCTCAGCATGTATTGTTGCGGTGTTGTTTTCCTTCAAGTGTAGAAATCGAATTATGACACTATGCTACACTTTACCAACAGTCTGCACAATTTTGTTTTGGCTTTCTGGCGGCGGGCTACTATCCTGAGGCATGGGATTTTCATTGTGTACCAGAATGGCGAACATGTACCTGCAAACAAATAATGAATTAAAATAGTTAAAGAAATCAGGATTTTAGCTGCCTAACAGGCTCTGAAATAAATCAATAGTGAGGGTTAAAAATTTGTGCCAGACTGGAACTCAAACCCAGATACTACTCTTCTGTAGAACAGTTGCCTGAACTACATTGGCCATCAGGACGCACTTCCTGACTGACTCAAATTCTCAACTTGTCATGCACAATAGCACCCCATCCATTAACCCCACTGATTGTAGCAGTCATTGAGTCCCACAGGGAATTGGAATATATGGTGCATCCACATTGAATGTACCCAGAGCCGTCCTTGATCAAATGTATACATAGATATGTGGTGTCTGTTGTGTTGGGCATGTCCACCAACAGTGTCGTGTGTGAAAGAACAGGTATCAGTATGTTTTGTTGTTCCACTGTAGCCACTTGTTTTGGATAAATCAACTGCATTTTTTTTATCGCAATAAAATTTTGTAGTGTCATTTTCATGGTGTGGAGAGATTTCCATTTCTAACCCCTGTAGCTAAAGTGCCTCTTGACAAGTTGAGGCCATCATATAACCTGCTTCAGTAGTTGATAAAGGTACTATGGCTTGTTCTTTTCTGCTGCAGAAAATAACAGCTCCTTGTGATTTAAACAGAAAATCAGTGAGTGACTTCCTGTTCTCTTTGTCTCCTGTCTATGGTTTTTTTCCATAGAACATCTTTTGTCCCATTCAAGTGTCATGTGATTCTTTTAACTGCCTGCCATTGAGGTGTGCCTGGATCATTGTTTAAGGGACTGAAAACCCCAATTGCATATGCGAGGTCAGGTCTGGTTCCCAGCTGTTCATACATCGTACTGTGTATAACATATACATATGGAATGTTCTCATGGCTTTTCTTTCTCCATCTGTCTTAGGGCTCGTATCTTGTGTAAGTACTGGACTGTTGTCCAAAGATACTGACACTGGATTGCAATCTTTCAAGTTGCGTTTATTTAATATTTGTTCTATATATTGAGCCTCAACTGTTTATAATAGTACCCTTTAGTGATCTTTCGTTATTCTGATGACCAAGCAATTTGACTCTTTTCCTAGCTCTTTCAATTTAAATTTCTCTTTGAGTTTATTTTTGAAGTAGTTCTTCTCTTGTGGGTTATTACTGAAAATTAACACGTTTTCAACATAAATTGCAATGGTTAATGGTATTTCCGTTATCGTTCTGATAATCACTTGGATCAGCTGTACTTCCTGAATGAGATTTTCACTCTGCAGCGGAGTGTGCGCTGATATGAAACTTCCTGGCAGATTAAAACTGTTTGCCCGACCGAGACTCGAACTCGGAACCTTTGCCTTTCGCGGGCAAGTGCTCTACCATCTGAGCTACCGAAGCACGACTCACGCCCGGTACTCACAGCTTTACTTCTGCCGGTATCTCGTCTTCCACCTTCCAAACTTTACAAAGCTGTGAGTACCGGGCGTTAGTCGTGCTTTGGTAGCTCAGATGGTAGAGCACTTGCCCACAAAAGGCAAAGGTCCCGAGTTCGATTCTCGGTCGGGCACACAGTTTTAATCTGTCAGGAAGTTTCAGCTGTGCTTCATTCAGTTTAATATTACAGTTGTGATTGTCATGTTTCAGTCCATAAATAGCCTTTTAAGACATTTGTCTGCAACACTTCTAGTATGAAAATAAATCTCTGAGATTTTGACACAAATTTCCTCTTTCGAATCGCCTTGTAGAAGTGCTTTAACAATGTCTAAGTGCTCTATGTCTACATCATATGTACTAGCTAAGCCACACACTACATGCCATTATTTACGTGGATAATTCATGAATCCATGTAACTGGTGACCCCATTTAAGAGTTTCCCATACCTTTCAGTGAACAGCATAAGTAGCGAGCAGCAGAGATACGCACGGAGTAATGTGCCATGACAGCAAGCTATCCCATGCCATTTTTAATGAAATTAGCAGGCTCCAGAATGGAGTGAAGGCTTTGGAGCTTCACATTCTGATAAATATTGACATGAAATCTGTCCAGGACAATGAAGACCATGTTAATTCAACAACACATATGCATTGCAACATGGTGGATACTCTCGGTGGGTCACACGACAGTGTTAAGCAAGACTGAAAGTATCTGCAGGCTCAGGGAAAACATCCTCTGTCACAGCTTAACAGCAGCTCAGCAGATCTGACACTTTTTTGTTACATGTTTGGTATCAATAACTTCTGGCTCAAGGGTGGATGACATTGGTGCTTTATGAGGAGATATCACCCAACAGATAAAGGCAGGCCACAGATAGTGTCTGTGTAATAGTAGAGTCAGTCCAACAGTTACAGTGGTATTACCAGACCTGCCAAATCAAATCGACCCTGATCAGCTAATCTCAACTGAAGAAAAACTCTAGACTTTGCGGTCATCACATTGTGATGCCCATCGAGCGTTTCACATGAGATGAGGGGCTTAAGAGCCACAGTGGAGGTGCTGATAATGCATTTGCACATGCAGCAGCAATGACAAGGTGTCAGTAATCAAGACCGAGGTGAATTCAAACCAGCAGCACTACCATGTGAAATGCGACACCAGCAGAAAGACTTGCATGAAGTATGCTGGTATCAGAAACATTTCAGCCAAGATACCACAAAATGTACGTCACCATGCTCTTACTTAAAGGGCCAAGGTGTCTACAGTCACAGTGCGATGTCGACATGCCATCAGCAACAGCCACCCCCTTTACACATATTCTATCATGTCAACAATACTGCAAGTATCAGACAAACATATCAGCAAAACTTTCCTGGCAGAAACTGGCTCCATTATCAGTTTGTTACGCAGTGCATGGCTGACAGGCAGCAAACAGGATGTTGTTGTTGTGGTCTTCGGTCCACAGACTCATTTGATGCAGCTCTCCATGCTACTCTATCCTGTGCAAGCTTCTTCATCTCCCAGTACTTACTGCAACCTTCATCCTTCTGAATCTGTTTAGTGTATTCATCTCTTGGTCTCCCTCTATGATTTTTACCCTCCATGCTGCCCTCCAATACTAAATTGGTGATCCCGTGATGCCTCAGAACATGTCCTACAAACCGATCCCTTCTTCTAGTCAAGTTGTGCTACAAATTTCTCTTCTACAAAATTCTATTCTATACCTCCTCATTAGTTATGTGATCTACCCATCTAATCTTCAGCATTCTTCTGTAGCACCACATTTCGAAAGCTTCTATTCTCTTCTTGTATAAATACTTATCGTCCATGTTTCATTACCATACATGTCTACACTCCACACAAATACTTTCAGAAACGACTTTCTGACACTTAAATCTATACTCGATGTTAACAAATTTCTCTTCTTCAGAAACACTTTCCTTGCCATTGCCAGTCTACATTTTATATCCTCTCTGCTTTGACCATCATCAGTTATTTTGCTCCCCAAATAGCAAAACTCCATTACTATTTTTAGTGTCTCATTTCCAAATCTAATTCCCTCAGCATCGCCCAACTTAATTCGACTACATTCCATTATCCTCGTTTTGCTTTTGTTGATGTTCATCTTATACCCTCCTTTCAAGACACTGTCCATTCTGTTCAACTGCTCTTCCAGGTCCTTTGCTGTCTCTGACAGAATTACAGTATCATCGATGAACCTCAAGGTTTTTATTTCTTCTCCATGGATTTTAATTCCTACTCTGAATTTTTCTTTTGTTTCCTTTACTGCTTGCTCAATATACAGATTGAATAGCATCGGGGATAGGCTACAACCCTGTTTCACTCCCTTCCCAACCACTGCTTCCCTTTCATGTCCCTCGACTCTTATAACTGCCATCTGGTTTCTGTACAAATTGTAAATAGCCTTTCGCTCCCTGTATTTTACCCCTGCCACCTTCAGAATTTGAAAGAGAGTATTCCAGTCAACATTGTCAAAAGCTTTCTCTAATTCCATAAATGCAGGATATTCAGCCTATTTTGCATTAGCAGTTGACTTACATGAAGCACAATTGTTAAGCTTAGTGGACAACAGTGCAGTGTCGGGGACTAAAGGTCATCTGACTTAAGGGGTACTACAGGGAATTTATAACACATTCCCCTGGAAAGAACATAGCACAGCTGAAATTCGTAAGCCTTCAGATGACCACACAAGAGAGTTAGCAAATGTGTCGCAAGAGTAGGTACACCACAATGAAATCAAACTCAACACAGTACATTACATCTGTACAATACCAGCACAGTCAGTCTCTCTGTGCACATCCAGAATTGCACCTGAAAGGAGACAGTCTTTGACAAAATGTTAGGGTCAGTAGTTGTTTGCCCCTCACCTAGTTAGCAAGAAAGATGGCTTGTGAAAGTCATGTGGAGATTACCAGACCTTAAATATGAGAACAATCCCGGTCATGTAGCTGGTGCCTAACATACAAGACTTCAAATGTGCATTGGCCCACATGAAGGTTCTTAGCTTTCTTGACTGTAAAACAGCATATCATCAGATACCAGTAGCCTGTAGTGATGTTCCAAAGAAGGCAGTGATTATACCATTCAGTTAATTCAAATTTTTGTTCATGCCTTTTTGCCTAAAGAATGCCACTCAGAAAGGGCAACATTTCATTAATGACATACTTCAAGGACTTCCATGCAAGTGCATGATGAGTATGCAGACGGTTGTTTTGACTATGGGGTGGTGTTAAATGAAAACAAATGGATCGCAGGGAAGACTCAGGTCACTTTCCTGGGCCATACAGTTTCAGCTGACAGTGTCTGCCCGTTTGCAGAAAAAAGTTATGGTACTACAAACTCTCATAAATCCAGGAAATTACCAGCAAGTCGATGTTTCTTGGAAATGGTAAATTTTTGCTGAGATCATCTTCCAGCAACAGCGGAGGTGTAGACACCACTCCTAGAAGCTCTAGCAGAACACAGTGCCATGGGACAAAGGGCAAGGGCTGTGTGGCAGTGATACCTTTCTGTGCACTTGTGCATTGTAAGACCAGCACATTGTACATCTCTGACATCGACATCGTTGCTGCTGTATTAGGAGTCTGTGTGTCAGTTTTTAGTTTTATTTATTCTCATCAACATGTAACTTTTTTACCTCCTTTTTGTGATATCTGTGTGTTTTATTTCTCTCTCTCTCTCTCTCTCTCTCTCTCTCTCTCTCTCTCTCTCTCTCTCTCTCTCTTGCATAATTTGTTTGATATTCTTTGTTTCACCATTTTTCTTTTTCAAATGACTTTTACATTGTTATATGCTGAGAAACAGACCACTGTCATTGTCAGTAACAGTAGGTCTCATTTCATTGTCAGCTCTTATTTTTTTGTTTAATAGATATTCCTCGCCCACTAATCTAAAAGAAAATTCTTCTACTTTTCTTATCTCCATTCATTATTTTTAGTACACACACAAGGTTTTATTTTGATTATATTTTAGATGGGTTTTATTTTGGTTGTTTCTTTTTTTACTACTATAATTATTTATCAAGTTCATTTATAACATCTTCTATAAATCCTTGGAAAATATATTCTACTAGGGAATCAGGCAATGGTTTGCTGTTGCTACATATGTTTGGTAGCTGCGTATCCCTGGGAATTGTCAGGACACAAATTTTTAGTCCTCATTGTGACTTTGCTATACAAAGGTTAGAGCCTTTTTCCTAATAGTATAGAATATAGATTTAGTGTTTGGGTTACTATGTGGTAAGTTAGTGAAATAGCACTTACAACTGACCACAGTTAAAACACACTAATTGTAAATCAATTCCAACATATTTAAATGGCCAACTTTGAGCTGCTTTTGTTGTTATGAAAGCAAAATGTTGATTTGTTTAAATTGAATGGATAACTCAGTTGTAATCACTGATATAAGGGATTAGAGAGAGACCTCTCTAGCTGCTGGATCTGTGAGGACAGTAGCTTCAATGACTTTAATTTGCATGGTTTTTATCTGCAAACAGGTAGCATTACAAAGTTTCAAATGATTCCAAGTGTACAGTTGTAGTCTAATCATAAGGCATAAACCATAGATTCAACTTTCCTAACAAACAGGTTTCCTGTCAAAAGGAAAAAACAAAACATTACATTGTTGTGTACACAATTTTTGTTTAAAATTATATATATGGAGAAACATTATGCATGGGAGAAACAATTTTCCTAATTGTTAAAGTGCTCTGCTATAACAGTTAAAATTGACTGTAAGAAAGGAAATGAAACTGCACATTCTCACAGCATAGCATTTTCTTTTTCGCAGTTGCTTGTAACAGGAAACCTGTACATTGTTGTTTTAGAAAAATGCAGGTTATGTCTGTCCAAATGTTTATTGGAATATTGTGTAAATATTTGGAGTAAATCTGTCAGGAATTTTTTGAGATTTTTGGAGACAGCATTTTCCTTTTCCCCTTTAGTTTCAAGAATGGTTGAGCATTCCTACAGACATATTTTGAGTAAGATTTCAGAAGAATCTTTTCACTAAACATACCATCTGTCATTCCATCAGCCAGCTAATAAAGTAATGACTAACTTCACTGACCAAAATTTTCTGTGCCATTAGGTACCTTACTGTACAAATCACTAACTGCAACATTCATTCATCCATTCTTCTTAAAGTTCCCATCAAGGAGGCTAACCTTCACGTATGTGGAACAACTCAAGATATACTCTTTCATATGTTGTTGAAATTTGTCAGGAGATATTTTTCAGTAACACAGAACGAACACTTATTGGAGGAAGGTCGACTGATTATGCAGGCTACAGAAGTTGACATTTTAGGGAGAACACTGGTTGTTATGTGAGTTGTGTGAACAGGTATTGTTCTGCTGGAAGAGCACATATTTGTGACAGTGTGAAAACAGCATACAATGAACTGGACAAATGATTTTTATGTACACTACACAGTAAAGTGTTCCCCTAACAAGCACCAGAGTTGTGTACTTCTTGTAGCCTGTAGCCCCCATTCAATGATACCCAAAGTTATATGTAAAAGACTTCACATCTACTATTTGATGCTTCTTTAGTACTCCTTCAGATGAAAAATGTTTCAGGCAAGGTTCAGGCATATTTCCTGGAATGTGTCACACTTCACTGAATGTTATAGGAATATAAGCAGCTGAAGTGGAATCTTTTGTTTTACATATTGACCAAACAGCTATGTCACCAGGAAATGGTCCCTGTTTACCTAGAGTAGTTTCTGTATGTCACTACCTGGTAAATTCTGACAGCTGCCCCCTCCTGCTTGGTGGCAAACTCTAAGTCGGTCCTCTGATGCAAAAGCTGAGTCTGTTAGAGTGATTTGGTGGAGAGGAAGCTAAGAAAGTAGCATTGTTGCTTGTGGTCCTAACTGAGACTCTGGGTGCAAAATTGCTCCTGCTGTGTGCTGCAGTTGCCATGAGATCAGCAATAAATCATTGTCTGATGTGAGTGTCCAGGCATGCATTTTTACACTACCACTGTCTGGGAACTAACCAATATGCATGTGCACCTTCCTTGGACAACTGGAGCCAGTGTTGATTCACAGCTGACACCTGATACCCAACAAGTTGGGCAGTTCGTCACAGGAACCATTCAGCTCTCTGTAACCTCACAATCCATTTTCAATGATTATGGATTTTGCTTCTCAGTATGGTCTTGGCATATGTACAATGTTTACTAAACTAGTGTACTTAAAACATTTCACCCTTTCAGAAATCATATACAGTTATTATTAGCTCCACATTATCTTTCTCAATACATGGTAGCTATTCTATCCACAGAATAATACTATAAGTTACTGTATTAACTGCCCTGCCCTGCTCAGTCATCTGTTCCCTGCTCAGTGATCTGTTCAGTAATGGTATTTATACATCATGTCTGTACGTGTGCACATTGTTTTTATTATTCCACTGGTGTATTGAATGCACTGAGTGAATATTTAAGTAAATGGTTAAATAAAGAACAATATGCTGTGAGTAGCTCTTTCAAATATTAGCCAGCCATAATTGTTTTGAGATGCTATTAGCCTCCTTATTTTCTAGTGAAATATTTTCCTGGCTCCCAGTGTAAGTGTGTGTGTTACAGACATTATATTTGCTAATAGCATGCCAAATAAACAAATCTTGGTGGCACTCGTAACTGTATGACCATTTTCCTGTGTGTGGATACAAATTACTGAAATGTTATTAGTTATAATTAATCGATCATAACGCACTTTTGTCCATTTTATGTGACTCTAGTTCAGCAATTCAGTTGATATGTTTTCTGTTTATTAATACACAAGACTTTACTACTATGATACTGTGGTAGATGAACATCCAAAAAGAATCTTCCATTTCATTTATTTTTTCATTTGAAAGATTCCTTAAAATTTATGGGAAGGGTTCTCAGTCTTTTGCAACAGCATATGTGAATAAAAGTTCTCGGGTTTCAAGCCATGTCAGTTCGCATAAAATCCTTGAGCTTTCTATGACCATCTCCACCATCGTCATCATGAGTTCACTGACTGCCAGGGCTGCTACGGTTTCTCGCTTATATAGGCATGATGACATCATCAGCAGCCAATTGGATAGACCCAATGTGGCACGCACGCGTAAGTCGACCCGGGCAGCTAGCGGAGCTATTGCCTGTGGCAGCACCATTGCCGTCAGGTGGCACCAGGGGCAGGTGCCGTGTTTGAAACAGCCACTCCCTTGTTGCACATCTGTCTTTGCTTTCTTTCAATGTCCAATGCCCGCCCTCATGCCCTGCTGAGTGTTTACCTCTGGTCTCTGTTGAAATTGTTGTTATTTAAACGAATTTCAGCCGCTTCCTTTATACGGAGTCTCAATATGTAGATGCATAAGCAAACACTTCTGTATTTTCAAACTGTATTTTATGTCCGTTTTCTAGGCAATGCTCCACTATGGCCGACTTGTCTAGCTCCCTTTGTTTTATATGTCGCTTGTGCTCAGTACAATGCTCTGCAACTGTGCAGATTGTTTGTCCAATATACATGCTGCCACATTCACAGGGTACACCATACACACCGGACACTCGAAAAACAATGTCGTCTTTAACAGGGCACTACATATCTTGTATCTTGGGGGCAGGCTGGAACACTGGTCTCAGCCCATGTTTCTGCAGCATATGTCCTAACTTACTGCTAGTTGCTCCGCAGTATGGCAGATTAAAATGGTTCAAATGGCTCTGAGCACTATGGGACTTAACATCTGAGGTAATCAGTCCCCTAGAACTTAAAACTACTTAAACCTAACTAACCTAAGGACATCACACGCATCCATGCCCCAGTCAGGATTCGAAACTACGACTGTAGCGATTGCGCGGTGCCGGACTGAAGCGCCTAGAACCGCTCGGCCACAGCGGCCAGCAGTATGGCAGGAATGCAGTCCATTTGGCCTCTTCTACTAATTCACCAGGCATCTTTCATTGGCGGCCCTTGAAAGCATTTGCAATGTCTCTTTTTGATGTATCCATTTTCCCTGAAAACACGTTTTAAGTTCTGCAATTCAGACTGTAGGCGGTCCACATCTACATCTACATTTACATCCACATTCATACTCTGCAAGCCACCTGACAGTGTGTGTAGGAGGTAATCTTGGCTCTATGAACCAACGTATTCAAGACAGCTTTCTTGTGTACATGGTGGTGGAAACTATTGGTGTTAAAGTACCGATCAGTGTGTGTTGGTTCCCTGTACACTGAATGACCAACCTGGCCTCCTGCCTTCCACTAATGATGGCACCTTCCTGATATGGCCTCATGGTGAAGATACACTACAGCAGTTCGTCGATCACATGAACGGTGTCCATCCCAATATTAAATTTACTGTTGAGATGGAGAAGGATGGCAAGCCACCATTCTTGGATGTTTTGGTTGAGCAGAAGGCAGGAGGCCAGCTTGGTCATTCATTGTACCAGAAACCAACACACACTGATCGGCTTGAATGCCAATAGTTTTCACCACCCTGTACACAAGGCAGCAATCCTGAACACGTTGGTTCATAGAGCCAAGATTATCTCTGACGACAACCGCCTACAGTCTGAATTGCAGAACTTAAACGTGTTTTTGGGGAAAAGAGATACAGCATAAGAGACATCGCAAATGCTTTCAATGGCTGCCGACAAGACACCTGTTGAATCATTAAAAGAGGCCAAACAGACTGCATTTCTGCCATACTGTGGAGCAACTAGCAGTAAGTTAGGGCATCTTCTGCAGACACATGAGCTGAGACAGCCCGCCCCCAAGATACAAGAAATGTTGTGCCCTCTAAAGACGACATTGTTCTTCAAGTGTCCGGCATGTATGGTATACCCTGTGAATGTGACAGCATGTAATTTGGACAAACAATTTTCATGGTTGCGGAGCATTGTACTGAGCACAAGCGCCATATAAAACAAAGGGAGCTTGACAAATCAGCCATAGCGGAGCATTGCCTAGAAAAGAGTCATAAAATACAGTTCGAAAATACAAAAGTGTTGACTCATGTATCTACATATTGGGACTCCATTATAAAGGAAGCGGCCGAGATTCGTTTAAATAACAATCATTTCAACAGAGACCAGGGATACACACTCAGCAGGGCGTGGGGGCGGACATTGGACATCAAAAGAAAGCAAAGACAGATGCACAACACAGGAGCGGCAGTTTCAAATGTGACGCTTTCCCCTGGCACCACCTAACATCACAGGTGCTGCCAAGGGCAATAGTTCCACTAGCTGCCTGGGTCGACTTATGCACACGCGCCACATTGGGTCTATCTGATTGGCTGCTGATGATGTCATCATGCCTATATAAGTGAAAAGATGTAGTAGCTCTGGCAGTCAGTGAACTCCTGAGGATGATGGCGGAGATGGTCATCAAAAACTGGTGCTTTTCATTTATTATTATAATGTTGTTCTACCAAGAACCGACGGAAGATTCTGTTAATATGATTTTATTTGAACTGATGCAGCTTGAAAACTGAGAATGTTTTATTGAGATTATGGGAATTTCATTGGTTTACAATTAAGGTGCAATTGCAAGCTCATGCAAATGCTATAGTCATGTGCATACACACATTTCAAGTTCTATGAAGTATACAAACAATTGCAGTAAATAAATTAAGTGAATTTTGTTGTTAAATAGAATAATATGTCTTTACTATATCGTAGTTTTGTTGTTTTATAAAATGGGAAACATTATTTTCTATTGTATATTATATAATAATTAATGCCTAAGAATATTCTGTGTAAAAATTATTACTGTTCTCAAATGAGATACACATACACAATTGCAGATATTCTAGTCTGACACTTAATCTTGAAGATAATTATGAATGAAATGGAAGAAGTAAAGAGAAAAATACTGTGAACATTGTGTGCTTCTTGTTAGGCTTCTAAATGGGTAAATTCTCTCACTCCCTTTTTTTCCTGATTTCAACCAACACTGTTACCCTATGTGTATCCTCACCTTTTCTCTTTTGTTTTTGGATATTCTACCAAATGTTTTCGTACTATTAGCTTACTTCTGTTGAATTATGCTGTGTAGAAAGGCAAGTGGGTTGGGGATGGAATAGATGATGTGATTGTCAGGGGTGAGTGGAAGTCAGGATTATAAAGAAAATGTCGGTTTTTATTGCAGTTTAGGGTTTACATTGGGATCCTCCAGTATGTATGTACTTAATACCCTATGCCAGTTACATAGACAAAAGGGGTGGGCGACCAAAAGTTAAAATGTATTAGAAAGAACCTGTGGTATTACAGAGGCTAAAGCTGAATACTAGAAAGAGTCTGAGGCAGATGCAAAAGCTAGAGTACAAGTGAGCCAGAGGCAGACAGCCTAAATCAGTCTGCCCTGTAGAAGAAATTATATACAAAAGAGAATAATGCAGGCAGGCAGATGTGATCTCTCTCCCACAACTCCTGATTGGCGATTACAAGAATGTTGGTCTGTGTTGTGACTTAGTATGGGCTCTGTACTGCCTTTGGACTTCATTCAAGTACTGACATTTGTACTGGACTAGAAAGACTAGGTACTGAATTTAAAATCTTAATGAGATAGAAGGATAATAAAAACTGTTACTTTGTAGGGGTCCATGTTGCAGTCGACAACTGGAATTGTGCACTATATCAGTTCAATGTATAACTACGGATGTCATGTATTGTGGTTTACCTCGGTTATTGCTACAGTTTCTTATACCAGTGGCCTTCCCTCCCCTTCTGCATGTCATTTCCTTCTCTTTAGTGAATCTTCTCCTGTAGTAACAGTCTATTGTGCAACACCCACTTACATTTGTTGCTTCCAGAAAATGAAAACATAAATATTACCATTATCATAAATCTACAGCTAGTTGTTTTAACTAATGGACCAGTGCTTGGTTAGTACAGCGCCTACTCTTAATGCCAACTCTTTTTTTTTTTTTTTTTTTTTTTAATGAAGGTAACTTTTTCTTATTTTATTCATATGAAATACAGGCAGTTTTCTGACTGAATGAAGAAGATAAATTTTCATTACTGTAACTGCTGTATTTATTTGTTACTGATTTGCTTACTTGTTGTCCTGTGTTGGCAGGCTTACCATTGTTAAAAATAATGGTTCTGGATGTATATTACTTCTGAAGGAAATACATTGTTACAATGGTACGAATGAATACCGCAATTTCATGTTTATTGGCTCTTGCTTTGTTATGTTTGACTCAAGCATAAGCTTTAATTTTTTTTGTAAAAATATTCTAATTTTGTCTAAATCAACTATTTATTAATGTGACTGTTGAGATGTGTCTCTCTTTTCTCTGTTCGTTTGTGCCTTGACACTGTTGGCTGGAAATGCATGTTGGAATATCAATTAGCTGCAGTGTTAATGTATAGGTGTTGTAGTAGTTGTTGCTATGCCTCACAGAGAGAGAAGTACCCACGTAAGATGAAGGACTTGGCCAAGCAAAAGCTGCAGGGCGGACTCATGCAAAGTCCGCAACAGGTGAGTCTTCGACAGCAGCTGCTGTGTTTGTACGTGTCTGTGTGCGCACGTGCATTTGATATAGCCTTTACTAGAGTAGAGTAGTGCTGGTAGGAATCTGCCTTATCTAGGATAGTTATTCTTCTGCTGCTGTGCTTTTCTGCCACTAGGCACGTTTGCATTCCAGTGTTGCTTTTTATTGCTGCAAAATAGTGCTGGGAACTACAATGCAATTGTACATTTATGAAAAACTTGCAAATAAGAGTATCTGTTGAATATGAATTAATAACCATTGAAAGACTCTGTTCACCTCATATAGTCAAGTCAAATAAATTAATGAATAAGCACCAGAAGAACAGTTTGTGGACTCTTTTAAATAATCAATATGTATAAGGCAATCACTGCATGATGCAGGTAACAGAAATTAAAACTACAGAAACTGAGATCTTTTCCGTGTGATGTATTTTATGGTCTGTTTTCTGTGGTGTGTGTGTTGGTAGTCTGTCTCTTGCAGTGCTCTGTATTTAATAATGTAAAAATGTATGGCATGGATATTTCTATGACATTATCAATGCATGAAAAGGCAGAGAGCAAAAAAACATTTCTCAGTGGAAAATCACACACATTATCAGTGTTTTCCATTTTGCAATATGCAGTATGCTAAAAGCAGTTAGGTGCTTTCTACATTTCTACCTCAATTCCTTCTTTCCTTCCTTCCTTCATCAGAATGAAATGCTGAGATGGGTGATCAGTGTCATTCCAAGTTTCATAAATGAAGTGATATTTCGTTATTTTGCATAACAGATGACAGATGCAAGAGTCATCCAGTTGAAATACAAGGTGTAGGTCTCACACACAATAAAAACTATCATTTTCTGATGTATTATGAAAATAATTTTAATAAGATTTTAACCCTTCACCTTTAAATTATAGTTCACTATTTTTGCTTGGAATTGCCTGAGAAACTTCAAACTGAAGTGCCTAATTGTATGAATAAGAAAAGAAAGAAGAAGCAGGCTAGTGTTAAAAGTCATGACGACAGTGAGATGGAGCACAATTCAGAGTGGATATGGAAGGGAAAAGAAATCAGTCATTTTCAGAATCAGTCTTGTCAATTCAAAACAACAATTTTAGCATTTGCCTTAAGTGATTTGAGAATAACCTGGAAAATCGAAGTGTGATGGGTGGATGGAATAGTATTTTCTCCTGCTGTGTAGGTTAAGTTTGTTTATACTTTTTCTTATTTATTGCTGGTTACATACAATCGATGTCTGTCAACCTGTGTAGTTGTCAACAATGCAAACATATTTCAGTTTGGCATATTTTAACAAAAGTTGCCCATGTATGCATATATAGACTGTAAATTAATCCTTATTACAGACAGAGCACATGGAAAAAGATAAAACAAATAGTCTTATAAGGTAATATCTGGAAGAGCATGGATGATGTGCAACATGCAAAGAGGTGTGTCACTTGTATTATTGTGTTGGGTAAAGAACAGTCTATATTGTATGATGAAGCGTGATGTAGATGTCAGTCGTGCTATCTCAGAATCTTGTGTCTGTGAAATGTGGCAGCCTTGGAAGTTCATCATAATGTAATAATGTGTGGACATAGAGAGCTTTCCAGAGCTGCCTCCTCCATTGCAAACCATTTTCACTACAACACCACATCTGAGAAAAACTGTTTGGTTTTCTCTTAGCAGAGCAGACTAATTGCGTATGTGTATAATCAGTTATTTTATGTGGAACTGTTACATAAAAATTCATAACCCACCAGTCTTCAAGTTGTCTCAGCTGAAGTCATTAACTTCAGTTCCATTTTAAACATCCTTCACAAATCACAGCTGCACTCACTTTACTATGGATACTGGCAACTTTCCAAAAGAAGTCAGTACCACATATGATATTTTTTATCAGTCTATTTGTATTCTTTATTTTATATTTCACTTCCGGTTTACATCTATATCAGTACTCCGCAATCTGCCTTACAGACTGTGACTTAGTGTGTCAGCACACTATGGCTGTTCTTGTAATTACTCATATTTTTGCATCTGTACCTATGCTCACGAGGCATCTTACACTGTGTGGGAGAGGGTATTTCTGGTACTACTATCATTTCCCCCTTTCCCTGTTTTGTTTGCGAGTGTTGGCTGAAAAGGATGAATGCCAGTAAGCCTCCATAGGATCTCTGATTTTCTTATTGTGATCATCTTGCTAGAAGTCTGGATGGGAATAAGATCTTCTTTGACTGTTGTTGAAATGTAAGCTTTCAGAATTTCAGTGGCAAACTTCTCTGTGATGGACAACACTTCTCTAATAGTGTCTTCCATCAAAGTTTGTTGAGCATCTCTGTTGTGATCTTGCACTTAGAAAATGCTGCCATAATGAAATCCAAAACTCTTCATCAGTTCTTCTATTAATGGAATCTGATAAGGGTTCCAGACTGATGAACGGCTCACATGTGCATTTCCTAAAACTAGTATTATGTGATCGTTCCACATTAGATTGCTCTGAACGGTCACTTCTAAGTATTACACTTGTCAATGAGTAGAGCATTTTTTTTTCCTCAGTAGTGTTAGCGAACAGTAATGGATTTCTTCTACCATTTATAAAGAACATTTACTTTAATTAGTGTTCAGGGTCAAAGGCCAGTCCCTGCATCGATTGTCAAGCCTGTGCAGATCTTACTGTGTTTCAATTCAGTCTTCTTGCCCTCAAGGCTACTTTTACAGCTATTAAATTCCTCCATTTAAAAATGAAATGTTGAGTTCTACCTATGACGAAGTCATGAATCGAATCACAAATCTGATCCATTACTTGGTAAGCTCATATTTTGCTCACTAAATAACAGTGCAGAACTGGACTCTGGAGCAGCAAACATTATTGTTGAGTTATTAGAATCTATTCCTGGTGGAATTTGAATGCAGATAACCTCTAAGAAAGTATAACATAATAACATTGTTGAGTTAACCTAAATTCAACGAATGATGGCTGTGTTCATAGTCATTCAATATATCACAGGAATTTATGGAAGAATTGATAAAATGTGACTGGTATATGTAAAAGGTGCCATACTTATTTCCACACTATTTAATGTAATCGGGCAGCAGTTGTCATTTCGCAGACAAAGGAGATCATGAGGCACCAAGCACACCATGAGTATGTGGTCTTTCAAAGAGCATCGATACGCTAATAAAAACTGAAGATGGTTTCAGATATATTTTCATAGCCAAATCATGCTTTTGCTTTTGGGGATTTCTTACTTGTCAGAATTTAAATTTCTGTGCAGATAATAATCTCCAAAATAAAACAATTACAGAGTGATCTAGGAAGTGATTACTCCTTAATTTTGTCACAAGTAGTGGTTTGAGGAAGCAAGCAACTTCCATTAGTACAAAGTACCTGGTCGTGGCCTGTTTATTTGTGTGATTGGAGATGGACATGTAGAATTACAGGTAAGATCTTGTTCAAATATCATGAGCTAAATTTATCATTATCTGGATACAAATCATAGCCACTTCAAACACATAATTTAATCATTTCCCTAAACAAATGCATAGAGTATGCTTCAAATGTTACTTTGTCTTTGCTAACCCAAACTTATGAACAAATCCCACATCAGTGCAAAGTATGACACCCTGTGTCTCCAACATGGTGACTATACGAACCAGATAGCCAGTATTTACGTTTTTGTGCTAGTTTTGTGTTAAATTTTCTAGTTTTTGTCATTGATTTATTTGTTCATCCTAAAGTGAAATTCCTTAACTTCCGTTATGAAGAAGAACCTCCAGGAATGTTGATGGGGTCAATCTCTGTTTTAATTGTCCATTGCAGGCAACTTCTGTGGAAAGTATATGAACAAAAATTATGATTGGTGCTAATCTAATGATACTGTGAATTACTTTTATATTTTTATATAATAGAGGGAAACATTCCACATGGAAAAAATATATCTAAAAACAAAGATAATGAGACTTATCAAACAAAAGCGCTGGCAGGTCGATAGACACACAAACAAACACAAACATACACACAAAATTCAAGCTTTCGCAACAAACGGTTGCTTCGTCAGGAAAGAGGGAAGGAGAGGGAAAGACGAAAGGATGTGGGTTTTAAGGGAGAGGGTAAGGAGTCATTCCAATCCCGGGAGCGGAAAGACTTACCTTAGGGGGAAAAAAGGACAGGTATACACTCGCGCGCACACACACACAACCGTTGGTTGCGAAAGCTTGAATTTTGTGTGTATGTTTGTGTGTCTATTGACCTGCCAGCACTTTCGTTTGGTAAGTCACATCATCTTTGTTTTTAAATATTTAACGGTTGTGTGTGTGTGCGCGAGTGTATACCTGTCCTTTTTTCCCCCTAAGGCAAGTCTTTCCGCTCCCAGGATTGGAATGACTCCTTACCCTCTCCCGTAAAACCCACATCCTTTCATCTTTCCCTCTCCTTCCCTCTTTCCTGACGAAGCAACCGTTTGTTGCGAAAGCTTGAATTTTGTGTGTATGTTTGTGTTTGTTTGTGTGTCTATCGACCTGCCAGCGCTTTTGTTTGGTAAGTCTTTTTATATTTTTATGTATATTAGAGGGAAAAGCCATTGCTCCTCCTCCTATGCTACCGGTTCACTGTTTTTATTTAATACTTCTAAACAAAGCATTCATGTAACTTTACATAAAATGCTATCAGTTGTCTGCTGTCAAAGCCAAAACATGTTTAATATAAACCTTATGGTTCTGTGTAATTTACACTGCAGAGTACAAATATTTTCATAAATTATAGAATGTGTGGCTATTGAAGGTTTTTTGTAAGTTTTAAATTTCCTGCCTGATTTCTGCCACTAATCAAGGTATAAAATCCATTATCAACGCCAGACAACTATGCATAGCCTATGTTGGAATCATTTTTACTTCCAGTATTAAGGTTGTGACCTGCACAGTCAATCCTAGTTTATTTGTTTCTAGTTACCAACTAACCATAAATACCATTAGGACAGTTATGTATTGATACATAAGTGTAAGAATCTCTAGGTCTCTTTGGAGGCTTTGTGAGATATTCAGTTATCAGCTTTGCACAATATTCTTCCTGCTTACTTCCGCAGAATAAATATTTTTTTGATGTTAGGTGCATTGCTCAGAAGATTGTCTTGAAACAAATTGAGCGACAGTTTGATAGCTATGTCATCTGCAGGTTATTACAATGAGAGAGGTTTCTAACTGCAAAGCAGACAGAATTGAGCTTTTTGTTTAACTTATCCATGTACTTGTACCATCTCATTTATTATTCATCTGGATGCCTAGGAAATTCATACATGGAGCTCCATCCAGTATGTACTCTTTGATCTCTACTTCTAGTACTCATACATTTAAGTCCATTTGACTGGTTTGGGATTGCAGACTATGAGTCTTTGTAATAATAAATGTTAAGCTGTTTGCTGTGAACTGGTTGTAAACCTGTTCCATTATTCTCTTACCTGTGTCTGTTTTAGATGAGCTTGGGGCCTTTCATCAGTATACTAATGCAACCACAAATGTCACAGTTTTAGGAAGTGTCCTGTAATTTCTGAGTTAAATAATTTATTTAGGACAAAAACAAGAGTGTCCCAAGTGCCAGACATAGTTACTTGAAATTGGAAACAGCTTTGCTTCACAGATTGCAGTGAACATTACATTTGTGGATAATAACAGCCTACTGCTAATCATCACTGAAGGTGGAAGTTCTTTCTTTTACCCTCTGACATATTTGTCAAATAGTTGTTACAACAAGTTTATGTACCAGACTGTGTTAACAATTCTGTAATACAAAAAATAAAAAACTGGCTGTAATTTTTTCCTCCCTTTCAGTCACAAAGTATATATTGTTCACTGTTCTAATGAATAATATTTTTGTACCGGATTGTTCATTTAATAATAATGCTGTAGCTCATCCCTCTGAACAGGCAACTAATTCCTTACTGCAATCTACTCAGATGTCTGCTACATCAGTTAAACCATAGAATGAATACCATCATTAACATAGGTCAGTGTTCACTGAACAGACAGTAGACAGGCACATAGCAATGGATGAGTACTAGCAGCATTCAAAAGCAAGTGGAAAAAATATAGGAGGAAGGAGGAGTACTGCAATAATAAATAATATACAGTATGGAGTTTCAGAATGGAAGGTACCCACAATACAAAATAGATGGAGAAGACAGTATGGGGGATAAACTTTTCTGAGGGAATTTCACAAAATGCCAAATGAGAAAAGCATTTAAATGTTTACTGACATGTGGAAGAGTATAATTATGCAAATGGACAAGATATAAGGAAAGAAAGTTGTGTGTTTATCTACCTGGAGGAGGACTTTGTGCAAAAGCTAAGACAAATCGTCCTTTTCTCAATTCCTGCCTGTTCACTGCCTTGACTGTTCGCTGAGAATGCAGGTAGTTTTCCTAGAAGGATGATAGCAGAATTAATTGCAGCTGGTTTCATTGTCATCTTGCCAGAATTTAAAAGCTGGTGTGGACTATATATTTTTTTAAAAACTGCTCAGTAATTACAGATAAAAGGTAAATATTAGATCCTTTATACATTTTATCTTTGCAAGAAATAAAAATCTGGTGTTAAATCAACACTAAAAAATCCACAATTTTATTTAATTACACACTAACAATAGATTGCAAATATTAAATTTTCTGCTTAATTGCATTGTTTCACTACATCTATTTGGAAAAAAAACATTTGGTTGCCAGTGTCACTTTGTGCTAACTATTCTGTAGCATTCAAATCAACTGCAGACTTCAGCCTCTTTAATTTATTTGAGTATTCTTAAATATTTCAGCTAAATGTCACCTTATAATTAACAAATTGTCAGAATATGCATGGCATCCAGGAGACTATATACATAGATAGATAGTTGGAATTAGTATAAATTCATTCATATATACTATGCTTTTGCAGAAAGATATTCCAGATATGATTTGTTGTGAGACAGGCATTTAGTGATTTTCTTTCCTCTCTTACTATTTACAGTAAAAGATTCTATTATCAGTTGTCAGTTGGTATTTGTCTGTGAAAAATTCCAGGTGTTTTACTCTGTGCTTTGAGGAAGTATGATTGATTTTCCTTTTTCCTATGTTGAATTCTAAATTTTAGAGTTGCTTCTCAATACTTTTATAAAAGCAACCTGGTTCATGGTTCACAGTTCCAGATGCAGGTTGCCTATATAATGGCTTCCAGGGACAACAAAAATTTGTTTTTCAGTGTTTCGTATAATTACTGACCAAATTTAAAAATTTAAAATGCTGTCATTATCAACTCATTAACAGGTATAACTTTATGTTTAAGGTTCAACACAGTAAGACAAGTAATACAGTTAGAAACCACACTAAATCATAAAAAGAGTTGCAACCAGAAGGACAAGGTGGATTGCGACCATTGTTGGCACACAAGTGGATGTACCAAACATATGAAATGATTACATATTTAACTTTGAAGGATCAATATTTATTATGCTAATGGCAACAAAATGTACATGTTAGTACAGGTCCCTATGTTGTGAATTCAAGTGTCCAGGCATTGTGGCATGGAGTTGAGTTGTGCAGATCTCGGATGTAGTCCTGCAATGCTCCATCCCATGCTGCTTGCACCAGAGCACGCATTTCTCACAGGTTGGTCGGAGGAGCTAAAGTCCTGCTGGAGCGCTCCGTGGCATTTCACACTTTCTTGAGTGAGGAGAGATCAGGCAATGTGGCTGACCATGGTAGAGCACCCACAGCTGGTGAATGGCAGCAGTGTGAGGGTTAGCATTGTCCTGTTGAAATAGGGCATGGCCATGGGTGTTGGCAAATGACAGACCCACCAGCTGCAGGAACTCTCCACATAGCATGCAGCTATCATGGAATCAGTTAGGAAGACTAATAGTGAATGGGCACCATAGGATATCACTCCTCTTACCATCACAATGAACTGGCAGGACATGTGATAGGAAACAGCAAACTGCTATTCGTGATGCTCTCCGCTGTGCTTCCAGACACAGATCTGGTGGTTGCCACCTCCAAGGCAGAAATGGGACTCATCACTAAATATGACGCATTGCCAGCCTCGAGGGCACCATGGCCATTGTTGCCGAAACCAAACGAGTCAGGTATGGTACTGTGTGGGTAAAAGAGGCATGCATAGTGAAGGTCGGTGTGTACCAAAACCTGCATCATGCAACCACCTACCAACGGCACTAGCACTTGGGGATGTTGCAGAGGAGGACCCCTTCTGAATGGTTCCTGTTACTGCCAGCAGATCTTTGAGCACATGATGGACAATCCATCATCCTCCCTCCTCGCGGCACAAGTCAAATGTCCTAATCCTCCATCCTGTGTGTGCGTTCCTTCTTGTAACCATTGCCACCAACAGTTGGCAATGGTGGTGCCTGTACAACCAGTGTGGTGCACAGTGTGACGATGGTATCACACAGCCTCTTGCAGTCCCATGATGCATACCCTCCTGAACTTGTCTAGTGGATTACTCCACTGCCAGATGTGTTGCCTGAGCATAATACACTTTCAGGTGACTCTCTAGTGATGCTACCTGCTGTTGTGCTGGCCAGCATGGCTGTTCGGGGCCCTTTTTATGTCAATAATAAGAACAACATCCTCGCCCCACCTATGCTCCCTGAGTATGCAGCCAGCCATGCAGAACTAATCACTGACATAGCTGATAGCTGCAACATACCCACCCAGTTTGCAGTGGATCAGTTGGGTCCTTTTTGGTTCAGTTCTTTTTATGATGATTAGTGTATGTACATTCGTGAAGTAGTGTAACTACAGTGCACAAATTAGCCAGATTATATTCATCCAGTAGTAAAGAATGACAGGACTTAGGGAATTCCAACAAACTTTAAACATAATTTCAAACATTTTCTAAGCTTACTCACTCACAAGCTTAGTGTCAAACATTTAACACTTTACCTCATTTCTAAAGTAATCAGATGATTGAAGTTGTTTTATATGCTGGAGCACAATTCCTCAAGGAATCGGGGTTCGGGGCTTTACTGGTTTGATATGCAGAGCAGTATTGCTTAGTATCATGTTACAGTTAGTACTCCACATTTGTTTGTTTTACATTCACAAATTGTATATGTTGTAAGTGTTACTTTAAGGCTAACAAAATTTATGAAACACAAATACAGTTCTGTAACGACAGATTAAAATAGTTTATTACTTCATGAAATGAAGCAATAATAGTTCCTGATTGAAATTAATATAAGCCTTAGTTCCACATAGAAATTAATATGCAAAGGTTTATGACTGAAATTGGTACAAGTCCAGGGGCTACTACCATAATTCACTATTCATGTGTGTAAGCATAGTGATGGTGGAAACCACACATTCATCATCAGTTAAAGCTCTGTACAATGGCAGTCTAAGTCAGTCCAGGTAAATAGCGGTGGCAGTCGTAGTTCACTTGTAGAGGTGACATGAGCAGGCAAATGGAAAGCTCATTGGAGGCTGACTCATTCTTATTGCTATTGTCTATGAAAGTTCATTTGAACGGCCAGTGATAAAAGTGGCTTTCACACTGCAGCACCCCCACCAGATGTAGGCAATGTTACACATATCGAAATTTCTGTATCTTCTATTTGCACATCCAGCAGCATTACTAAACCACTCCTCACCTTGACCATTCATGGGTGTGGACCTGTCAGAAAGTAGGAAGGTGTTTAGTGCTGAAGCTGATTTAACAGACCCCTAAGGATTTTAATATTTGCACTTTTAAAGTGTGAAGAATCAGTTCTGCTAGCCCATTTGAGGCTGGATGAAAAGATGGTGCCATAAGATGTTTAATTCCACTGTGGCTGCAGAACCTTTCGAAATTAGTTGCTTTGAACTGGGGACCATTGTTGGTCTTAGCAACTGAGATGCATCCTCTATTGCAAAGACTCCCATTGTGTCCAGCATTGTTGGCTACTGCAGATAGACAGTATATGGAAGTGAGAGGGAGAGTTGACAATGATTAACCACGTGGATCTGAGGTAAGGGCCCACAAAGTCAGTGTGAACTTGGTCCCACAGTTGTTTGGCAGTGGCCTCAAGACTAATGACTGAGCTGTGGCACCTGGCAAATAGCATATTGCTGTACCAGTTGTGCAACATTGTCGTCCACACAAGGCCGGTAGACATAGTGGCATGCCAATTGCTTCATCATGTGAATCTCCCAGTGGTGCACCTGACAGCGCCTGGAGTGTGGCACCCTCACTCAGCACCATTTGTTTTCATCTGTAAGGAGCACCATACCTTGCTGAACCTGAAGTTGGTATGTAAAACCAGGGAAGCCAGATGTTTCTGCATTTGACAACGTGGCAGGCCAACATCACCAGACATACTGCAGGACTTGTTGAAGAAGCAGGTCATGACTAGACACTGTAGGAACATCTAAGAATTTATAAGGAATGCTTCATTTGGCTATCTAACTGAAAATAAACAATTTGCTGGCAGTCTGATTCAGGCTAGTGCGATAGTGAGTGGAGTATTGGAAATCTGTCAGGAAACCCCCTGATGAAGGTAATGTACTGTACACTCTGCAAACTTTGCTTTAGGTCCAAAAAGGGACAAATTCAGTTTATGATCAGTTATAAGATGAAATCTGTGACCACACAACAAAATGTGAAATTTATGGACACCAGAAATGATGGCCATTTCTTCTTTTTTGTTTAGTGAATAATGTTCATTATCTGGAGTAAGTGTTTTTGATATAAACATGATTGGCCTCTCTGTACCATCCCCTAAGTTAGAGAACTGCCCTGATTCCATGTGGGGATTCATCCGTTACTATCACCAATGCCAAGTAGGTTTGGTACGTTAGATGACAGGGTACTGATTAGGGCCCAGTTTTAACTTCTCTTCCTCCATCCTCTTTCTGTCCAACTTCTCCTCCCTCTTCTCTGTTGTCCATCAACTCCTCTCTCTCTCTCTCTCTCTCTCTCTCTCTCTCTCTCTCTCTCTCTCTCTCTGTTTGTCCCTCATCTCTGTCTGTCCATCAGCTCCTCCTCCTTCCCCCACCCCCCCACCCCCGTCAGTTTCATCCTTCCACCTCTATCTGTCCATATCATCCTTCACCCTCCTCATTATCCATCTCTTCCTCTTCCTCTCCTCAACCATGTCCATTCATATGTATGTTCCTTGAAACACATTCTGATACTGCCCAACAACACACCTGCCATGCAGGGCAGCCTAGATGTCATGGATTCTAACCCTCCTCATCCCCATCCCTATGGTAGGTAACTGGTTGTTAGCCTCACAGTACTTCCCAGACAGTAAGTAGTAGATGTTCAAAATTTGGCTGATCCAGTGGTTTAGAAGATGTTGAAAAAATGTGCACACACGCATGAACACACACACACACACACACACACAAATCAATTTTTTTATGAATGTATATGATTTTGTGCCCCCTTGTACTTTTCTGTCCTGTGTACTCCATAACTAACTCTGTTCTGGCAGAATGCAGTTTAAGAATGAAGGTAACATCTTACCAAATAGTGGAAGCAGTGAGTCATTGACTGACACACCACAAAATAATAAAAATTTCAAAAGTTAGCAAAATTTTCATTCTTTTTTGAGTGTTGCTCCTATTTGGTGAATTGTTAGTTTCATTCGTGAATTACTTCTTTTCTGTCATACACTTATATGAATAATGACCTGTTCAATGGCCGAATTATTTAGTTGTACAACTTCAATCTGAACTGCCAACTCCTCCATCTCCATGACTTCATACTCTGCCACTATGCCATTTACTCCATGTAAATATCTTTTGCACATTAAATTGCCCTAAATTTTTTCCTCTCAATGTATATCTCAATAACTTCCTGATTCCTAATCTTTCTAGGTTACTTCATATTATTTATCAACTCTGCAGCAACCAGTACACAGCCTTTTATGTATGAATGATCACCAGTCATCTTTCCACCAAAATGAATTCCACTACAAGACTTCAAATCTTCCCTCCCTTCCCCTCCCCCAACTGTTTCCCACCTGCTCAGTTTAGATTGATTTATCCATCCTTCACTATAAACCCAAACTGTTCTCTCCACAATCTCCTTTTTCCTCTGTTATATCCTGGTCTCCACCCTTTCCCCTTCTCTATTTCACCCCCTCCCCCTTGCAGCCCCCGTCCCCCGCCGATCAGTGTCCCCCATCCGCATCAAAGTGAACTTGTTGGTGCCATATTCTTATTTTTTTGCCTTGGTGCCCCCTCTTTTCCCTGTACCTGCCCTCCTGCTTCCCAGTTCCTTTCACTTGCTCCACCCAGTGCAACTCCTAACCAAAAATACACACACAGTGCTGGAACAATGTGTATGTGTTTTTGCTTCGTTCTTAAAAAGTACTGAAGAAAGACATTATGTAATTGCTATGTTGCACCTTCCAGATCTTGTTTGTATGCTTGTCTGCCACTCAGTGCATCAATGATTGAGAGGGTGATTATCAATGCTCTTTCGGTAGTTTGTATACTACCAAGGATTTTTCATATCACCATAAAGTCTCTTTCCATCCAGCTTTTAAATGGTTCATGCCAGCTTGCTGTCTATTTTACATGCCTTTTTTCATGGCATTGTCTCACAGAGAACACAATTCTGACTTTGTAACCTTATATGATTCACAGCTTAAGTAATTTGTAACACAACAGTTCTGACACCAATAACTGGTCCCAGTGTGTAGGCAGTACCATAATGTTTTATCCCCTTGGTACCTGAATGAATTTATACATGAAAAAAATAAAAATTAGTTTTTGTAACAAATAATGAAATGTTATAGAGTACATAAGGTCAAATCTAAGCTATGTTATGTCTGTCAGACATAATTGGGTATGTTGCATATTTGTGACAACAGGCATTTGAGAAATTGAATACTTGCAACATTTCATTTAGTAGGAGATTTTTATTTTTGATGGTAGATTGATGAAAGCAGTTTTATTTGACTGTCATGCTTCTTGCATAATAATTCTGCCTATGTTCTCTGAGTTTATTTGTCATGTCTTTTCTCCTCTTGCAGAGTACCTCTGCTATTCTGGATTTGAATTCTAGTAGATAATTTCATTCATTACGGTGAATTTTAAAACTTTCACAGTCCTTCTGTAGGTGGTATATGAGCTGTGAAATCTCCATTTACATTTCATGTATCTGTCGCTAATAGCATATAAGCTTCGGCGTCTTAGCAGTTCTTTAGAATTTCCACATCCCAATAAAGGTGAAACGCAATCAGTAAACACAGTGTTGTGGTTGGCTGTTCATTGGAAACTTGTAACAAATTAAGGTGTATTTATGTAATTAATGAAAACAAGTGATCACTGAAGTATTCTGGCACTATGAATCAATGGAAATATTTGCTTACAATTCACTTGACTTTGTCTCTTGCATGCACCTACAAATGTACACAAATGACTAACAATGCATATTTTATATAAAAATTATTTATGAATTCACTTGCACATGCAGCTTATTTGTTATGGTACATTCAAAAATGTGATTTGTGTCACATCATAGAGACTAAAAAGTAAATGAATAATTTTTAGAACCGAACCTACCTCTGTACTTAGCTGTAATTGTCCAATGATGAGAGCTTCGTGTGTGTGTGTGTGTGTGTGTGTGTGTGTGTGTGTGTGTGTGTGTGTGTGTGTGTGTGTGTTTTGTGGAGAAAGGTGGGAACAGAAAGTCACTCTAAAAGTACTCAAAACACTAAGGAGACAGCAGCACATGTCAGAAGCTTTGGTAGCTCAATGTAGAATCTGCACCTACTGCCAGTGCCACTTAAAAAACAGTTAATCTTCCATTTGTTAGCATTGTTTCACATGATGTGGATTCATGATGGTCAGCATTAAGGGGTTAAATGTGTTGCTCTGTCAGCATTGTTCTCCAGAATATCACTGCAGAGTTGTGTTATTCAGTACAACACATTACTGGACATTATTTAATGTACAGATTCATTTTACCATTTGCACATGCTGAACATTTGACATTAAAACAGTTGTAGTTTTAGTCAGAACTAGAAAATGATATTTTAAGTCAGCATCCCAGTTTGGAAACATTATACCACAAAAGTATGTCTCACTATTGTATTAGCTCTCTAGCACTGCTATTCATGTTGTAGATCTAGAAAATGGAATTAGAAATGTGAAAACATACCAACTCCATGTAACATACAAGTCTGCAATTTTAGGAACAAAAAATGTTTTTAGTGACAAAATGGTTAAAACTGAGTACATGAAACAGATGAGATATTTGAGCAGCACTACTATTCTGTATATACATTTTAGGAGGTGTGAATGTCTTAAAAATGAGGTAACTGGCATCTGTCTCTCACTCATACAGTAAGACAGGAAATCATTAAATATGTATCATATTATTTTCCAAATGCTGCTTGTGTTCATTGATGTGATTGCTTTTTTAAGGGACATTGTTTTCTTGTATGCTGAAAGTAACAAAATGCTCACAGCATGCTGCTACTCAAAGGCATGGAAAATTTTTAAAATATGCAAAAATGGTTTATTACTTCTAAATAGTTTAATATTTTCATCAGCATTGTAAAATCAAAAATCATAGTGTATGTAAAAAGTGAACCGGTTTAACTCAACAGCTTTAAATATTTTTATTAGAAAATTCCCAACTGTGCTTATAAAATGACATGAAAGTCAGGAAAGGGCTGCACTAAAGGCTTGGAAATTACTTTCTCATTCATGAACTGGATATGCAGACATATCCTTCACCTCTTCTGCATGCTCTATTATATTCAACTCGCTATTATAATACATTGAAATTATTGTTCCACCCCCAAATACATTTTTTTTTCACTACATCAAGTATTTTTTGAAAAACTTCCAGATGCGCACAAGATTAACAGACATTTCCTTGACAAATACATAAGACACTTAATTTTGTTGATAGTTTCTTCACACAATTTTTTGACAAATGCTGATGGGTCAGGAGTGCTATGGGAAGAGGGAAAATATCTGAAGGGGTGCATGGAGTGACAGAAACTGTTTGGATACAGGAGGGGAGGGAAATCCATAATAATTACAAAGGAGGAACTGAAATTGCAGGTATGGAAAAGGACAGTAAGGTACGTAGTATTCTATTGGAAAGAACATGAGACAGGTGTACATACAAAGAAGCAGTGTGAAAAGCAACAGGCAGGGGAATGAGAGTGACATGACAGTTAAGATGTAGGAAAATGTGCTAAGAAGAATAATTAAGTAAACCTCACTTGTATACCAATTACGTTTCCTTATCTTTTAATATGCACTGTAAAATATTATTTTTCAACTGTCCAGAATGGCCTTCCCACTTATAAGCTACCTATATTACTTACATGTCAAGACAAAAATCTGAGTCCAGAATACTAAATCACCTCTCTTTTGGTTTGCATTTCAGTTTTCCATTCCTTTCTACATAGTTCTTTTTTTGGCTTCCTCTGTGTACATTACATTTTCATTTCCTCTTCAACCCATTGCAGAGGACTATGTCAAATTGTAGAATAAATCTGTTGCTTAATACATGCAATAGAATGGACACTTATTTTAGGTCATTCAAAGATCTTCAGTAAATGAAAAAATTCAGCTCCCTTCAAATCATTATGTAATTTCAGTACATACATAAACCAGTGTCTGATTAACACCCCAAAATCATAAAAAACTGGGGCATTTTTGTGCCTGGTATTAAAGATATGGTTTATTGTTATGATTATTTACTTTCCTTTCATATTTTTAAAATTTATAGCATTTGAGCTTAATAAATTCTTATAGTAACATAGAAATTATGCAGATACAGCAGTTATATCTGTTGAATATCTTAAAATGTATGACATTGTGAAACAGTTTTATTTCCACTGCTGTGATGGAATTTTATTCTCCTGTAAGCTGTACCTACACCTTTCAATTAACAATATACTTTAATACAGGGTGTACTGCGCAACTTGAGAACCAGCAAAGATGTGAATTTGAATGATGGTGGTGGAGACAGTCCTACACAAGAAAAGTTGACTGGCTCATGTGATCCACCAGAGATGGTAGAACTGGAGTCTGGGAGGCCTGCACGTAAACGAAAAACTTCACAGAACATTCACAGCCATGGAAGTTTCTTTCTAAGAGTAGGTGCTATAGGTGAGCAATAGAAATTATTTTTTATTGCTAACTGTAAAACATCTTTCAGAGCTGTAATACATCTTTCAGAAAATTCTTCACACACACACACACACACACACACACACACACACACACACACACACACACACACACACACACACACGAATTTGTTAAGTCAAATCAGCAAGTAGTACAGTAAAAAGAATGATATGGACAAAACAGTTATTGAAATTCATGTCAGGTGTGGATGTAAATATGACTGCTTCTTTTTTAAGTTTAGGGATTTTATGAAACAATGCAACCTAAGGTAACTCAAATATCTTTATCAGTAAAGAAAGAACCAGACCTGACAGCAGCAAAACTTGTATCAAGCCAATGATGACCTTCGAATACACAGTCTTTGGAAAGTACCAAGAGAAGAATTAAATAAGGAATGTTATAGTTTAGCATTGTACTCATATATTTTTATTCATCCCCTAAATTTTACCATATATAATTTTTTTACTGAGGTATAGTGATATGTCTGTGTTAGGGCCTACGTTATGGGGGTCTTGATTGTTGTATAAAATTTTAAAATCCTTTTCAAACCTCCTTTATGGTTTTGAGAAACGTTGTGCTGCAACTTTACTTTTCATTTGTCATTATTTTACTTTGACTAAACCACTTTAAAATATTGTTTAAAGTTTCTGCTACAGTAAATGTTTCAGGATTAGTTTTTAAATATCTGTGGCTGTTAATGGAAAAATGAGGTGTGCCACAAGACAAGACAGTAGAAAATTATAAAGAAATATAACATCCAAAAAATAGAAGAAATGAGACAAAGAAATAAAGGAGAACTGAGAAGAGAGCAGAAAATGGAGATGGAAGAAAGACAGAAGAAAATATGTGGGGGAGGGGGGTGGAAGAGATCAGGTGTTGCTATAAAATTCAGCTGAAGGATAAATCAAGAGACTGAAGTATAGTGAGACTATTGCAGGCGTATAGGTGGTAGAGAAGGAAAACTACGCATATAACTTGGTGTCAGTCTGTAGAAAACAAAATTATGAAAAACCTTTTTCTACTACAAGTTCTCCATTAAAATGTCTCACAGATGTTCATTTCTTACATATATATCCTATGTGCTGGAATCTAGCAGCAATATCAAGAGCAAGGGATTATTTTCAGTATGGTTCAATAGAAAAACTTTAGATGAACAGAAAAGTATTATATAGTAATTCTCCTCTGTTCGTTAGAAGAATTGTTACTGAAAAAGTTCCAAACTCCAATATAGTAGACTGAACTATATAAGATAAATCAGTCTTCCAGAAAATATAATTTCTAATAAAATTCCTGTGACTTATATTTGATATGTTAAAAAAATTGATTAAGGGCTGCCATTTCTGTATGCTCAGGTAATACATTCTCTTTCTTTACATAAGTAGCTTCAGAAATGATATTCAAATCTCAAAAAATCAAAGCAAAAATACATATTTTAACAGTTCATGAAAATACAAAACTGTCAAAGGTAGTCATTGGGCACTTCAGGCTGTTGTTTTACTGAAATAGTAGTACTGGCCTAGTTAGACAATTGTTGTTCTCATGCAAGCCTAATATATATATGCGCTGTAATACATTTCTGGATCCATCATTTAAAGTTGGTTCATGAGACTTTGTAAGTAGGTTTTCTTCGAGATAGTTTGCATCTATCTTCAAGTATCTGCCAGTTCACTTTCTTAAGCATCTCTGTGACAGTCTCCCATGAGTCAACAAACCTGGCACTGAGTGAAATGCTTTTTGGATATCGAGTAGTACTGCATAACCTGACTGCCTTGAGCTATGGCTTTCAGGATGCCATATGAGAAAAGTGCAAGTATGATTTTACGTGATCAATGTTTACAGAATCCGTGCTGGTTGGCATGGGGGAGGCCATTCGGTTCGGGATATGTCATTATGTTTGAGATCAGAATATGTTCTATGATTCTACAACAAATGGATGTCAAGGATATTGGATCCTTGTTAAAGGATGTGATCTGTGCTTTCTTCCAAAAGTACAAACACAGAAGGAAATATAGCTAAAACAAAATTCAAGAACATCCAAAGTTTCAGAAATAAAACTCTTGGTGTATGCTAAAGTAGACCTGCACTTTATAATATCATTATTTAAGTAAATCTATTCAGCACACATTAAGAGTTTTGTTTTTGAAATTTTCAGTGTCTATGCATTTTATTTCATTATTGCTTTCTTATGGATCTGTGTCTTTTTAGGTCTGCTCTCTAGTGGCATGAATATAGAAATCAGACAATATTTTATTTTTGAGAAAAGCTATCATTCCACACTTCAAGAAACAATAGAAAACATGATACTATTTATAGTCTGATAAATAAAAAAGTCTTCTTCTATTAGCTGCTAAAGATTACAAAATCTAGTTTAATATGTATAATATGAATGGGATATGTTGGTACACCTATGGAATAAATTAATGTAATTACATTTTTATGTCATGTGACGTTTTTATACAGTGTGTTACAAAAAGGTACGGCCAAACTTTCAGGAAACATTCCTCACACACAAATAAAGAAAAGATGTTATGTGGACATGTGTCCGGAAATGCTTAATTTCCATGTTAGAGCTCATTTTGGTTTCGTCAGTATGTACTGTCTTCGATTCACCGCCAGTTGGCCCAATTGAAGGAAGGTAATGTTGACTTCGGTGCTTGTGTTGATGTGCGACTCATTGCTCTACAGTTCTAGCATCAAGCACATCAGTATGTAGCATCAACAGGTTAGTGTTCATCACGAACGTGGTTTTACAGTCAGTGCAATGTTTACAAATGCGGAGTTGGCAGATGCCCATTTGATGTATGGATTAGTACGGGGCAATAGCCGTGGCGCGGTATGTTTGTATCGAGACAGATTTCCAGAATGAAGGTGTCCCGACAGGAAGACGTTCGAAGCAACTGATCGGCGTCTTAGGGAGCACGGAACATTCCAGCCTATGACTCGTGACTGGGGAAGACCTAGAATGACGAGGACACCTGCAATGGACGAGGCAATACTTCGTGCAGTAGACGATAACCCTAATGTCAGCGTCAGAGAAGTTGCTGCTGTACAAGGTAATGTTGACCACGTCACTGTATGGAGAGTGCTACGGGAGAACCAGTTGTTTCCATACCAAGTACAGGGTGTGCAGGCACTATCAGCAGCTGATTGGCCTCCACGGGTACACTTCTGCGAATGGTTCATCCAACAATGTGTTGATTTGTTTGCGCTCTCTGTAGATTAGTTCAGACGTTCTTTGCACAACAGTTTTTATCATGGATAGGGACTGCAACTGCTGTGTTCGGATGCAGGCTGAGTTGGCATCCCTTCGCTCCCAGCTTCAGGCAGTGCTGGCTTCGGTCACACAGCTTGAGGCTGTTGCCAATGGGCATCACTGTGGGGATCTGGATGGGGGTTTGTCGGGGACGGCCAGCTCATCCCACGAATCCCCCGATCGGACTACGACTGTGGTTGCCCGGGATACTGCCCGCATTGAGGCTGATCCCTCACCTGTGGTAGAGTGGGAGGTTGTCTCAAGGTGTGGCATGGGGCGAAAGACATTCCGGAGGGCTGAATGGAAGGCCTCTCCAGTTTGTCTGACGAACCAGTTTCAGACTGTGTCTCAGGCTGATACTGATCTTCGGCCTGACATGGCTGCTTGTCCTGTTCCAGAGGTTGCCCCTCAGTCTGCAAGATCCGGGCAGTCGCAGAGGGTGGGCTTACTGGTAGTTGGGAGCTCCAACGTCAGGCGCATAATGGGGCCCCTTAGGGATATGGCAGCAAGAGAGGGGAAGAAAGCCAATGTGCACTCCGTGTGCATACCAGAGGGTCATTCCAGATGTGGAAAGGGTCCTTCCGGAAGCCATGAAGGGTACAGGGTGCACCCATCTGCAGGTGGTCGCTCATGTCGGCACCAATGATGTGTGTCGCTATGGATTGGAGGAAATCCTCTCTGGCTTCCAGCGGCTATCTGATTTGGTGAAGACTGCCAGTCTTGCTAGCGGCGCTAGCGGGATGAAAGCAGAGCTCACCATCTGCAGCATCGTCGACAGGAATGACTGCGGACCTTTGGTACAGAGCCGAGTGGAGGGTCTGAATCAGAGGCTGAGACGGTTCTGCGACCGTGTGGGCTGCAGATTCCTCGACTTGCGCCATAGGGTGGTGGGGTTTTGGGTTCTGCTGGATAGGTCAGGAGTCCACTACACGCAACAAGCAGCTACTCGGGTAGCAGGGTTTGTGTGGCATGGGTTGGGCGGTTTTTTAGGTTAGATGGCCTTGGGCAAGTACAGAAAGGGCAACAGCCTCAACGGGTGCAGGGCAAAGTCAGGACATGCGGGGACCAAGCAGCAATCGGTATTGTAATTGTAAACAGTCGAAGCTGCGTTGGTAAAGTATCGGAACTTCAAGCGCTGATAGAAAGCACCAAAGCTGAAATTGTTATAGGTACAGAAAGCTGGCTGAAGCCAGAGATAAATTCTGCCGAAATTTTTACAAAGGTACAGACGGTGTTCAGAAAGGATAGATTGCATGCAACCGGTGGTGGAGTGTTCGTCGCTGTTAGTAGTAGTTTATCCTGTAGTGAAGTAGAAGTGGATAGTTCCTGTGAATTATTATGGGTGGAGGTTACACTCAACAACCGAGCTAGGTTAATAATTGGCTCCTTTTACCGACCTTCCGACTCAGCAGCATTAGTGGCAGAACAACTGAGAGAAAATTTGGAATACATTTTACATAAATTTTCTCAGCATGTTATAGTCTTAGGTGGAGATTTCAATTTACCAGATATAGACTGGGACACTCAGATGTTTAGGACAGGTGATAGGGACAGAGCATCGAGTGACATTATACTGAGTGCACTATCCGAAAATTACCTCGAGCAATTAAACGGAGAACCGACTCGTGGAGATAACATCTTGGACCTACTGATAACAAACAGACCCGAACTTTTCGACTCTGTATGTGCAGAACAGGGAATCAGTGATCATAAGGCCGTTGCAGCATCCCTGAATATGGAAGTTAATAGGAATATAAAAAAAGGGAGGAAGGTTTATCTGTTTGGCAAGAGTAATAGAAGGCAGATTTCAGACTACCTAACAGATCAAAACGAAAATTTCTGTTCCGACACTGACAATGTTGAGTGTTTATGGAAAAAGTTCAAGGCAATCGTAAAATGCGTTTTAGACAGGTACATGCCGAGTAAAACTGTGAGGGACGGGAAAAACCCACCGTGGTACAACAACAAAGTTAGGAAACTACTGTGAAAGCAAAGAGAGCTTCACTCCAAGTTTAAACACAGCCAAAACCTCTCAGACAAACAGAAGCTAAACGATGTCAAAGTTAGCGTAAGGAGGGCTATGCGTGAAGCGTCCAGTGAATTCGAAAGTAAAATTCTATGTACAGACTTGACAGAAAATCCTAGGAAGTTCTGGTCTTACATTAAATCAGTAAGTGGCTCGAAACAGCATATCCAGACACTCCGGGATGATGAAGGCACTGAAACAGAGGATGACACGCATAAAGCTGAAATACTAAACACCTTTTTCCAAAGTTGTTTCACAGAGGAAGACCGCACTGCAGTTCCTTCTCTAAATCCTCGCACAAACGAAAAAATGGCTGACATCGAAATAAGTGTCCAAGGAATCACTCAACAGAGGAAAGTCCACTGGACCTGATGGGATACCAATTCGATTCTACACAGAGTACGCGAAAGAACTTGCCCCCCTTCTAACAGCCATGTACCGCAAGTCTCTAGAGGAACGGAAGGTTCCAAATGATTGGAAAAGAGCACAGGTAGTCCCAGTCTTCAAGAAGGGTCGTCGAGCAGATGCGCAAAACTATAGACCTATATCTCTGACGTCAATCTGTTGTAGAATTTTAGAACATGTTTTTTGCTCGAGTATCATGTCATTTTTGGAAACCCAGAATCTACTATGTAGGAATCAACATGGATTCCGGAAACAGCAATTGTGAGAGACCCAACTCGCGTTATTTGTTCATGAGACCCAGAAAGTATTAGATACAAGGTCCCAGGTAGATGCTATTTTTCTTGACTTCCGGAAGGCGTTCGATACAGTTCCGCACTGTCGCCTGATAAACAAAGTAAGAGCCTACGGAATATCAGACCAGCTGTGTGGCTGGATTGAAGAGTTTTTAGCAAACAGAACACAGCATGTTGTTATCAATGGAGAGACGTCTACAGACGTTAAAGTAACCTCTGGCGTGCCACAGGGGAGTGTTGTGGGACCATTGCTTTTCACAATATATATAAATGACCTAGTAGATAGTGTCGGAAGTTCCATGCAGCTTTTCACGGATGATGCTGTAGTATACAGAGAAGTTGCAGCTTTAGAAAATTGTAGCGAAATGCAGGAAGATCTGCAGCGGATAGGCACTTGGTGCAGGGAGTGGCAACTGACCCTTAACATAGACAAATGTAATGTATTGCGAATACATAGAAAGAAGGATCCTTTATTGTATGATTACATGATAGCGGAACAAACACTAGTAGCAGTTACTTCTGTAAAATATCTGGGAGTATGCGTGCGGAACGATTTGAAGTGGAATGATCATATAAAATTAATTGTTGGTAAGGCGGGTACCAGGTTGAGATTCATTGGGAGAGTCCTTAGAAAATGTAGTCCATCAACAAAGGAGGTGGCTTACGGGACACTCGTTTGACCTAGGCTTGAGTATTGCTCATCAGTGTGGGATCTGTACCAGATCGGGTTGACGGAGGAGATAGAGAAGATCCAAAGAAGAGCGGCGCGTTTTGTCACAGGGTTATTTGGTAACCGTGATAGCGTTACGGAGATGTTTAACAAACTCAAGTGGCAGACTCTGCAAGAGAGGCGCTCTGCATCGCGGTGTAGCTTGCTTGCCAGGTTTCGAGAGGGTGCGTTTCTGGATGAGGTATCGAATATATTGCTTCCCCCTACTTATACCTCCTGAGGAGATCATGAATGTAAAATTAGAGAGAATAGAGCGCGCATGGAGGCTTTCAGACAGTCGTTCTTCCCACGAACCATACGCGACTGGAAGGGAGGTAATGACAGTGGCACGTAAAGTGCCCTCTGCCACACACCGTTGGGTGGCTTGCGGAGTATAAATGTAGATGTAGATGTAGATGAATCCTCATTTCAGTGCAAATGTTCTCTTTACGGATGAGACTTCATTCCAACGTGATCAAATTGTAAATTTTCACAATCATCATGTGTGGGCTGACGAGAATCCACACGCAATTGTGCAATCACGTCATCAACACAGATTTTCTGTGAACGTTTGGGCAGGCATTGTTGGTGATGTCTCGATTGGGCCCCGTGTTATTCCACCTACGCTCAGTGGAGCACATTATCATGATTTCATGTGGGATACTCTACCTGTGCTGCTAGAACATGTGCCTTTACAAGTACGACACAACATGTGGTTCATGCACGATGGAGCTCCTGCACATTTCAGTCAAAGTGTTCGTACGCTTCTCAACAACAGATTCGGTGACCAATGGATTGGTAGAGGTGGACCAATTCCATGGCCTCCACACTCTCCTGACCTCAACCCTCTTGACTTTCATTTATGGGGGCATTTGAAAGCTCTTGTCTACGCAACCCCGGTACCAAATGTAGAGACTCTTCGTGCTCGTATTGTGGACAGCTGTGATACAATATGCCATTCTCCAGGGCTGCATCAGCGCATCAGGGATTCCATGCGACAGAGGGTGGATGCATGTATCCTCGCTAACGGAGGACATTTTGAACATTTCCTGTAACAAAGTGTTTGAAGTCACACTAGTACGTTCTGTTGCTGTGTGTTTCCATTCCATGATTAATGTGATTTGAAGAGAAGTAATAAAATGAGCTCTAACATGGAAAGTAAGTGTTTCCGGACGCATGTCCACATAACATATTTTCTTCCTTTGTGTGTGAGGAATGTTTCCTGAAAGTTTGGCCATACCTTTTTGTAACACCCTGTATAAAAGGAAAGAAACTCAAGGTGCTGTAAAAGACTATTTTTTGGAGGGTAGTGGAAAGCTTCTCTCAGCTGTAGTCCTTATACGAAACACTCTTTTCAAAAAGTAGAAAATTGGAAATACCAGTGTTGTTCATATTATTTAAGCACTCTGTTGAGCATAATTAATATTTTATTAACTGACAGAATATAAAAGAATTCTTTTTTATACAACATTTTTAATAATTCTGTATGTGAATACATAAAGGATAGTTTGCTACTGATGATATAGAGGAGATGTTGAGTTGTATATGGGCTTAATGAAGAAGAACGCTAAAATATTTAAGCTTTTGGACAAACTCCGTCTTCTGAGGTGGGAACACACCCATCTACACAAGCACAGATCTATCACATTTGACCACTGTCTCTGGGCACTGTGACCCAACTGCCCCAGCACCTGGAGACAGTGGCCATGTGTTTAGGAGTTGTGGTTGTTGGTAGGTGGAACTGGGTTGGGGAAACCAGATAGTGTCCCCAAATGGAAGGACTGGAGCCCCACATCCTTGCTACAGCATTCAACAGCTTTAGAGCAAAAAAATTGTGAAGAACATTACCAAACAATTACTGCTTAAACAGTTGTCAGGATTTCAATTAATTACCATCAAATAGATATCAACAAACATACAATATTGACTGAATAGTCAGTTGCAGGGGTGAGTTAACAGAGACGTTAGCTGAATGTCTCAGACACAGCTGTTATTAATTACCAAAACACCTGTCATTATGTTGAAATCAAGAACTGTTTGTAAAAACGACAAACGATAATATTTAAAAAGAGGTAGGTAGGACAACAGCCTCCAAGAAAAAATTTTACTGAATTTTACTGAATTAAAATGCACTGAAGTCTAGAAGAATTTGTCATATACCTTTAGTTATGAGAACCACCTATCATTACACTGAAATCAGAAGTACAGATTTTTATAAGCAGCAGACAGTGATATTTAGAGGGGACAGGCAAGACAGCAGCTTTCAGTAAATAGTTATAAGGAATAACCTTATTAAACAGGAAGTTCTAAGATTTCTAAACAAGATCTGTGACTCCTAAATGGACAATAACAGATAGTTAATTTCACTAAATTAATTTGGGATAATCTCATGCCCAGCTGCCATTAATTATGAAACACCTTCCATACACTGAAACAAAGTACATGTTTTTTCGTAAGTAACAAATAGCTATTTTTAGAAAGGGGAGGTGGGGTAGGACAGGCAAGACAGCAGCCTTCAATAAACAGTTATAGCAAATAACAGTATTTCAGTGGAATCATGTGTGAAGGTAACACAACACCCACCAGAACATGAAAGAGGAGGAAGAGAGGTGAGAGGCAAAGGCAACTCTCTTAGAGTGGGCAGGATGGGGCCATTCTTCCAATCCTTAAGATGCCAAGAGAGTGGGGCACCTGTGCTAGCATGCAGCCAATCGAAAACAACTCCAAGTGGCTGTCGGCTCCAAACTACACTAGGATGCCCACTAACAGAAACCACTTGGCAGGACAGACAGTGACTACTTGTGAACCAGATGCTCCACCATCATTAGGATGGACCATTGGACCGCACACGATCAAAAGCCTTGAGTCACTCGCACTTCCAAAACAAATGCCAGCTCCTCACTGACCTCACCGATTATGAAGCCTTCCTACATTGCACTTTCATCATTAGTGAGGGCATCACTTGTAAGATCCAAAATTAAAAGGCAAAGACGATCCTAGAGGGGAGGAAATCAATTGAGTATTGAGTCCACATGGCTCAGGTGTGTGGATGCATGTGTGTTTCTACTTCAGAAGAAAGACTTTGTCCAAAAGCTTAAACATTTTAACATTCTTTTTCATTGTGCCTGTCTGTGATTCAGTGCCTCGTCTATGTGGTGGTAGCAATCTGTCCTTTCTATCTAGTTGTTATTTCATCCTGTATCTTCTATTGTTTGCTATATGTGAATACGGTATACTCACTGAAAAGATGGCACGTTGAGTTGTAGACAGATACAACGAAAAGGCACTTACTCTTAGCTTTCAGCCAAAGACTTCATCAGGAAAGGAAACACACACACGCGCACACACACACACACACACACACACACACACACATGACCATCATCTCCAGCAGCTTGAACAGGTCTGAGGAAACATGATACTCTGACTGGTCTGCGCTGGCTGAGATGGTGGTCATGTTTATGTGAGGTGTGCTTGTTTTTGATGAAGGCTTTGACTGAAAGTTAATGTGTAAATGTTTTTTCCTTGTGCCTATCTGCAACTCAATGTGTCATCTTTGTGGTGAGTAACAATCTATCTTTTCTTTATATTGCTGATATTCCAACCTGGAGTTTCCATTGTTATACTGTACACATAAGATTAAGGCTGTTGCCAGTCTATTTTGTACTGTAGTAATGTGGTTTGCTTAATTTCAAACTAGCATTTGGCCTTGGGACAATGATCTATAATGGACTTGAATGTGGAGCTTTCTTCGAAATTCCCTTCAACTCTCCTTGCTACCAGATACTTCGAGGAATTAATCCAGTGTTACAGATGATTTTCACTTTCATGCAGATGTACTTTATATTCATGAACTCAAGGGTATGTATAATCTTTTTCTCTAGTGTACACTGATTTTTTCCTGTTTAATATAAACATTGCCATGTTTTGTGCATCAAAGGTAATTCCTGCTTGACTTAGTTCATGGGTCCTTCAAAATGTATCTTCTGCAGTCCCTTTCTAGCAGTCTTTGTAACCAGATTTTTATAAAAGTGTGAAAATCCAATAATCTTTTCTCTTCATATGTTTTCTGGGTAGATTATCCTAAATTTTTGCCATGGGACCATCAGCTGCTGTGATAATGCGCAACTCTCAAGTGGCAACTAATAAGTATCATACTGGAAAAAATACCTCTAAATTTAAAATTTATAACATATGTCAGTGGTGACTTAGTTATATTTATCACACTGCTGATAGTAAACTGAGCAGATGAATGGAATCAAAAGTGCCTTGCAAGGAGAAAATAAAATGAATGTTAACAAAAGTAAAACAAGGGTAATGGAATGTAGTCAGATTAAATCAAATAATGCTGAGGAAAGTACAGGGACATTATAATGAAAGTCAAACTTTCAAACTGCTGTAGAAATAACAACACTGCTCAGAATGATGTCAAATTGCAACAGAATATTATCGGAGAAGGGAGAAAACATATGACAGAAGAAGAATAAATAGTTACAAAATGTATCAATAGATGGCACTGTAAGCATCATAATTTAATGGTGGTCGACTATGAATGACGAGTGAATCATACAAGAATATGCATGGGTGTACAGGTGTGATACTGTTAGTTACATAAGCCCATCCACTATGGCAAGGCCGGATGGGAAAAATCAGTATTTAGTTGTCCTGAGACAAGAACCACATAAAAAGCACCAATAACATTGGTTTTTAACTGTCCTGAGGCCAAAAATTGCAAAAAAAGCATCAATCAAAATCAAATCAGATTATTAATTTCCATGTGACTGGCGCAAAACATAGTCAACATTCTGTCCACCATTTTCTGCAACAAGTTTATATCAAGAAACAGCTTAATCCACAACTGATTGAAGTGTTTCCGGTATCACATTCAGAAGGTGTTGCGCAATGCGTGCCTTCAATGCAGCTAAGTTTGCGATCAGAACACTGAACACAACATCTTTCAGATAGCCTCACAGCCAGAAGTCACACGGATTAAGATCAGGTGATCAGGATGGCCAGGCTGTAGGGAAATGGCAACTGATAATAATAGCATTTCCGAAATGGCACTTCAACAGCTGCTTAACTGGCTTTGCAATGTGTGGAGTGTGCCATCTTGCATAAAAATGATTGCATCCATGCTTTGAAAAGCTGGAATGATGTGGTTGTTCAAAAGACACTCATAGCACTTGCCAATGACTTTACAGGTAACAGCACCAGAAGCACCTGTCTCTTCAAAAAAGTGTGGCCCTATGATAAATGATGCTGTAAACCTGCACCCCACTGTGACCTTTCCAGGATGAAGTAGTACTGGTTGATTTGCATGTGAATTTTCCGTTTCTCATATGCAACAGTTCTGTGTATTGACGTATCCCATCAGATGGAAGTGGGCTTCGTCTGCCGACAAAATCTTCCACAGCCAGTTACTGTCCACTTCCATGCGAGCAAGAAATTATAAAGCAAAGGTCTCTTGCTGGCAGGTCAATGGAAGCAACTCGTGCACATGGATAATTTTGAATAGATAGCAAAGAAGGATGATTCATAGGATTTTACACACACTGCTCATGGGTATGTCCAATGTTCAGGCAATTCTCTGTGCACTACACATTTGCACACCACCACTCGTCTCCTCCTGCATTGCTGTGGCCACTGCTTCCACCGACATCAAATCAATTTGTTTCCTCTCTCTGCCAGGTTGCACACCAAAAGAACTCATCTTTTCAAATTTCCAAATCATTTTCTCCAGACCAATGGCAGTCATTGGACCAACACCTTTTTCCAAACCCTTCAATGTCCGGAACTTCTGGAGAGCAATGTGTACACAGTCATCGTCCTTGTAATACAGCTTTACAAGCAGAGCATGATCCTGCATTGAGACAGTCATGGTGAACGTCACAGACACAAAAAGGATAAGCCAGCGTATTTATACCAACTTTAATGGGTCGAGCGCATGACAGGTGTTTTCATTTATGTATTCTGGCACGTACAGCGCCATTGATCAATTTTCACTCTACTTTTTTTCTTCTGTCATATGTTTTCCCCCTTCTCCAATAATATTCCATTGGAATTTGACGTCATTCTGACCAGTGGTGTTATTTCTACAGCATTTTGAAAGTTTAACTTTAATTATAATCACCCTGTAGATTAGAAAAAGACACTAAAAGTGGCAGTGAGTTTTGCTATTTAGGCAGTAAAATAACAGATGGTTGTCAAAGTTGAGCATTTATAAAGTGTAGACTGTAATAGAAAGAAAATTGTTTCCGAAGAAGAGAAATTTGTTAATATCAAATATAAATTTAAATATAGTAAGTCTTTCCTAAAGACCTTGTGGATGATAAGTAGATCAGACAAGAACAGAATAGAAGATTTTGAAATGTGATGCTACAGAAGAATGCTGAAGATTGGATGGGTAGATCACATAATTAAAAAGGAGGTACTGCATTAGAAATTAAGAAATCTATGGAGACACACACACACACACACACACACACACACACACACACACACACACACACAAAGAGGGGGTGGGGGTGGGGAGGTAAATAATTACAGAAAGAGAGCAAGAGGAGATGAGTACAATAAGTAGGTTCAAACAGATATAGATTGCTGTAGTTTTCAGAGATGGGCTGGAAACCACAACAACAACAATAGTTAATTTTATGCAAATGGAATGTGTAAATGACTTGACTTGATTTTGTTACTGTATAATACAGAGTTCTCTAGTTAATTCACTCAACAGTCATTATGATATACCTTAAGAAAACATAAAAATAAGCTTTTCCCAGTGATTAGGTTTTGGAATTTGGGAGATGCATTATTCCAATGCAGTTATTTTTCATTAACAGAATAGTCTTTTGAATATGAAGACGCCAGTAAATAAAAGCAGAGTTAGTGCCCTTTGGTTCAGGGCTTACAAAATGTTGAATGGCCTGTTTAACTATATTATTTGGCCATTATGAATAACAGCATCATTGTCGGGGATTAAGACAAAGAATAATTCTCAATGTCTAATTTCTGAAATATTTAAGCAATGCAGTTTATGAATTTAAAATTCTGCTAGATATTTTAGGCCTTCCAATTTGCATGACACAATTCTGAGACATTCAGTTGTAACACAAATAACACATATTCATTACATATCTCTTTTCTATTTAATTAAAGACTGTTCACTGACCGAATAGAAAAAAGAAAAGGAATACAGGTCAGCAAAATAAAAACAAATAAAAGACAAGAAAGGTTTTATTTGTTTGTTTATTTGTTTATCTGGTTCTGTGAATATTTGGGTTTCATCACTCAGTTGTTTTCAGTTCTTCTGGAAGCATATTGAAAATGAAATCTGCTGACTAGTGCACATATTTCTGTACAATGCTTAAGGAATTTTTATCCACAGTGTGTATAGTTTTTCCATTTGGTGTTCAGTGAATGAATGTTACAGTTTCTTATGAATGAGTCAGTATTGTCAACAACAAATCTCATGATAAAATATATACACAGGGACAGCAGAGACAGAATTCTGAAATACTGAATGATGACCTACATGAAGTTCAAGAACTGACACTACAGATCAGTCTGACTGCCCATTATTGGGCTAAGAATATTCGTGGTGAGTGCACAGAGTTGCCCCAAAATATAATACTATAAGTGATATACTTTGCGGAAACTATGCCATTTACCAAGAATGCAGTATTATTAACCCAGTAATAGGTGGTCAGACTCGTGCAGTGTCAGTTGGCGAATTTCATGTAGGCCATTGTTCAGGTATTTTGGAATTCTGACTCTGCTGTCCCTGTGCATATATTCCACCATGGGATTTGCTGTTCACAGTATTGACTCATTATTTTAAAAAATCTTAGATTTTGTTATTTTATTTTTTAGTTGAATGGGAAAAAATGCAGCAGATAATATGGGAAATTGTGGTTGTGGCTAGGTCATTTAGGGAATCTTGTTTGTCTGTTACATTTATTTTGTTTATTGAGGCAATCATATCGTGCTGTTGTTGATGTGGAAGTCCCCACTCCACATCTCCACCTTTCTTCTCTATTCACATGGAGAGCTCTGTGGCTTTAAACATTTAAGCTTTATAGGTTTCAAACTGATTCTTTGGAATTGCCCAGTTACTTAATTTTCCCAATCTTTTATTACATAGGAATAGGTATCAGATACATCCATATGGTTTTGATATTTTTGAAAGTATAAGTACAATATTTGCTATTTGGGGAGCAAAATAACTGATGATGGTCGAAGCAGAGAGGATATAAAACGTAGACTGGCAATGATAAGGAAAGCATTTCTGAAGAAGAGAAATTTGTTAACATCGAGTGTAGATTTAAGTATCAGGAAGTCTTCTCTGAAAGTATTTGTATGGAATGTAGCCCAGTATGGAAGTGAAACATGGATGATAAATAGTGTAGACAAGAAGAGAATAGAAGCTTTCGAAATGTGGTACTACCGAAGAATGCTGAAGATTAGATGGGTAGATCACATAGCTAATGAGGAGGTATTGAATAGAATTGGGGAGAAGAGGAGTTTGTGGTACAACTTGACAAGAAGAAGGGACCGGTTGCTAGGACGTGTTCTGAGGCATCAAGGGATCACCAATTTAGTACTGGAGGGCAGTGTGGAGGGTAAAAAACGTAGAGGGAGACGAAGAGATGAATACACTAAACAGATTCAGAAGTATGCAGGTTGCAGTAGGTAGTTGGAGATGAAGCAGCTTGCACATGATAGAGTAGCATGGAGAGCTGCATCAAACCAGAGTCTGGACTGAAGACAACAGCAACAACAAGGACAATATACAAATTTTAAAGCAAAATACTTTACAAAGACATTATAATATTAATGTAGTATACAACTTGATCATAGGCAACATTTTTAGTTCCTCTTTTGGGCAAACCTACCCTTGAACAAATTACATTGTGTGTGGAAGAAACATTGCAATCACAAATTCATACCATAGTTCTTAATAGAAGCTTCTCCAGGCATTCCAAAAATATGCTACAATTCACACAAAACTATACACTCAATGAAAAATTGAATTAGGTACTAACCTAGTAGCATGTAGCAACTCTTTCTCTCGCAGTCACAGCAATAATGCAATGTGGCATCATTCTGTGGGACATGGAAATCTTTGGTGAGCCATTCTAATCCTGGAGCAGTCAATATCTTCCCACTACTCTTAACAGTCATATAATATGGTGGAAGACGTGTTTTCTCAGAATGCACATGGAGAAATTAAAACATTTAGCTCAAAGAACACCCCTATGCTTGTATCAACAGAAGATGAATGTTAAATGTAGTGACATGTTCAAGCAATACAGTTCTTCCTGAAAGGATGATCTCAGTGGAAATAGGCAGAGTGATGATGATGATGTTTGGTTTGTGGGGCACTCAACTGCGTGGTTATCAGCGCCCGTACAATTACCCAATCTTTGCTCAGTCCAATTTCGCCACTTTCCTGGATGATGATGAAATGATGAGGACAACACAAACACCCAGTCATCTCGAGGCAGGTGAAAATCCCTGACCCCGCCGGGAATCGAACCCGGGACCCCGTGCTCGGGAAGCGAGAACGCTACCGCGAGACCACGAGCGGCGGACCCAATAGGCAGAGTGATCATTTATGTGAAAGATATGTGGTTATCACGTAGGATGGGTTGGAGATAACACACGCTAAGTATCGAATACGCATTTATTATTCACTGGTACAGAACAAATATGGCAGTAGAACAAGTTATGCACCAAAAGTGAAGACTTGAACAAAGCAGTTCAAAGAAGCAAAAGTCACCCCCACCCCCGGTAGTGCAGAGCATGACGGAGGGACGCTTCATTACACAAATTCGTAATCTTGGTGCCAGTGTGGTGGTTGTCGGCAGTGGCCGGCGGAGGACATGGGGGCGGCAGAGTTAGCAGTGAAGGAGTCCTGTGGTTCCCATGGCTACACAGGTGAAGGGGCGTCAACCGAAGGCAGGTCAGCATCCTCGGTCGGGTGACGGTGATTCCTCGACCAACTCGGTGGGTAGAAGGAGGGGTTTGCCGTATAGAATCTCAGGAAGCAAGGCATTCAAATCTCCTTTATGGGCTGAGCGGATACCCAGTGAAACCCATGGGAGGGTCTCCGACCATAGGCCGCCGTAGCACATTACCGAGGCCTTGAGTGTGTGGTGCCACCACTCGACCAGGCTGTTCACCTGCAGGTGGTAAGCCGTGGTGTGAAATTTGGTTACACCGCAGAGTCGCGCAAAGAGGGCGGACTCAAATGGCATCCCTGGTTGGTCGTGAGAGAGAGGGGACAGCCAAAGCAAGCAACCCACACCGATTCGAAAAAATGGGTGATGGTCTCAGCCATGATGTCAATAAATAGGACTGCCTTGACCCAGCAGGTCACACCGTCGATGATTGATAAGTTGTATCTGCAACCCTCAGAGGCATGGAGGGGACCAACGACATTGATATGGACGTGCCAAGAACACCGCTTTGGAATGTCAATCTTGCCCAATGGGGGTTGAGCGTGCCTGCAAACTTTGCTGTGTTGGCATGAGACCTATGACAAGTGCCACTACTGATGGCTGAAACTCGTGTAGGAGGGTTGGCAATAGGGGTCAAGAAGCTATCTGCATGCAACGTTGGTTCACTGACCTTGGTGAACCAAGGCGACGTAGGCGGAACATTGGCTGAAGTCAGCAATGGAAGACGTGATGCAGGAGTGGAGCATGCAGATGTGTCTTGTAGATTCGTCCGCAGTGGTGAGAAATCAACAGCAGGCAGTAGAATGCTTGACACAGGAGCAGATTGTTGAGAAGATGCTGTAGTGTGGTGGACTGCCTCATTGTGATTCTGCAGATAGGCGAAGTATGGTGCACCATGCATGTGACAATGCAGTGGAGGTAGTGGCGAGGCAGGTGCAGAAGGCATCATTCTGGGTGCAGAGTTCGTCGATTTGTGAGCGCATGACTGACAGGTCTTCGAGCCTTGTAGTAATATGCTCAACCAGGGATGCACATGTGGAAAGCGTAGCCAAGGAGGCAGAGAGCGAAGTCATGCTGAACTTGTGTGAGCACGGAACTGTAGTCAGACTAGTGATGGAGTGCGGCAGTCTGCAGATCTGGTGAAAGTTCATAATGGAGTAGAAAATCCAACCTGATCACAGGTTCATCCACGTTGGCTATGTGGAAGGTCCAAGGGTAGGTATGAACCAGTGATAGGTGAAGCGACATCTTGATGGAGCCATGGACCGCAGTAGGAAAACAATTGGCAGCGATCAAGGCGAGGGTAGAAGGTGATAGTGTTTTGGCAGTGAGCTTGGTCAGGATTACGCTAACATTGGCGCCAGTGCCAACAGGAAAGCAGATGCCCGTTGACATGTCTGTGGCATAGAGGCGTTGTGTTGCTCAAGCGAGTGGTGCAGCATCAGACGATAGGTGCCGTGAAGGAACATGGTGGGACATGGTGTCTAAACATGCCCGCTGGACTAGTTTGGGTAGGTACAAGGCATGTGGCAATTGCAGGCAGCATACTCATAAGTAGCATGGAACCAGCACAGCAGGTAGGACGGTTTACAGGGTGTTGGGTGCGGGAGGGGGCCGCAGTTTACTACATTGGGTCGGTAGCCGATCGGGTTGCTGCTTGGGCAAGGTCGGCAGCTGTCTGAAGCCTGCTGGCAGTACCTCCTGCCTGATTGGCAGCTGAGGCGAGCGCACTGGTCTCTGCTGGCAGGACCCGGAACCAGAAGTGCAGGCATGCCAACTGAAGGTGATGGAGATGTCGTTCGTGATAGGCAGTGTCGGTGACAAATGATAGCGTAACCCTGATCCACCACATGTAAGCAAACCTCTAGTGGGTCAGCGATATGAGACAGTAGATGAAGTTACAGATCCAAAGGCTTCTTGACCATCCACAAAATCCAAAGCTAGGCATTAGGTAATGTTTGATTCTCAATTAATGCACATACACTACTGGCCATTAAAATTGCTACAACACGAAGATGACATGCTACAGATGCAAAATTTAACTGACAGGAAGAAGACACTGTGATATGCAAGTGATTAGCTTTTCAGAGCATTCACACAAGGTTGGTGCCGGGGGCGACACCTACAAATGCTGACACGAGGAAAGTTTCCAATCGATTTCTCATACCCAAACAGCAGTTGACCAGCGTTGCCTGGTGAAACGTTGTTGTGATGCCTCATGTAAGGAAGAGAAATGTGTACCATCATGCTTCCAACTTTGATAAAGGTCGGTTTGTAGCCTATTGCGATTGCGGTTTATCGTATCGCGACATTGCTACTCGTGTTGGTCGAGATCCAATGACTGTTAGCAGAATATGGAATCATTGGGTTCAGCCTGATATCACTAGCAGTCAAGATGACAGGCATCTTATCCGCATGGCTGTAATGGATCGTGCAGCCATGTCTCAATCCCTGAGTCAACAGATGGGGACATATGCAAGACAACAACCATCCGCACGAACATTTCAACAATGTTTGCAGCAGCATGGACTATCAGCTCGGAGACCATGGCTGTGGTTACCCTTGACGCTGCTTCACAGACAGGAGCACCTGTGATGGTATACTCAATGGTGAACCTGGGTGCACAAATGGCAAAATGTTATTTTTTCGGACGAATCCAGGTTCTGTTTACAGCATCATGATGGTCGCATCCGTGTTTGGCAACATCACGGTGAATGGACATTGGAAGCGTGTATTCGTCATTGCCATACTGGTGTATCACCCAGCGTGATGGTATGGGGTGCCATTGGTTACATGTCTCGGTCAGCTCTTGTTCGCATTGACGGCACTTTGAACAGTGGACGTTACATTTCAGATGTGTTATGACCTGTGGATCTACCCTTCATTCTATCCCTGTGAAACCCTACATTTCAGCAGGATAATGCACGACCGCATGTTGCAGGTCCTGTATGAGCCTTTCGGGATACAGAAAATGTTCGACTGCTGCCCTGGCCTGGCCAGCACATTTCCAGATCTCTCACCAATTGAAAATGTCTGGTCAATGGTGGCAGAGCAACTAGCTCGTCACAATATGCCAGTCACTACTCTTGATGAACTGTGGTATCACTTTGAAGCTGCATGGGCAGCTGTACCTGTACCTGTACACGCCATCCAAGCTGTGTTTGACTCAATGCCCAGGCGTATCAAGACCGTTATTATGGCCAGAGGTGGTTGTTCTGGGTACTGATTTCCCAGGATCTATGCACCCAAATTGGGTGAAAATGTAATCACATGTCAGTTCTAGTATAATATATTTGTCCAATGAATAGCCCTTTATCATCTGCATTTCTTCTTGGTGTAGCAATTTTAATGGCCAGTAGTGTATGTGCTGCCAAAGCTGCGAAGGGGTGAGTTCGTCAAGGTGCTTGTCCATGAATAATGTGGTGGATAGCCTCCACCAGAGGGCGAGAATGGTGCTCAATAAGCAGTGCTTTTGTCATCAAATATTTGTGCAAGGTAGGCGGTGAGAGAAACAAGTCACTGATGAGGTCCGTATAAGTGTGGAGGTGGCTCACCAGGCAGACAAGGTGGGTGTCATTGTCCGAAATGACGTGGATGTCCAATAGGTGATCCACTAAGGTGAACCAAGTTTTTGGGTTATCTTCTTTGCAAAGCAAGTAGCTTAGGAAACCTGCCGGGTATCACATGTTGAGGCAGCACTGGCAGACGGAGATCAGTGTGAGCAGAGCAGGACACCTTCGACACCAGAAGTGTGGTAGTGGTGAGTAGTGCATCACCCGAGGTCTGTGTGGGGTGGTGGCCACATGCAGCACACGGCGCAGAGGGAGCAGGCGTATAAGTCAGCACGGTGTGTCCAATCTGCAAGCCCAATGAAGAACATGGCACGCATTTAATGGCCGGTGCCATTACAGCAACGGCAGGAGGTCTTTGTTGATCCATTATGGACTGTGGGACAATGGCTGGCATGTATTTCTTGATACAATAATTTACCAACAGCCGTATGTATTGTAGAAATTTATTTATGAACTTCTTATATGCTATCAGTTTCGGCATTACATTGATGCCATATTTAGGCCCCACACATCATAGTCGTAAAATCGGTTTGCAAACTGCCCCAGTCTGTGTTGCCTGGCCACCAAGAGCTGTTGCCTAGCGATTTGATTCACGGATCCAGTTTATAGCTCCTTCTGTGTATAGCAATTTTACGACTATGACGTGTGGGGCCTGAAGATGGCATCAATGTAACGCTGAAACTGGTAGCATGTAAGAAGTTCATAAAATAAATTTCTACAATACACATGGCTGTTGGTAAATTATTGTATCAAGAATGGCAGGAGGTGGTCATGGTGAAGCCATGGGGGGGTTGGCCTGGTAACCAGCAGGGGCGGTACGTCTGGCACCATTACAAAAGTGAGCGGTAGACGGTCATAGTGCAACCACGGTGTGATGGTCATGGGGCGGGGGAGGAGGGAGGGGGGAGTTGCTGCAACACTATGCATATTAGACTGTGCTACCCCGTGCATAGAAATATTTGATTCACAGTTCTGGAACTTCGTCGGCACATCAAACTATCCTGAAGGTCTCGACGCAGAGGAAGGATAAACCACAATGTCTTTAACTGGAAGGTCATCCACGTTGCTGTTAGGCAGTGTGCATTGTCGATGTTGTGGCTGTTGTTGTGCTGCCATGCTAAGCAATGGCCACGTTGTGCCGGGTAAGGTTGGGTGGCCGCCAGCGTGGCCGGGTGTAAATAATTGTTCACTTTTAACTAAATTCCAAGTAGGTACATTTGTCCACTCGTGGTTGCAAGCATAGTTAATGGGGCCTGTTACACTTGCACTGAAAGACACTGGTAGATCTGTTGTGGTGGAAACAATGTGGACTGGCACACGAAGTTCTTAAATGATGAAAACAATCACAAAATAACTCGCGATGAGACCATGACAGTGTCTGGGTCACCACTGTGGTTATCATGTAGGATTGGTTGGAGGTAACACACACACTAAGTATCAAATACACATTTATTATTCACTGATCCATAACAAATATGGCAGTAGAACAGGTTACACGCTGGAAGTGAAGACTAGAACAAAACAGTCCAAAGAAGCAAAAGTCACACAGATAGGGCACTCTGCACCAGAGAAGCCACAGATACTTACCACTATAGAACTGTGCCCCTTACAACAATCCTTCAAGCAATTTCTATAGATGCACACATTCCATATATCATACGTGTAATATTTATTTGCATGTTCTAGTTAAAGAGGTTCTCAGTGACTTTATTTCACAAATTTTCCAACATTCCTTATTGCACTCCTTTTCAATTCATACAATGTTCTTCGAGTATTTGTGTCAACTTGATCCAGTTGTGCAGTTTTTGAAGACCTCATTGAGTCAGAAGACATATAGCTTCTGAATAGAGGTGGTAATATGCATTTCACCACTCCAGAGGTGTCATTCTTTGTTATTAATGCTCTGTAATAAATGAATGAATACTTGAACTGATAGAACATTTCAAGAAGGAAAGTCACTACAATAGTGTTCAATAGATCAAAATAGATGCTACATAATAAACTAGATATTGTTGAATGCCAAGAGAGTGTCCAGCACTGGATGGATCAAGCTACAAGGGTGCTCTTACTATGCTGATGTTCCACGTCTTACAAAGATCTTGGACTGTTGTCAAAAGTAGTATGCCCCCTGGGAGACAGGAAAGTGTTGCCCAGCAGTTAGTGCCAATCTTGCCAACATGTGATGATTCCAGTGTTGCTGAAATCCTGACAGACCTTCGTATCATGAGGGCAGAGGAATGAATAATAAGTAAAGAGAGCAAAGGCATCTCAAGTGCTTATGCACTTAATAATCATTCCATTAACTAAAAGAGAGTGGAAGAAGACACCAGGACTTCTGGAAAACATAACAGTAACTGCTAACTGGAGGAGGAGTGATGCCAGATACCACTTGGAGACTTATCTCAGTCCGGTATGGGATATTTCATATTGATCACATCCACTGTAAACAATGATCAAACTCTGTCAACATAAAGCTTTAATGAGAAGGGCAGCTGAGATTTTCTTTCCAATAACATTTAGAAATACATTTGGTTCTTTTCCATGTGGTAACTGGAATAGTGCATCAGAGAACAACTCAATCCAGCAAGACATATTATTAAACCTTAAAAAGGAGGTAAAAACAATAAACCTAACAGTCTCTGTTAAAATCTGTCTGACTGGAGACTGCCTCTTTCCATGAGTTGGGAATCTTGCCACCCTTCATGAAACCTGGGATTGACTGTGTATTACACTACAGCATTTTGCTGTTTGTAGATGACCTTGCTTCTCCTCCAACCTTGCAGTGACTGCTCACCTCAGTGGGGTTTGGTGGAGAAGTGGGACAAACAAGTGGTTCCTCAAAAACGGTAAGAAGCCTTTTTAATAACTGCAAGGGCAACAGTTTGTGTGACTGAGTCACCCAGCCTCATAACATTAGCAAACATGGCCTTGCCATGTTGGTTCTGAAAATAGCTGAAAACAAGGGAAAACTACAGCCATGACTTTTCCTGAAGGCATGCAGTTGTATTGTGGGCTTTAATGATGATGACCATCTCTTGAGTAAAATATTCCATATGTAAAATAGTCTCCCATGTAAACCTCTGGGCAAGGACTACTCAGTGCATTCTATGAGTCAAAGCATGGAATGTTGAACCACTTAATTGGGTAGGTATGTTAGAGAATTCAAAAAGGGAAATAGTTTTAACTTAGATACACTAGGAGTTAGTGAAGTTCAGTGGCAGGAAGAAAAAAACAGCCTCTGATCAGCTGAGTGCAAGACTATAAACACGAAATCAAATAGGGTTAAGGCAAGAGTAGGTCTAATAATGGATAAGAAAACAGGAATAGTCATCTATTATGAACAGCATAGAGAATATATTACAGCAGCCAAGTTAGACATGAAGGCAACACCTGAACAGTAGTACAGGTCTATGTCCATACCAGCTCTGCAGATTATGAAGAGATTGAATGAATGTATCATGAAATAAAAGAAATTATCAGATAGTTAAGAGAGGTAAAATGTAATTGTGATGGCCAGCTGGAATTTGGTAGTAGGAAAATGAAGTGAAAGAAAAATTGTACGGGAACATGTACTGGGGAAAAGGAATAGAGGAGGAAGCCACCTGGGGTAGAATTTTGCACAGAGCATAATTTAATCTAAGTTCTTGAAAACAGTCACAAGTCATATTTTGTATTTTTTATTGACCAGTTTCACTCTCCAAATGAACAAGATCATCATCAGAATACACACTGTAAGAACTGAGATAATATGGAAAACTTATTGATCTTACTTAAAGTGCATAGTCTGCTGGAGACTTACATTTAAAGTTGGCTAACAGCTCTAAAGATTGCCTTTAAAGTTGGCTGATAGCTCTAAAGATTAATTTGGCTGTACCATAGTACTTAAACTTATATTTAAAGGACAGTAGTAAATGATGACATTGACACTGCCAAAGATGGAATTGACAGTACAACAGTACTTGTAACATCCATGGTATAGTCTATCCAAAGATAATTTCCAGAAGTAAAGCCAAAATAGTCTTTAGAGCTAACATCCAACTTTAAAAGTGATCTTCAATGCTGTCAGCCAACTTTAAACATAAGTCACCATGCTGGAAGTAGAATATGTACTTCACCTAATGTCAGTGTAACTTTTCCGTATTGTCTCAATTTGTACCTTTTGCAGTGTATATTCTCATGATGTTCTTGTTCATTTGAAGGGTGGAACTGGTCAGTAAAAAATACAAAGTGTGACAATTGACTGTTTTCAGAAACTTAGTTTTAAGAGATTTTCCCCGTGCTGGTAGTGCGCCAGCTCTTCACAATTTAATCTTCGCGAACACTTGGTTTAAGAATCAAGAAAGACAGTTATACATGGAGGCACCAGGAAGTTTCAGATAGTTTTTATAACGGTAAGACATATTTCAAAATGAGATTTTAAAGTGGATGGCATTACCTGCAGCAGATGTGAATTCTGACAATAATTTACCAGGTGTACTTAAGATACAAATGTGTCAATAAGGAACATTTTTTGTGAACGAGTCTTAATTTTTTTTGTTTTGTTTGGTTGGTATGACATCTGTCAAAGATATTTAGTATACATCAAGTCATGAAACCAACAACATCATATGTTTTCATCATGTTAACAATGTCGAATTTTATGCCAGAAAGTGATGATTTGCGCAAAGCATTAATTTTTTGTTTTCATTTGAAAAAAAAAAAGTGCTGCAGAGTCACATTGAATGCTTGTCGAGGCATGTGGTGATCATGCTCTATCAGAAGCAACATGCAAAAGATGGTTTCAACGGTTCAGAAATAATGATTTTGATGTAAGAAATGAAGAAAGTGGAAGACCACCAAAAAAGTTCGAAGACGCCGAATTGCAAGCAATATTGGATGAAGATGATACTTTGAGTCAGAAGCAAATGGCAGCAATGCTAAATGTTGCACAACAAACAGTTTCTGACCGTTTGAAAGCTATGGGAAAGACCCAAAACCGTGGAAATGGGTGCCACATGAATTGAATGAAAGACAGATGGAAAACCGAAAAACTATTTGTCAAATTTTGCTTCAAAGACATGAAGGAAAATCAATTTTGCATCAAATTGTTACTGACAGTGAAAAATGGATTTATTTTAAGAATCCTAAATGGGAAAAATCATGGGTTAATCTGGGACAACCATCAACATCAACTGCAAAACCAGATCGATTCGGCAAGAAGACAATGCTCTGTGTTTGGTGGGATCAGAAAGGTGTGGTGTATCATGAGCTTCTAAAACCCAGTGAAACTGTGAATACTAATCACCACAGACAACAAATTATCAATTTGAACTATGCATTGATAGAAAAGAGACCAGAATGGGCCAGAAGACATAGCAAAGTAATTTTTTTTTACACGACAATGCACCTGCACTCAAAGCAAAACTGGTTTAGGATACAATCAAAACACTTGGCTGGGAGCTGCTACCCCACCCGCCATATTCACCAGACTTGGCCCCTTCCGACTACCATTTGTTTTCATCAATGGGACACGCACTGGCTGAGGAACACTTCGATTCCTACGAACAAGTCGAAAATTGGGTGTCTGATTGGTTTGCTTCAAAAGACGAACATTTCTATTGGCGTGGTGTCCAAAAATTGCCAGAAAGGTGGTCAAAATGTATAGAAAGCAATGGTCAGTACTTAGAATAAAATGTTTTTACTTTTCAATTCAAAATTAGCGTTTCATTTTCACAAAAAAAGGCTCATTACATACCGGTAAACCTGGTATTGCTTATGAACAAGAGAGGAAAACCAAAGCAATCTGACAAAGTTAGAAACTTGCAGAAATGTTCAGCATGTAAAAGGGAGAAGTAGACAGCAATTGATGTAAACAGGGGAAAGAAGTATGATAGAAGATGAATGGGTAGGTTTGAGAGATGAAATAGGAAAGACAGTGGAGGTAAAAATACAAGGGCTGCTAAAAATTCTGTATAACATAAGAGATATTGAATTTAATAGTTCATGCAACAGACTGCACTAGATGGCAGTGCAGCTGCCTGCCTATCTGCCCCCATTGCTGAGAGTGGCTCAGCAAACATGACACGGCACAAAGCCACCGCTGGCATCAATCACAATTTGCAGTGCCTCTGAGTCAATTTCAGTATCACTCATTGGCAGGTATATTAAATCCCTCCTCCCTTAAATCAGCATTTAAGGCTGAAAATGTCCCAAGTTATGCCACTGCTTGCGGGGATGGGGAGTAGGGGGAGGGGGACGGGGACGGGGAAGGAGGGAAGATGGACAGAGCATCAGAGCACTCCCACCAAAAGATCCTGGACCGTGGACCCAGCTGAAGACTGAAAAGCAATTGGAGGTGGCAGTGCCAGACTACACCAGTACACTAGGGGTGAGGGTAAGTCAGGGTGGAGAGAGAAGTACTGCCCTCATAGGCTCCCACACCAATATCTTCTCACCAACCCTCTCCAATGAGCAGGGGACAGAGGTACGCCTGCTGGTGGTGACCCTGTGTCTGGCATGTGGGATGAGGGCGGAGGGTTGGAAGTACAGATTGTGACTGCTGGTTGCTATGACAGGTCAGATGGATGTGCGTGATTGTGACGTCAACCAGCTGATGCCCCCTTGTTATTGACGACCATCCCTTGGGTCCATCCTAGACAGTGACTGAATATGTGTACCCAGACAAAGGCATTCACATTTAGGTGGGCCTATATGCTGGCTGGTTACACTGTGTGGGCTGCAGGATGTCTAACAGGGTGTGATGCCAGCACCCATGCATTTGTTTCATGGGATTGACCCCGTTGATGGGGAAAGACTATTAAATTTGATTTTACACAGAGTACGCGAAGGAACTTGTCCCCCTTCTTGCAGAGGTGTACCGTAGGTCTCTAGAAGAGTGTAGTGTTCCAAAGGATTGGAAAAGGGCACAGGTCATCCCCATTTTCAAGAAGGGGTGTCGAACAGATGTGCAGAACTATAGACCTATATCTTTAACGTCGATCAGTTGTAGAATTTTGGAACACGTATTATGTTCGACTATAATGACTTTTCTGGAGACTAGAAATCTACTCTGTGGGAATCAGCATGGGTTTCGAAAAAGACGATCGTGTGAAACCCAGCTTGCGCTATTCGTCCATGAGATTCAGATGGCCCAGGTAGATGCCGTGTTTCTTGACTTCCACAATGCATTCGATACAGTTCCCCACAGTCGTTTAATGAACAAAGTAAGAGCATGTGGACTATCAGATCAATTGTGTAATTGGAGTTCCTAGTTAACAGAATGCAGTATGTCATTCTCAATGGAGAGAAGTCTTCCGAAGTAAGAGTGATTTCAGGTGTGCTGCAGAGGAGTGTCTTTGGACTGTTGCTATTCACAATATACATACATTACCTTGTGGATAACATCGGAAGTTCACTGACGCATGGTGCAGGGAATGGCAATTGAATCTCAATGTAGACAAGTGTAACATGCTGCAAATACATAGAAAGAAAGATTCCTTATCACTTAGCTACAATATAGCAGGTCAGCAACTGGAAGCAGTTAATTCCATAAATTATCTGGGAGTAGGCATTAGGAGTGATTTAAAATGGAATGATCATATAAAGTTGATCGTTGGTAACGCAGATGCCAGACTGGGATTCATTGGATGAAACGTAAGGAAGTGCAATCCGAAAACAAAGGAAGTAGGTTACAGTACACTTGTTCGCCCACTGCTTGAATATTGCTCACCAGTGTGGGATCCGTTCCAGGTAGGGTTCATAGAAGAGAGAGAGAAGATCCAATGGAGAGCAGCGCACTTCATTACAGGATCATTTAGTAATCTTCCAGTGGAAGACTCTGCAAGAGAGACGCTCAGTAGCTCAGTAAGGGCTTTTGTTGAAGTTTCGAGAACACCAAGGAGTCAAGTAGTATATTGCTCCCTCCTATGTATATCTCGCAAAGAGACCATGAGGATAAAATCAGAGAGATTAGAGCACACACAGAGGCATACCGACAATCTTTCTTTCCACGGACAATATGAGACTGGAATAGAAGGGAGAACCAATAGAAGTACTCAAGGTACCCTCCGCCACACACCGTCAGGTGGCTTGCGGAGTATGGATGTAGATGTAGATATTGTAAGGAGGCTATGCATGGTCTCCTGGATAGATTATGTCTGCAAGGCCTTCTGCAACTATGTTTCGCATGTACCGACCATGCATTCAGCCTCTGTGTTGGAAGCAGGGTGAATGGGGGTGATGGTCTGTTCAATGCCATTACAGCGACAGAAAGCCTGGATCTCCATTTACTGAATTGAGGTCCAATACCCAGTGACAATACTGAGAGGGCATTGATGGTAGCAGGGGTGGTAGTGGATGACATTCGAAATGCTAGGTGAGGGGGGTTTCAGAGAGCATCCACCACCAATCAGCAGCCAAATAGCTTCTTAAAATGGCACAGCAAGATTGACAAAGAATGACACAATTCCAGAGACTTTACTGGTCTTATACAGATGTGATTTTATGTATGTATTCTGAAGCGACAAGTGAAAATTTGTACTAAGGCCGGGACTCGAACCCAGGTCTACTGCTTACTAGCTATGCAAGGTTTCCTGAGTAGATGATGCCAGCAAGGCCTTCTGCATCTGTTTTTTGAATGTTCTGACCATACACTCAGGCTCTGTGCAGGTGTGTTAACTACTAAGCCACCTCAGCACAGCGGTTCATACATCTACATGGATTATCCTGGTGTGCCTCCCTCCTCATTCCAAATTCTCACTGCAATTCCAGTCTGATTTAAATTCCTCCTTACACACTGACAGGATTTTCAAGGCTCTCCACATTTTGGAATAGCACCTCAGCATCGAACATAAATGGGAGATCCATCCTGAAACCCAGGTGCAGGTACTTATACAAATGAAATGACACAATTTCAGAGACTTTACTGGTCACTTAAAATTAACAAGGGTCCCCACCAATCAGTGGTCAGTGTGGGGTGAAGTTGAGAAACAATGTGCAGGGGCTGCCTGATTGAGAAAATAGTTACAACAGGAATAGCACACACATTCAATGTCAACATCGATGCTGGGCCAGTAGACGCATCACTGTGCCAGTGGCTTCATGTAGATCATCCCCCAATGCAAAGGCTTGGAAGAGCTGGAGGATACGGGGCCAGAGTTGGGACCAAATAATAACTCAGCATTCAGAGTCCTCTGCGGCCAAATTAAAGATGCTCTTTGTGGTGTTGAGCCAATTGTGCAATGTGAAAAAATTACCAAAGTCCACATCAACTTGGCTGGAAATGTGTTCAGGCCATCCGTTCTGTACCACAGGCAAACCTTTCCACAGGACCGGGTCACAGGACTGCGACATGGCTACTTTGCACACAGGCAACAGGAATACAGCCAGAGTTTGTTGTAAATGTTAACCCAGGGCAAAAAAGACTGTTTTGAGGCAATCTAATTTCACATGGGCCGCAGGAGGAAGCTGGGGCAGAGTGTCTACTTCGATGTGTTGGATGGTGAGACAAAGCGGATTTTCATAATGGTAACCACTTAAAAACAATGTCCAGCACTGCAGATGCTGTGTCGTCTTTTCTAGATGCTTAGAACAATAGTCAAACAATGAAATCTGGGCATGTGGTCAGTCAACAGGTGAATTTGCTGCCACTGAAATACACGTGACATTTCTTGACTCCATAAACAGTGTGTATACGAACCGGGAAATCCGGGAATTTTTCGGAATTCCGGGAATTTTTCATTGTTTTAGCTTTCAGTTAAATTTTTGTAATTTTGACTGCAGAATTGATTCTCTAGCAAAGAATGTTATTGTATCCTGCTACTGGAGAATGATATTGCAGCAATAAAATATAAACGAGAGGGAAAAATATAAAACTTTAGTGGCAAAGGAAATGTGCAATTTACAACAACAAAAAACCGTGCACGCACAAGCGTCTGCAGAAAGCAAAAATATGTCAAAGGCCTTAGGGCGCAGACTGTAATTCTTCGGAACAATAAACGTGCTATGAGCATGACGTCACAACTGTTCACATTAGGTTCGTTTGACCAATTGCCAGCGGTCTGTTGCGCATGCGCATTTGACTCGCGTATAAGCAGTAGAGATGGGCAAACTGAAACACGTAATTGTTTCGAAACAAATGAAACAGTACCATGTAATGTTCCGATACGTTGTTTCGAAACAGTGAAACAGTTTGTGTTTTTAATTCTAATAAACCTACACATTTTATCATCTTGAATGTCTACTGTATAAGTATGTCGATATAAACACAAATGAGGTGCGAGAGCGCTAATCATGTCGCAGAAAGTATGAAACTATCACTTAGGCGTCTTGGCAGTTTCGTATTTCCTGCAGCAAATGCGCTGCTTTCGTGTCGCGTGACTTTCATACTTTTCAATTGGCTGAGGACAGCCATAGCTGAAGACAGAACCACCACGAACGGAAGCAAACTGCAGAAACACACATTCCGTTAGTATGGGTAATATACCCATCCTGCTAATTTCCATCTACACAAAGGGAATCATTGTGGATAATAGGCACAGTGACTATAGACTCACAAATAACGCCAAATAATTGGAATAAATAACAAAATATAACAGAAAATTTTTTTGTCTTTCAAGGTGTTCCGAACCGTTACTATAAATTCACCATGCTTCCCAACCCTTCCCGTACACCATTACACTATCAGTGATTTGTCAAACAGATTGCTTGCAATTATACCTACATCAAATTTATGTATATGTCTAATAACTGTCACTCTACGCCTTTTTTTATTCAGAATGTTGTAGGCTTACTTGCGTTTCTTAATATGATTACTGTACATGAACAGAGAAGCGTATGTTATAAAAAAGTGTAATTTAACTGAATGATTTTCACATATTTATTATTTTGAATGTGAATAGTATGCGTTGTTTTATTGTTTGGTTAGTGTTTATAAAGCAGATGTTACGCCATTTCGAAACAGGACAGTCAGCTAGAAACGAAGCTTTATTTTCGGATATCTTAAGCTTCATGCTATTGCTTGTCAAAAAGATTTCGACACTCTTGAAAGAGTTTCATGAAGTGATATGTTGTGTTTCAGTACCTGAGCCGAGCCCGAATCTCGTCAGACACAGAGTGGAATGAAACATCACTGTTTCGATACAATTAGTCCGTTCCAGGCACAGGTGGACTGAAACAGCCTTATTTTGAAACAACGATACAGTTTCTGTGTCTGGCTCGAGATCGAATCTGGTCCGAGACAGGGGCGGAATGAAACACCACTGTTTCGAAACAGTGAACCACAACCGTTCCGAAACACTGAAACAGTTCCACGTATCGATACACTGTATCGAAACATAGAAACAGTGGCCAAGTCTAATAAGCAGTACTGCAGTACCTTCTCCCGCTACTTGAAGTTTGGCTGTTAGCTGTACCGGTAGTAGCAGCAAGCAGCCAGATGCAAACGAGAAAAAATTTTCTCGCGCGCCCTAGCTGTCAGATTCACGCTTGCACATAGTTGTCTGAGTTGTAGTGGGGAGGGGGTTAACTTCCACGTGACCCGTGTTTACGTTAAGTGATTTCGCTGCTTCTCTTCGTGTACAGCTCCTACGTCAAATGAAAACAAAACGGATTTCTGTGGTCGGGAGCTGTCAAGCGAATTAAAATACATTCACATAATTACGGAAGACAAAAATATATTATTAATTTCAGTTTTCTGATTTTATTTTGTTTCCAAGTTAGTAGCAGTCAAGCATTAATCGCCTTGCAGAACAGTGAAATTATTTTTGCAAGTTTGCTAAAGAAATTTGGCTTTATTAATCTTTCCGCCGAGGCAATCATTTAATTTGAAGCGAAGTGTTTCATTCTACAGTATTGGCTAGTTCCAGCTGTTCGCTAAATTTCAAGTGCACGTTACCATCTTCTGCCATATATGGCATTATGCCATAATAAAGAACCAAAAATGAGATCGTAGAGTACTGGTACTCCAAGAAAATTTACATCCCAAAAACCACACTGAAAAGCTTAATATCAGATGGGACCTACTTCATTGTGAATCGAAAAAGCCAATTTGCACTTCAAGCCGAATTATGCATTTTAGTATGGTTTACGAAATTCCGATGCTCTTTGGAGTATCCTCTGATGCACTGTTTCATTTATGGTGTAATGTAAGCTCTCTTAGTGCTTTATACACACGAACATACGGGCTTCCCTACACCACTGCAGTTGCACACGCACAATAATGCGTTTTCTGGCGCTCTCTGGCAACTGGTAAATGGAACCTATTTCTAACAGTCTCCGGATAGTATTGCAAACGGTGGTTAGAAAAGCGTTACTTTCAAAGTAAATTTCTTTTTACGCAAGATGAATTATGTTACGTGTGAGAAAGTGGGAGGATACCTAAATCACAGAGCGTTCAAAACTGAACAGTTTGAGGACCAGCCACTTACAAGAATTTCGAGCCGAGACATTTATGTCATAATTTTAAATTTACTGGCACATTTGTGTGATGTGTCTGAAAGTATAACACACGCAAAAAAGATCAATATTACATGTGAAAGCTTAGCTTCTGTTGTAGCCTGTTAATCTTAGAAACTAACAAAAATGGTTCAAATGGCTCTGAGCACTATGGGACTTGGAACCCGGGCGCGGGAAGCGAGAACGCTACCGCACGACCACGAGCTGCGGACTTCGAGACTAACATTATATGTGAAAGCTTAGCTTTTCTTGTAGATATACAGTACTGTGTACATTAATGTAAACCGTTAACTTTTCCTCTTGCGTGTTCGCCCTATGTAACCAGTGATCTTGCTACTGGCTGACTATAGCACGTGTCCTATGCTCTGAATAGCTGCTGTCATCGGCTGACGAGATCTAGTGGCTTGAGATATGACTCGCTTACAAAAGGACATCCCAACCTCGGTTTCAACGCTCCAGAAACTAAGCGCTGTGTTTGGTGGAATTCCAATTTATACTTTAGTAATACGAAATATGTATATGTTGCTGCAAATCAAAGGTCCTTCCAAAACTTCTCTCCTTTTTTTTTCTTAAAAGTCTCTCCAAAACTTCTTTGCCCCGTCTTTTCTTTTTTTTCCGGGAAGTTCCATGCGATTGTATAAAACGTTAACCATTCAAAGGATTGATAAGTTTTACAGTTCCGAGGGAAAATCTATGGAAAACCTACTGTCACTTAGCACAGAAAAAGTGTATTTTCGCCCGGGAAAAAGCATATTTTTTAAACGGGATATCCGGGAATAATCCGGGAATTTTTTTTTCCTTGTCTCCCGTATACACCCTGATTAATAATCACTAAAGCCTCCTTCTCTATTTACAGTTAGTTGAACTGTGCCACGGTCAACACTTGAGAGGCAATTGGCCATTCATATTCATCTGACACATTATAGACAAAACTGCACAGATTCTGTACTGACACGAATCTGTCACAGATGTCAACAGCAAGCCTCGTGCATATTGCAACAGACACCATGCCACTTTGAGACTATCCTCATGGCACTGGAAAACTGGTTTATTGGTGACTGACCCCACAGTTATTTCAGACCCTTCTTTTGCAGCTGTTGTAAGGAGTGTGTAATATGTGACACATAGGGAATAAACTTGAGATAGTACGTGATTTTACACTGAAATGAATGCAACTGTTTACGATTATTAGGACTCGGCATATCAGTGATCGTGTCAATGTCGTTGCATACCCATGTCACTAAGAATGGGCCCCAGATAATCGACAGTGGGTGCAAAGAAATTGCATTTTTCCAGCTGACAGTGTAAGCCATTATGTTTTTTAAGGGAAACTATGTGCATAATCCATTGACTGGTTGAAATGGGGGGAAGTGATGCCTTGGTCCTGAAGTCAAGTGAGTTCTGCTTGAACACAGAAATGGTGTGAACAAGCTTTACAAAATTTTGACATCAATGAAGGTTGCATAAAAATGTGGGCAGAAAAGTAATGGGCACACTTGAGCATAGGCTCAAAAATGTGCTTGTATGAATTGATTAATGTATCAAGGTGAGAACAGGGCGCCATTTTGGGCACTAAATTGACTTGTTCAACTTTTTTTTTTAACACATAACTGGTAAAGCCATCCAAGCCAAATACGTTAGCAGCAGTAGAGGAGCTCACAAATAAGATGATTAGTGAAGATTTGACATTTTTGTACTTAGCTGCTACTGACAGTTCTCAGAGAAGAGAAATGGAATAGCAGCTGTAAGACATGACCTGGTGGTGGGTGAGCAGTGGAGAGCTAAGCCACCAATACATATCACACTCACACTCCATCTTGAGGTCACAAGTGGCCTATCGGGACCATCCGGCCGCCGTGTCAACCTCAGTTGAGGATGCGGATAGGAGGGGCATGTGGTCAGCACACCGCTCTCCCGGTCATTGTGATTGTTTTCTTTGACCAGAGTCGCTACCATTTGGTCGAGTAGCTCCTCAATTGGCATCACGAGGCTGAGTGAACGCCAAAAAATGGCAACAGTGCATGGCGGCTGGATGGTCACCCATCCAAGAGCCGGCCGCACCTGACAGCGCTTAACTCCGGTGATCTCACGAGAACTGGTGTATGCACTGCGTCAAGGCCGTTGCTGCCAATACGTATCCTCACTGATTATTGATCTGACTGCCCTGGTGTCCAGCTGGAATTTCACAGACCAGCTGGAAAACATCAGGTTCAGTATAAGTCTCTGCAGTGGCAGGGGAGCTGTGTGCTCCACAACTGTGATAGTGTGGGCTGATGTGCTCAGAAGGACACTTCTTGACACGTTGCTGCACAGTGGCACCATTTGCCATAAGCCCAGCAGTTCACTTTGGAGTGCTGGTTGCCACAGTCAGTGCAGGACTGGAGTGTCTTTGACTTGTGTAAAGCATGTCACAATGATGAGGTTGGGAAGGTGTTTCTGACTCACTCAGTTGATGTTATAAAAAGGCACTGGATGCTGAGAGGGGAACAGAATGATTGGTGTGGTTAAGTCTCTCACGAGGTGCCAGCGATTTGGACATCTCGAACTCTGGTGAGACTTGAAGACAGAAAAGAAAGAAAATGAGATGGAACTGTCAATTGACTGCTGCTTGTGATGATAGCAAACTACTGTCGATATTTGGATTTCATTTGTGAAGGCATGCTGAACTTAAGAAGCAACCTTGGAAGATTTAGCAATTTTAAACACTTCACTGAGACTAGTGTGGCTTAAGTTGCCATAGACTGCAGAGAGAGAGAGAGAGTGTGTGTGTGTGTGTGTGTGTGTGTGTGTGTGTGTGTGTGTGTGTGTGTGTGTGTGTGTGTGTGTGTGGTTGATTAACAGGGCACAGAGAACATTGAAAGACAAAGTACTAGTGGTCAGAGAGTGGTTGTAATTTCCACACTACTGTATATAAAAGACTACTAGAACACAAGAGCAAGGCACTTTGCTGTCTGCCAGAAATGCTATAAGCAGAACAGTGTGGTTCAAAATGATGGAGGTAGACTTACCAGCTCTCCAAAGACTTGTCAAAGTCAGTGAACTGCGCTGCAGTCATAACTGTGACAACTGACTGATGTTGTTCCCGCTGAGACATGTCCTGCACGAGAGCTACATACTGTTCCTGCTGTTGGTGCCAGAGTTCCAGAAACAACGGGTCCAAAACACTGACACTGGGTATGAATGTGTTGCTGAAAGCACAATTGGGTAAGACCTCATCACCACTTCTCTGTCAACTCACAATACAAATGCGTAATCTGTAAACAAAACCACATGTGTCAAAAGTGGATCACTGAATGAAAGCCAATAATGATAACAAAAAATTTCATGAACAGCACAGCTTCAAAATCCAGTAAACAGAATAGCATGATTGATAACAGCACATGCAATGTACTGTATTAGACTGAGGCACTGCTGCGTGCTTGACCTCTCTGCAAGCAGCTCAGTCCACGTGACATGCTGCATGTGTCCCTGGTGGCAGCTGTCAATTGCAATCTGTTGTGCATCTCAGTTGCTGTCAATATTGGCCATTGGTGTGGATAACAGTCTATGTTAGCGAAACAAACTTGAGGACAATATTATAAAAAAAAAGGCAGTAGGTGAAAACAAGATGAAAGATATGATACTCCAAGAGAAAATCTGACAGGGCCCTGAAAGACCTAAATGGAAACAAGGACCCTGGAGCAGATAACATGCCCACAGAATTATTGAAATACTTGAGAGAGTCAGCCTTGACAGAACTAATTATGTGGTATTCAAAGTGTGTGTGACAGTCGAAGTACCCTCAAGTATCAAGTAGAATGTAATAATTGCAATGTGGCAAGCATAGATTGCTACTCACCACATAGAGGACATATTGAGTCACAACAGGCACAATAAAGAAGAATGCTAAGTTTTCAGACAATTGGACAAGGTCCTTTCTTCTGAAGTAGAAAACACACACACACACACACACACACACACACACACACACACACACACGAGCCTGGGTTAAATGGCCATTTTGTGTGGACATTTCATTATTTGGTAGAAAGTAATAATTCCAGTTTCATACAAGGTATGTGCATATAGATGCACATGTGAACTATTAGTTTAATAACCAGCAACTACAAAATACTGGTGCAGATTACTTACAAAAGACTGGGAAAACTGATAGAAGCTGATCTTGAGTTAGATCAATTTGGGTTCAAGAGAAATGTAGAAACCTGTGACTCTTGGACTTATCTTAGAAGATAGCTGAAGAAAGGCAAACCTATGTTTGTAGCATTTGTAGGTTTGGAGGAAGTCTTTAATATTGTAGGTCAGAAATCAAACCCACATATACTTAGAGATATTTATTTTTACTGGATTACAGTCGGAAGTACAGCTCTAAACAAAAATCAAAAACAAAGAATAAACATCAAACCATCAAAATTGGCTACTCTTCTAAGGAATAAACAATGCAGTTCACTGGTCGGTCTCTTGTTCCCACAATATTGTTCACAGAAATTCTCACCCTTTGAAATTCTGAACTTATCAGGGATAACATACAAGGAGTAAAAGGTTATGTAGAACTTTTATAGAAACCAGAATGTAGTTATGGGAAATGAAGGACATGAAAGGAAAGCTGTAGTTGAGAAGGAAACAAGACAGGATTGTAGCTTATCCTCAATGTTAAGTTATCTGTACATTTGGCAAGCAGTAAAAGAACCAAGGAGAAATTTAGAAGGGGAATTAAAGTATAGGAAGAAGAAATAGAAATGTTGATGTTTGCAATGACTTACAGTTCTGTGATAAATGGCAAAGGACTTGGAGGATCAGGTGAACACAACAGGTAGTGTCTTGAATAGAGGTTGTACAATGAACACCAAAGAAAGTAAAACAAGAGTGATAAAATGTAGTCAGTTTGAATCAGGCATTTCTGAGGGATTTAGATTAGAAAATGAGACACTAAAAGTACTCCATGCATTTTTCTGTATCGGGAGCTAAATAATTGATTGTGACAGACATAGAGAGGATGTAAAATGCAAACTGGCCATAGTAAAAAAATTATTCTGAAAAAGAAAAAATTGTTAAAGTTGAATATAAATTTAAGTGTTAGGAAGTCTTACCTGAATGCATTTGTCTGGAGTGTAGCCATTTATGCAAGTGAAATGTGAGTGGTAAACATTTCAGACAAGAGGAGAGTAGAATATTCTGAAGTGTGGTGCTACAGACGAATATTGAAGATTATGTGGATAGATCTAATATTTAATGAGAAAGTACTGAATTGATTTGGGGAAGAAGAAATTTATGGCACAACCTGCATAAAAGAAAGGATCAGTTCGTAGATTCACACAATCATAGCTTTCGGCAATTGAGGCCTTTGCCAGCAGTGTGTGTATATATATATATATATATATATATATATAGTTATAATAGAAGGAAACATTCCACGAAGGAAAAATATACCTAAAAACAAAGATGATGTGACTTACCAAATGAAAGTGCTGGCAGGTCAACAGACACACAAATGAACACAAACATACACACAAAATTCAAGCTTTCGCAACAAACTGTTGCCTCATCAGGAAAGGGGGAAGGAGAGGGAAAGACGAAAGGATGTGGGTTTTAAGGGAGAGGGTAAGGAGTCATTCCAGTCCCGGGAGCGGAAAGACTTACCTTAGGGGGAAAAAAGGACGGGTATACACTCGCGCACACACACACGTATCCATCCACACATATACAGACACAAGCAGACATATGTCTGCTTGTGTCTGTATATGTGTGGATGGATACGTGTGTGTGTGCGCGAGTGTATACCCGTCCTTTTTTCCCCCTAAGGTAAGTCTTTCCGCTCCCGGGACTGGAATGACTCCTTACCCTCTCCCTTAAAACCCACATCCTTTCGTCTTTCCCTCTCCTTCCCTCTTTCCTGATGAGGCAACAGTTTGTTGCGAAAGCTTGAATTTTGTGTGTATGTTTGTGTTTGTTTGTGTGTCTGTTGACCTGCCAGCACTTTCATTTGGTAAGTCACATCATCTTTGTTTTTAGGTATATATATATATATATACACACACACACACACACACACAAGCGCAACTTGTACACACATCTTCAGTCTCAGAGAGCTGAAACTACACTGCGAGCAGCAGCACCAATGCATTGTGGGAGTGGCGACTGGGTAGGAGTAAGGAGGAGGCTGGGGCGGGGAGGTGGGAGTGGGGGACAGTGAAGTGTTGCAGTTTAGACGGAGGATAGGAGAAGAGGTGTGGAGGGAGGAAGGGGTAAGTAGCAGAAAGGAGAGAAATAAAAATGAAAGAAATTAAAAGACTGGGTGTGGCGGTGAAATGATAGCTGTGTAGTGCTGGAATGGGAACAGGGAGATGGCTGGATGGGTGAGGATGGTGACTAATGGAGTTTGAGGCCAGGAGGGTTACGGGAACTTAGGATGTATTGCAGGGAAAGTTCCCACCTGCGCGATTCAGAAAAGCTGGTGTTGGTGGTAAGGATCCATATGGCACAGGCTGTGAAGCAGTCATTGAGATGAGGGGTATCATGTATGGCAGCGTGTTCAGCTACAGGATGGTCCACTTGTTTTTTGGCCACAGTTTGTCGGTGGCCATTCATATGGACAGACAGCTTGTTGGTGGTGGTAGGAGGATGTATGGGACAGGTCTTGCATCTAGGTCTATTACAGGGGTATGAACCATGAGGTAAGGGATTGGGAGCATGGGTTGTGTAAGGATGGACAAGTATTTTGTGTAGGATCGGTGGATGGCGGAATACCACTGTAGGAGGGGTGGGAAGGATAGTGGGTAGGACATTTCTCATTTCAGGGCACGATGAGAGGTAATCAAAATCCTGGTGGAGAATGTAATTCAGTTGCTCCAGTCCCGGATGGTACTGAGTTACGAGGGGAATGCTCTTCTGTGGCTGCACTGTGGGACTTTGGGAGGTGGTGGGACACTGGAAAGATAAGGCATGGGAGATTTGTTTTTGCACAAGAATGGGAGGATAATTATGGTCAGTGAAGGCTTCAGTGAGACCTTCTGTATATTTAGAGAGGGACTGCTCGTCACTGCAGATGTGACGACCATGGGTGGCTAGGCTGTATGGAAGGGACTTCTTGGTATGAAACGGGTGGCAGCTGTCGAAGTGGAGGTATTGCTGGTGCTTAGTAGGTTTGATATGGATGGAGGTACTGATGTAGCCATCTCTGAGGTGGAGGTCAACATCTAGGAAAGTGGCTTGCTGGGTTGAGTAGGATCAGGTGAAGCAAATGGGTGAGAAGTTGTTGAGATTCTGGAGGAATGTGAATAAGGTGTCCTCACCTTCAATCCAGATATCAAATATGTCATCAATGAATCTACACCAGGTGAGGAGTTTAGGATTCTGGATTTTTAGGAAGGATTCCTCTAGATGGCCCATGAATAGGTTGGCATAGGAAGGTGCCATGCGAGTGCCCATAGCCATACTGCGGGTTTGTTTGTAGGTAATGCCTTCAAAGGAGAAGTAATTGTGGGTGAGGATATAGTTGGTCATGGAGACTAGGAAGGATTGTTGGTGTGGAATCCATAGGGCATCTGGAAAGGTAGTGTTCGATAGTGGTAAGGCTGTGGGCATTAGGAATGTTAGTGTACAGGGAGGTGGCATCAATAGAGACAAGCAGGGCACCGTGTGGTAAAGGTAAAGGAACTATGGTGAGCCGGTCGAGGAAATGGTTGGTATCTTTTATATAGGAGGATAGGTTCTGGGTAATCTACATCTACATCTACATTTATACTCCGCAATCCACCCAACGGTGTGTGACGGAGGGCACTTTACGTGCCACTGTCGTTACCTCCCTTTCCTGTTCCAGTCGCATATGGTTCGCAGGAAGAACGACTGCTGAAAAGCCTCCGTGTGTGCTCGAATCTCTCTAATTTTACATTCGTGATCTCCTTGGGAGGTATAAGTATGGGGAAGCAATATATTCGATACCTCATCCAGAAACACACCCTCTCGAAACCTAGACAGCAAGCTACACCGCGATGCAGAGCGCCTCTCTTGCAGAGCCTGCCACTTGAGTTTGTTAAACATCTCCACAATACTACCACGCTTACCAAATAACCCTGTGATGAAAAACGCCGTTCTTCTTTGGATCTTCTCTATCTCCTCCGTCAACCCGACCTGGTATGAGCAGTACTCAAGTATAGGTCGAACGAGTGTTTTGTAAGCCACCTCCTTTGTTGATGTCCTACATTTTCTAAGGACTCTCCCAATGAATCTCAACCTGGTAGCCACCTTACCAACAATTAATTTTATATGATCATTCCACTTCAAATCGTTCTGCATGCACACTCCCAGATACTGTACAGAAGTAACTGCTACCAGTGTTTGTTCCGCTATCATATAATCATACAATAAAGGATAGGTTGAAGGTGTTGGTCTATGAGAGCAGAGATTCTCTCAGTCGGGGCACAGTAACCGGCCACAATGGGGCATCCTGGATGGTTGGGTTTATGAACTTTCTAGGAAGTGGGAGTGCGGGGAGTGGTATGTGTAAGTAGAGATATGGACTCTGGGGAGAGGTTCTGGGATGGGCCTAAGAATTTGAGTAGTGACTGGAGATCCTGCTGCATTGCTGGAATGGGATCACTGTGGCGTGGTTTGTAGGTGGAAGTATCTGACAGCTGATGGAGTCCTTCTGCCACGTAATCCTTGCGGTTCAAAATTATGGTGGTGGAGCCTTTGTCTGCAGGTAGGATTACAAGATCGGGATCAGTTTTTAGATGCTGGACTGTGGTTCTTTCTGTGAATGTAAGGTTAGTATGCATGTTGAGGGATTTGGGGAATGATGGTGAGGCAAGGTTTGAGGATAAGAACTTCTGGAAAGTTAACAGGGGGTGGTTTGGAGGCAGTGGGGGTGGATCACGGTTGCATGGAGGAGTGAACTGAGTTAGGCAAGGTTCAATGTTGGTCTTTGGTTGAGTCTGATTGGTCGGGTTGGTGGTGGAAAAGGTGTTTCCACTGTAGGGGCCGGGAAGAGGAGAGAAGGTCTTTAAATACTCCTGCAAGGTTGAATTTGAGAGTGGGGCAAAAGGTGAGGCCTTTGGAAAGGACTGATATTTCTGTGGGACTAAGGCTCCTGGAGGAAAGGTTCATGACTGTGTTGTGGGTCTGTTTAGGTTTTGAGTTCTGTGTGGTGGTGGGAGGGAGTTTCGGAGAGTGCGGAGGGGGGGGGGGGGGAAGGAGGGAGGTTTGGAGGTTGTTGTAGAAGTGGTGGATAGTGAATCTTCTTATTGTGCCTATCACGACTCAGCATCTCCGCTATATGGTGAATAGCAACTTTCCTTCTCTCGTATTGTTACATTCCATCTTCGATTTTCCATTGTTTGATCAGTTCGTAGAGTATGTCCAGTGGTATCAAGGAATTTTCAGCATGGTAGTGGAGGGAAAAGTGGAGAGTATAAATTGTAGGAGGAGACAAAGGCTTGAATACAGTAAGCAGGTTCAAATAGATGTAGGTTGCAGTAATACTACAGAGATGATGAATCTTCCACAGGGTAGACTAGAATTGTGAGCTGCATCAAACGAGTCTTCAGGCTGAAGACATCAATCTTTGTATCACAATTACTAAGTTAGTATTAGCTATGCACTGGCTATTTCTCACAGCACATCATTTAAAAATTGTACTGTCAACATCCAGAGTCACCAACATTGTGTACTAGAGCTCATCCTTGGATAAATATTCATAAATCAACCATGAGGAGCTAGTCTATGGTGGATTCATGTTTAGTAAGACCTGGTAGCACTAGCTGCAGATTGTATTATTGTTCCTATCAAATGACAGAGTAATTTGCCATACTTTGCAAATTAAACAGGTCCATATACACTGAGGTGATAAAAGTTGCGGGGTACAGTTACTTTCTTGTTGAGATACAAGGTCATGTATCTATACGCGGAAGTGTAGCTAAGGTTGAGGAATAAAAAGCTACTGTTGATAAAACCAGCAATACATCCATGGCAGTCCTATTTATTGTCACTGAAATATGAGGAAGCATTTTTAATGCATCAGGTGGTGCACTGCCCTACAATGCATGAATTTCTCCTCTGGTAAGGTGCCCCACCCAGTAAGTGATGTTTATAGTATACAGATATTGTATTCCACATTGTAACAGAATGTGTTCTATATTTTGACAAGAGGGCAGGAACTGTCTTAACCAGTTAATTTGGTCGCTCTTTCATCTGAGAATGAGATTATGTATTATGTCCGATTTTCTATGTAAGTTGTTACGCAGGGTGATCCGGAAAGGCAACCATTCACCTATGTCTGATTCACGTGTTGTACATATACATACACAGGTGGGTTTCGTTAGGGTAGCTGGTTGTATATGGGAGAGTATGTACTTAAGCTAGATAACTACTTTGAAAGCTAGTGAAGTCTCTGTGATGTTATGGGACACACATCAGTCATTTTGTTTAGCTATTGTATTGGTATTTTAAATGTATCTTAACAATAGATATGTAAGCGATAATGGGACAGAGAGGATCCGATTTCAAATTAGGTTATTTATTAAACGTATTTTTAAATATTTATATAATAGAGGGAAACATTCCACGTGGGAAAAATATATCTAAAAACAAAGATGATGTGACTTACCAAACGAATGTGCTGGCAGGTCGATAGACACACAAACAAACACAAACATACACACAAAATTCAAGCTTTCACAACCAATGGTTGCTTTGTCAGGAAAGAGGGAAGGAGAGGGAAAGATGAAAGGATGTGGGTTTTAAGGGAGACGGTAAGGAGTCATTCCAATCCCGGGGGCGGAAAGACTTACCTTAGGGGGAAAAAAGGACAGGTATACACTCGCGTGCACACACACACACACACACACACACACACACACACACACACACACACACACACACACACACACACACACAAAAAAACCATTGGTTGCGAAAGCCTGAATTTTGTTGTATGTTTGTGTGTCTATCAACCTGCCAGCACTTTCGTTTGGTAAGTCACATCATCTTTGTTTTTAAATATTTAACTGCATTTACCTCAGAATGTTTCAGTAGAGGCACTGATAATAATTGTCTTGACCACCCTAATCAGTCAATCAACTTGTCTGGTCATTAGCACCATTTGGTTTAGAACCAATCTTAAGTATCCAGAATATCTTCAGAATCTCCATTGTGCTTTCAATGGAAACAACAACATTTTAGATTGTGGGAATTTTTTTGCTGTATCATCACACTCACTGTGGTAGTAACATTTGGATTTGCCTCTAGCCATCCAACTACCCTTCCAAAACCAAAGTTGTTGGGATAGTGTCTTAGTAACCATCCTCCAACAAGATTGGTCACCATATTCTCAGAAGTATTGTTCCGCAATTGATCGCTATGTCCTTGTCAGTTTCCTGCTGTTACAGACTATGAAGTAAATGCAACATAATTTCCCTAATAAGTGCTCTCTGGTATTACAGTTGTGTTTCATTAAGTGACTTTGTCTGTGCCTTCTACTAATAACTTCATGTACATAACTGCAACACAATGAGAGATGCAGAAATCTTTTTGTGAGCCATCATGTGCCAACATAGTGTTTCTATAAGCTGTACCATATTGTGCTTAATTTGGTGCACTCTGTAGTTATATGTCCACAATTAAGTTTATAATTCTCTTAACTGGAATAAACTCAGTGAACATGTTTCTAACATATAATTCAATTGTTGTACGTACAGCTGAATATTCATCGCTTCAAGGTGGTTGCACGTTTTGGACTTATGCATGTAGTTGCTACAAATTTGTGTGTCTGGATTCGAACTTTGGTGCTTGAGAGCCTAAAAGAAATTTCTGCATACCAGCATCGACGTCTTGAATCATTTTTGGCTGCAGATGAAGATAGTGGAGTCGGTATGTATGAGATTTATTTCTTAGCCTGTAGAGTTTATTCACACTCTTGTCTTTGACTTGCCTTTTATTCATAATGAAACTGCAGAAAACAATTTTGGAATTTGATAAATAGTCCGCTAGTAATGCTGGTTTTCGAATGAGAAGTTTTAAGTATGATAATGCTGCAAATTCTCAGTTAATCATTAAGTGCCCTGAATATGCCTTAGCAATTGAATGGGGCAGACTAGGACTTCATTTGTCATGACATATTCACAGCATTGGAGGTTAGCATTCCTGATTGTTCTGTACTGATATTGTTTTGCATCACTGCATAGTTATTGTTTTCATCCACAATGATTCGTTAATTTGATTTCAGTGTGTCACATTCAGTTACTTACATGTCAGCTACAAATATGTTTATATTTACAAATATGTTTGTATTTATTGCACTACATTTTTATTTGATTTGATTCTTAGTTGTTTAGTAAATGCTTTGTATACTGCATAATTTCCTTGTGCTTTATTTCTTAAATTTTGTTTTGGTCACAATACCCAGACTTAGTCTCTAGAATGCAAGCAACTGTCAAATAAATAATGAGATAGTTGATAAAATCTTGTTGGGTGATCCACCAAGTGGTGGCACCATCTTGTCACCACATTGCAATGAGTTTCATACACATTGTCTTAAGGCAAAGTTTGAAGATGATGGATACAAAATTCACTGAAATGTTGTGACAAGGTCATGCCACCACTTGGCCAATCAGCCAACAAGATATTGTCATTGGGATATACCAAGAAAGCCTGCAGTCGCAATGAAATAGTTATTTGACAAAAGGAGATAGAAGGTATATTTTAGAATAGTCTTTTAATGATTTAATTATTAATTACCTGTGTAATGTACATTGCAACAAATGGTCTAGCCTGTAAACCCCCCCCCCCCTTCTTCCTCTCATCTCCCCTTCACTTACACACAGGATTAATTTTGTTCTCTTTCTCATCTGTTAGTATTATATGAATAAAACTTAAAATTTTACTGTCATTATATATTAAACTCAGATATACAGTTATGAACAAACGTAAGATGGATTAAAGATATAAGCAGCTTGTGGTAGCAATGATTTTTTGTAGAAGCTCACAGAAAGTTAGGAATTGAAGGGGTCAACAGAGGAAAGTGCTAACACTCAACTATGTAAGGATTTGTCTGGTAGCACTATATGCTGTGTTTATGAATACTCCTCATTTGGATAACAAAGTTTTTTGTATGTACTGCTAGGAAGAGCTGTCTGATATATTATTTGCTTGGTCTTTATCGTATTTATGTTCTAGTCTTTAAATTTGATCAAACAAACAACAAGCAGCAACTCAAAATACACAATTGTAGGTCAGTGCATTCTTCCACTGACAACTTCATTTGTCAGCACCCATTGATCTTACAATTCAGTCTTGTAAAATAAACATATTCTGAGCATGTAGTCATCTCATAAAAGGCACAGCCAAGCTGCAGTCTTAATTACAAAAAAAAAAAAATTATTATGGGACAGGTACAAAAATATGAAAGATATGCAAATATGAGTATATTGTTACTACTAAAAATCATTTCATGTGCCATCAGGGATCAGTGAACATTACTTTTGTGAAGTAGTAATGCAATTTCCCCTGTTGATAACAATTTTTCTACTCAATCTTAGTTTATCCACTAGGTGACAATTTTTAATCAGTCAAATACATAAATGTGTCCTGTAGATCATACCTAACGAACCAACTTCATAGAAGTGAAATTAGTTTTCAATAATACAGTAAAAAGAAGCAGTTCTTATAAACTGCCTAGTAACCCTAAATTATTTTGCTCAGTTCACACACAGTTTGACACTTTCAAAAAAGTGTTTTTTCTCTTCATTTTGTGCTAACTATAAGGGGTGTTCAAAAATAAATGAGCTGTAGGCATAATAACAGAAACCAGTACCTTTATGTTGGAAGTATTGAACCTGGCTGATGAGACATTTGTTCCACTGTGACACAAGGTGGTGAATGGCTGTCTCATAAAATTACTGGGGCTGCGATGTTAACCAGTTCCGCATGTACAGCTGGATGTCGTCATCAAAGGTGAATTGTTTGCCCCTCAGAGCCTTTTTAAGGGGACCAAAAATGGCGTAATCACAGGGAGAGAGGTCCGGACTGTATGGAGGGTGGCCAAGAACTTCCCTTTTGAATTTCTGCTGGAGGTCTGCGACCTTGTTGGCTGTATGAGGCTTTGCATTGTCATGGAGCAGAATGACCCCACAGGTGAGACTGCCTGGTCACTTTGATTTGATCGCTTGGTGAACAGTGGTCAAGGTTTGCGAGTAACACTGGGTGTTCACTGTTGTCGCACACTGCAGGAAGTGAATCAGAAGAGGGCCATCTTGGTCAAAGAAGAATGTCAGCATAACTTTTCCTGCACTCATATGGATGGTGACATCCAGCTGTACGTGTGGAACTGATTAACATTGCAGCTCCAGGAATTTTGAGACCGCCATTCACTTCCTTGTGTCACAGTGGGACAAGTGTCTCAACAGCCAGGGTCAGTACTTCTAACATACAGGTACTGAATTCTGTAATGATGCCTCCGGCTCATTTCTTTTTGAGTAACCCTTATAGTTGTGCTTCTGTGTAGATATTACACAGGTATACAGGTATTTGGATGTCTGTATAGTGTAAAATAAGACTTATTTTACTATGGATATTATTTTTTTAAATATTAAAATGGTTATCCATCCTCACAATCCAGATATTTTGATAAGTTATTGAAAGATTGTCAAACAATGAAAAATGCAGGATGGAATACCCATAATATCATGAAAAGGATGTTGTGCCTGTCTGTGACTCAACATCTCCTCTGTACGGCAAGTAGCAATCTATCATTATCATAATATTATTGTTATTAAAGGATTGTGTGACAAAGAATTCCTCCCAGTCCAACCTATGTTAGTTTGTTGCCTTGTGTCCATGAGTTACATTTTAATTATTTTTGCACTAGGGCTCAAAAGTTAACTATGAACACTAAATAACTGCAGATGTCGGACTGACTTAAGATCACAAATGTGAGAGGCATGAGTTAGCCATGTTTTTTATGCAAAAATCCCCACACATCCATTTCAGATTGTTAGAGAAGTGATAATACAGCTAACTGAAGGTGGTTAAATTTAACAATTATTGCATGTGTAACATCATAGAGAACACATGTCCTCAGATGAAGAGCTTTTGGAGGATACAACAAAAGAATGAAGTACTTGCATTGGCGTGATTGACAAATTAATATCAACTTTGCTTTTTCAAACAGAACTACAGTAATTTCTGCTGATAGTATCATAGCTCTAAAACAGATTAATTCAGTATCATTTCACTCTCCACTATCTGATTAGTAAATATGGAGAAATTATGATGTTCAAAAGTTAGTATTCATCTGTTTTGAAATGAAACAGATTGCTGTGTTGTGCAGAAGTTTGTATTGTTATATGGAACTGTTGCATTTGCCTGATGGGGCAGTCACAGCTTGATGCAGCTAAGAGAGTCTACTTACAAAAATCAGAATAGTAGAGAAAAGTATAATTTAAAACTGACACCAATCAAATTTGATCACAAGTGGTTGGACTGAGAAAACTAATTGGAAGGCAAAGAACACGACAAGTAAGTATGATTCAGAGCGCAGTTTACCATACTTGACCTGCTACCACTGAAGAACTTAAAGCAAGAGTATAAGAGGAAATCTCCAGGATTTCTATTGAAATGTTAAGTCAAACCATGCATAAATTTCCTATCAGGCCGCAGAAATATGTGCACCGGGGGGAAGCTCATCTATCGGGTCTGATATTCAGGAAATAAAAATGCTTGTGATATTCAATTGTGGCACACTCTGTACTATACATTGACATAAATAAATGTGTCTAAAATAATTGCAATCATCCATTAATCTCCATTCCAGAAGAAGCAAAAAAAGCATTGAGCATTGTGTTTTAGTCTCTGACAACAGTAAATATTACATAAACAATAACTGTGCCTCACCAGTTCAAAAGGATACAATCTAGCCAAGTCAGAAAGTTTTACAGTGGAACTGGTCAGCATTCTTATATAACATCTAATACATTGGATAATTGCTGCCTCAATAAAGGACATAATGAGATTAGAAGAACCAGAGAAATCAGGGCCCCAGCGGTGTTACGCAACATGTGATTTATGCAAGACATAACAGGCACTGCAATCATATGAAAATGTCAGACATTAGGGCTTTATTTGAATGTTGTGACAATATTGGAACTCTGCAAGAGGCAATTCACTGTCTAACCTCATTTTTCCACTATCTACATCACTATTTGTCTGTATTCCTATATGCAGGAATACCTCTGACACCAAAACAGACACATTTGATGCCGAGGAGTTATTAGTACAGGAGTAATGTGCTAGTTGGACTGCAGTCATTCTTTTTTTATCCTTGCTTCAGGGAAACTGTCATTTGCAAAGATCAAAGATGTAAACCTTTTTCAATGCATTTCTGGAACTGTACATGAACAGAGCTCATCTATATGTTTTAAAGGCAGTGTTGTCACATGTCAGACTACTTTTTCCCTGATTTGTACATTCACCTGACATGTGACATGTTATCATTTTAGTGAATAATTCTTTTATTGTGTTATCTCAGCCTTGGTTCACACAAATGCTGTTGTAACCATTTTTGATTTTTTACAAGATCCTCATCACATCTGAAGTATCCTCATACTGAAAGTGATCAAAGACACTTTTAAAAGAATAACTTTATTAACAAAATAAAGCAATTATAATGTCCTTGGAAGAATAGCCACACAAGCTACCGAAGCACGACTCACGCCCGGTACTCACAGCTTTATTTCTGCCAGTATCTCATCTCCTACCTTCCACCGGGCGTTCCACCGGCGTGAGTCGTGCTTCGGTAGCTCAGATGGTAGAGCACTTGCCCGCGAAAGGCAAAGGTCCCGAGTTCGAGTCTCGGTCGGGCACACAGTTTTAATCCGCCAGGAAGTTTCATATCAGCGCACACTCCGCTGCAGAGTGAAAATCTCATTCTGGAAATAGCCACACAGCTACATACAACAGAAATACCTGTCCTGTGTTATTGACTGTGATGTGCCTACACAACTAACCCTAGAGTCATGGGAGGTGGCAACATGGGCCAGTGCTGCTGGTGTGTGACATCTGACTTGCTGCTGGTGAAGACCAAAATGAAATGGGCCAGGTCTGCTGGAGTGGAGCACTGAGATGAAACGGGGGATTACCAGCTGATAGCATGGGGACTGAACTGCTGATGCGGCTAGACACAACTGCTGGTACTACTGGTTTGAGGCACAGGTCATAAATCACTTTTCATGGTCCACTAATAGCCTAAATAGTTGGAAGCAGATGGATATCTGCATGGTACTGTAAGGACACATCACCTCGCATAGCAAAATAGTGCCTTCCCCCCCCCCCCCCCTTCCCCGTCCTGACAGTGCTCTCTACAGTGACAGACAGACACATTGCCTATTGGCAAGTCTGGTGCCCCCAGATGCTGTGGAGGTGACATGTAACGCTGTGGTAAATATCCCAGACCAAAGTAGGAAAATATCTATTTTAATGAGAACTATTTACACACATCCTCCTGGCAGGGTGGCTGCCTACACAGCCTGCCTGGTGTGCATAAGACATGGCTACCAGACAGGTACAACAACATGATATTAGAATTCGAGCTGATCATCAACTGCCACCATTTCTGGATCCCAGAATCTGGACAGCTCCTGGAGGTATCATTCTATCATCGATAATCCGACTCTGCTGGAAATGGTTATACAACAGACTTTCTTGCACAGATGCCACCTAATAGGTACCTTTTTCAACCTTGAGAAGGCATATGATACTCGATGGAAGCACAGTATCCTGGAAGAATTCCACGATGGGGCTTTCGGTGACATCTTCCATTTTGCTACAGTCCTCCCTGTCTGCATGCTATTTTAAATATGGAATTGGTAGTACTTTATCACATGATTTTATCCAAGAGAATGTGTTCCTGAAGATAGTATTTTAAGTGTAGCCCTCTTTTTAATAGCCACTGATGGTACCATGTACACTGTAAGGAGTCCTGTACAGTACTCCTTTTTGTAGATGATTTTTCAATTGTCTGCTCTCCTTTCAAACCACCAGGAACCACAGAGCAGTTGTAACTAGCTTTTGAAGATATGTTGAGGTTCCTGGGCCTCATATTTCAGTCGGTTGCTGCACTTGAGAGGTTTGGAAGCAAGGTCTTTCAAAAGACTCATTATTTTAAAAAATATAAGTCACATGACTTGGGGAATAGATGGAAAGTGCCTGCTCCAGTATTATCATGCCTCATTTATGGTTGTGTAGTAGGTGGATCTGCTCAGTCATCATACTTGAAGCTCCTCACTGATATTCACCATGTAGGTATTAGGCTGGCTACAAGGGCATTTAGGACCAGCCCTATCCCCAGCATTTGTGCGAGCATTTGTGCCAAGACTGTGGAGCCACCATTTAATACTTTGTGGTGACTAATCACGATACAGTGACCATGTAAGACCTATTCCCTGCCATAACCAGCTATTCATCATACCATTACTTATCCATCTGTGGAACAACTCTTTTATAATTCTGTCAGAGCTACAAGGTGCTTTGGTATTTGTGCACTGAGCTGCCTTTTAATTTACCTTTTATACTGCAGAGCTTTGTGATCCTGAGAGTTCCGGAGTTGATGAGGCATGAGAGAGAGAGAGAGAAAGAGAGAGAGAGAGAATAATTTTCTCATTTTTTCTGATTCTCTTTGTGCCCTAAGGCGATTTCACAGATGTTCCCGACATGGAAAAAATGATCCAGTTGATTCAGGATTCCCTGAAGCATCTGCATGACCAGGGAAAGGATGTAGTATTCTGCTGATTACCAGGGCCTGTTGGAATCCAGAGCAGTGAGGAGGCTAACATTACAGCCAAGGAAGCTTGTCAGGGACACACAGAAGAAACATATGCTGTCCCATTATGAGTAATTTCCTTGGTGTTGACCTAGAAAGAATATGCCATTGTGGACCAGAGAGCCCTGAAGTGTCAGGAAATTAGCTGTGTCCTGTGAAACCAAATCTCCAACTATGGTGATACTCCTTCCATTAGCAGAGATGGGATGAAGTGGCAGTGACCCATCTCCATATTGGTCTCACTTCTCTGACCCATGACTTCTTGCCCCAGTGAGAGGAATTACCAGTCTGTGGGACTTATGGAGCACATGTTTCAATATGTCATATTTAACAGTGTGTGTTTTATATTCTGACAAGAGGGCAGCAGTAAATTTAAGTGGGGACATGCCTCCTATTTTACCCCACAACATGCATTGTAAAATTTTTTCTGACTCTAACTAAGCTGTTAGTTAGAGTTTTTAGTTTGTTGCAGTAGTTGACACATCCTTTTTTGTTGATTGATAAGCCAGCCACGTGTACCTGGTACTCTTTCAGTACCTTTCTTTGGGCTCTCCATTTCCTTTTATTCACCTTTTACAGACTGTCACATGTAAAGCTTTTAGGATGTGTTCATGTGTTCTTCCCAAGTGAAGTTGTATGAAATATTTTATCCTTTTATTCTAGAATACCTTAACATTAACTAATTTAGCTACATTTATCTTCTGTGACTTTAGCATGGGCACTAAGGACATTGATATTGTGTTCCCCCATAATTCCATCTTTATCATCATCATCATCATCATCATCACCACCACCACCACCACCACCACCACCACCACCACCACCACCACCACTACTTTGTGATACTTGAAGTGTTTTATATGCTGCCCACCTACAGAACTGATCTGCAAGTGGCATCAGTCACTGTGTGTGAAAGTGTGAACTTGTAAGCACCACCAACCAGTTTACCACTCACAGCTCACACCTATGGGTGGAAATCATTTAACTTACTTCTAATCTCATGTGATGATGACTTTTTAAGAAGCTGACAGCAGTTGTGATACCATTTTTGAAACCCAAAGGTGAAAAATTGGATTGAAAGAATTTTGTTTGCAAGACAGTCACTGTGTTCCCCTTAAATAGTGTGAGTAGTCAGTTTTTGTTGGGCTTGTATGCTAACCTGCAAATATCATAAACTTCAGATTAGGATAGAACTTGTCTAGAACATCTTTCTCAAGCAGCTTATTTAAAAGCCTCATTTATTCGATCCCATGACATATAAAGACTACTGTAACTTCAGAAAAAGCTGATTGTTAACATACAATATTTATTTTTCTGCAGATATAATTACTTTTTTGTATCTGTAAAGGCATATATTGTATAAAATCCTCAAATTCCTATAGTAACACTACACTGACATTTTGCATGGAAAAAAAAAAAGGTTGAAGTGATTAACAGCTGGATGATATGCAGACATGCCTTGGAATGTATATCTTACTTTGAATCATAATTTCTGTGAGTTGCCAGTGCACTGTAAAGTTACATAGTTACCAGTACCGGAATCTCATTTCTGGTGGTATCCTTAAACATTTTTTTCCACTTGCCGTTAATATTTCAACTTTGGCTTAAATTCTTCAAGCTATATTGGAGAGGACAGGGCTAAGATTCAAATAATTAATTCTTATGCTTCTCACTTCTTTTCACAAAAATGGTTCAAAGGTGCACAACAGCATGGTCATTTCTTTTAAACTATAATTTCAACCAGCTCTTGATGAACTCTTGATTCCTTCCATGAAATCTGATGAAATATAGTTATTTTTTTTATAAGGAGAACAAAGAGTTTGCTTGTATATCAATCATCCCTCTAATGTAGTTGTTAGAATTCCAAACTGTTATGTTTCTTGTGTGTAATAGTTTAGGCAACATGGCTAGAAAAAGTACCATATTTACATTACTTGTTTATATCCTCATTGTGTTAATATTATTGTTGTTGTTGCTGCATCTGATGATGATGATGATGATGATGATGATGATGATGATGATTACAGTGATGGTGGTTAAGGAAGTATGCAGAAATGACATTACAAATGTATGCAGCCATGTACATTTTCTATAATTGCTGGACACAAAATAAACATAAGAGAACCAAGAGTATTGTAGAGCTTCTCAGAGCTCATTTTTTCAGCAGTTCATAATTCCTCTTTTATCTCTAACTTACATGTTTAAATTGTGAGAATAATATCCCATTAAAAATGTTATAATGAAAATTGACAAAATCTTTTAGCACTTTTACATAAAATGTAAATATGATTTTCTCTCTCTCTCTCTCTCTCTCTCTCTCTCTCTCTCTCTCTCTCTCTCTCTATTAAATTCTCCTTGTTCTTAAACCAGTCTGGGATGAACTTATATTTCTATATGGAAAATTGAACATGTTGATTTCATCTCTGAATTCCATATTTTATTCTCTCCCAGTTAATCTCATTTTCCTGTTGGCTTCATACACTTGCCCCTTTATTGCAGTACCTGTAACCTACATAAGACTGTATATGTTATTGATTATTGTGAAAATTGTCTCTTCACTTTTTATATATTAATATTCTTTGATATAAGCACTTGTACATAAAATACTGTCCATTCATATATCTGAGATACTGCAACTGTATTTGATACCATTACAAAGAACACAGCATTTACTGTTGTAGTGTGTATCATATCCATTTATTCCATGGAACTTTTCAAGTTCTCAGGTTCATGTATGCATCTCCTCCATAAATGAACACTGAAGTATGGCTACCTATCCTAATTGTTGTTATGGAAGATACTTGTAGATTATTTTTACCCCTTGTAGACCTGCTGTCCATTACATATATTGTTTTAGTCTGTGTTCTTATCATGAAGTAGAAAACTGTGTAGTGCAGATTTGTAGTAAAATCATGTAAACACAATTTACAATTTTCCTCACATTTTATCACAAGCTTCCATTTTTTAAAATGCTTTCCTGTATAAAACGTGCAATAGTTATATTTTGCATGTGCAGAGTTTTAATATCTGTTGTGTAACTTATACAATTGATAGTCCTGTGAAGAGCTGTTAACTTACAGACTTACTCAACAAAGTATCTGGTGTTGCAGTAACACATATGCTAATGTAGCTTATATAAGACATAATGTACTTTATTGCTTTAGCAAGAAATAAGCATATAAAACGATTACAAAGAGACAGAAATAACAGTTGAGGGTCAAAAATAAAGTGTATGAGTTCATAATAGAAAGTTACAGTTTATTGAGAATAAATAATGCATGAAGTCTAGTTTTGTGATTACATATTATAATGTGGTATAGTACACTACATGTAAATTAATCAATTGTAGTGTATGTGAACTGACTTTTAAGCTCTGTTGAATGAGAATATTTACATTTTATTTAAATTTTGCACACTATATTCATGAAGACTGCAAAGTTAACAGCCCTTTACTTGGCCTCATGTAAATAATGCTTGTGGTACACGGTTCCGTTGCACCGCCAGAGTTAATTCGTGGGCCGAGCATCTTCGATTCAGCCCCTGGTGCCCCCACTCTTGGGCAGGGGACAACGGTAGCTGCTGCTGCAGGCGCGGGAGCCACAAGCCTGCAAACGACAGCTAGGACAGCTGCCCACACCATCGCCCGCATCACCAACTCTACCTTGCGTGCCATTCTTGAGGTTACTCTTCCTCCCACAACCCCTAGTACTACTGTTCCATCCACTACGGTCACTACCACTGCAGCTCCTACAACAACACTGCATACCACATCTACTGCATTCCCAACCACACTTACCACACAGAGTCCTACCACTACTCCTATTACTACCACAACTGCATCTACAACCACAACAACCACCACCACTGCTGCTACTATCCCTACCACTGCTTTGTTCTCACAGTTCCCTACGATGCTTGATTCAATGGACTATCCCAGAGCTCTTGACGGTGAGTCTCACTGGTACCCTCACATATGTTATGACTTTTGTTAATAAAGAGAAGGTTGTCTGTGTTTGCTTTCACTTCTCTTACAATTTTATTTATGTGCTTGCCTTTTGCATGCTATAGCTCAGTGGCATGTAATGATGTAAATGCATAAACTTGAAATCACAATTGCAGTCTAAAGAAGTGTGGTGTTTTACCCTCGATGGTTGTCATTTATCTGCATTCTACATACAGCTCTTCAATGTTGACATTTTCAACTGTATGTGAATAAATATGATATTTTAATTAAGACAAAACAAGCACAATTTAAGTTTCGAGAGTACAATAGAGAAATATCCTCCTTAATTGTCTGACAAGGGAACCTCCCCATCGCACCCCCCTCAGATTTAGTTATAAGTTGGCACAGTGGATAGGCCTTGAAAAACTGAACACAGATTGATCGAGAAAACAGGAAGAAGTTGTGTGGAACTATGAAAAAATAAGCAAAATATACAAACTGGGTCGTCCATGCGCAAGATAGGCAATATTAAGGGCACTGTGAGGCGAGGAGCTCCATGGTCCCGTGGTTAGCGTGAACAGCTGTGGAACGAGAGGTCCTTGGTTCAAATCTTCCCTTGACCGAAAATTTTAACTTTTTATTTTCAGTTTATGTGAAAAACTCTTATGTTTTCACCACTTTTTTTGGAGTGATTATTACATCCACAAGAAAACCTAAATCGGGCAAAGTAGAAGAAACTTTTCACCCATTCGCCAAGTGTACTAGTTAGGTGGGTCGACAACATATTCCTGTCATGTGACGCACATGCTGTCACCAGTGTCGTATACAAAATATCAGACGTGTTTTCCTGTGGAGGAATCGGTTGACCTATGACCTTGCGATCAAATGTTTTCGGTTCCCATTGGAGAGGCACGTCCTTTCGTCAACTAATCACACGGTTTTGCGGTGCGGTCGCAAAACACAGACACTAAACTTATTACAGTGAACAGAGACGTCAATGAACAAACGGACAGATCATAACTTTGCGAAAATAAAGATAGCAAAATTTGCAGTGGAGGGCAGATTTGAACCAAGGACCTCTCGCTCCGCAGCTGTTCACGCTAACCACGGGACCACGGCGCTCCTCGCCTGACATTGCTCTTAATATTGCCTATCTTACGCATGGACGACCCAGTTTGTATATGTTGCTTATTTTTTCATAGTTCCACACAACTTCTTCCTGTTTTCTCGATTGATCTGTGTTCAGTTTTTCAAGGCCTAACCATTGTGCCAACTTATAACTAAATCTGAGGGGGGTGCGACGGGGATGTTCCCTTGTGAGTGGAAGAAATGTGAAAGTAACTAAAGACACTACAGTGAAAGATAACACAGTCAAGTTCTTTTTATGGAAGACTGGCCTGAAGTATATTGACAGAAAAGAAACTGACAGGAAGTGTAACATTGGGCATCCATAGAAACAGTCAGTGTCAAATCAAAGAACACCCTAATCTGCTTCAGAGAAACAGTATAAATCTGAAGAGAAATACAGTATGGAACAAGAAATGTGAAAAGAAACAAAAGCCTTAGGGAAAGGACAGTATGTATGACATCGCATATATAGTGTACATGCAGAAATGAAAATCCAACACAAATAACAAATTATCTGAAAAAGGATTCTGATGAAAAAAGTATGCAATTATTGCAGAAGATTGAATAGGGTAAAAAATAACTAAAAGGGTAACTAAAAGCAGTGTGAAGGGTTAATAATTTGAAGAGGGTGAAACATTTAGTGTTAGCAAGACCATATGTGAAATGGAAAAACATGTATAAGCATGCTACATTTGTCATTTTGAGCCTTGTAGCTGAGGATTGGATTTAAATGATTCAAATTGTATTGTTTACCTTCTTTCTTCCCTTTTTTCCTAAAAAGACCATTTGCCCTTCCTCCATCATTTCATGCTCCCTTACCTCCTCTTCCTTTCTCAATTCCCTCCTGTGTCCCCCTTAACAATTAATTAAGTATTATTTCAGTTCACTTGATTTTTTGTGTCTTATTCTTTCTCATTGTTCACCTTTCTTGTTGTACTTACTATCCCCATAAATGTCCATACTGTATATTTTCTCAGCTTTTCCTGGTTCTTGAGACAAACTGATCTAAAATTAGATTTGGTATGGAGAATTTAATGTGTTGATCTCATCTCTAAGTGCAATATTTTACTAGTCAGTCTCATTTTCCATAGTGGCTTCATACAGTTGTGCATTGGAATCCTATTAAATACATTTTTATTTAATGCTTTAGTATCTTTAACCTATTGAGAACTATTCTTTATCTCAGAATTCTCTGGTTTCTCATTTTTTTCTTTGTTTTTGTTGTATTTATATTATCATCATAAACATATCACCCCTTGTCGTTTTCCTATTATAGCACTGCTGTCATCAAGACTACATGGCACAGACTTCCTTGTCAGCTACCCCTATAATTTCTGTGCTACCAATAACCTGAAACTTCATACTGTCAGTGAAGAAACGTTGAGAAAGTAAACTTCAGATATTTCATTTTTTCACAAACCTATACTTTTCATCATCTCGGACAGTGATGCTGAGCCACTCAGTCACTGCATCAGATGGCTGTCCTAAAGTCAGATTGCTTGCAGGGAACATTGCACAAAACTGCACATTGACTCTGTTCCTTATAATACACTCAGCAAACATCACAGAATGTGTCTGTCTGCACATAATGAGGTCACTGCTGCAAACTTTAATTTCCACTTACTTGATACATTCATGATACATTTTTGTAGGGCAGTGAGACTTAACAGATGCATGGAATATAATGTTCATGTATTACGAAATGGTATTCATTCATTCTTGCACATATAACATTCGTATATTCTGTCAATGAGGAGAACATATACAGATATGAAATGAGTCATATATATTATTATATAATTTTATAGCTACTTTGGGACCACATTTTGTGGGTTCTCCCTTCTTTTGACCATAATGTGTGGTTTAAGTGATGCATAAATATCACCTAGCATTGTGACAGTCCTGATACTCTGATCCTTCATATTTGACCTGCTGAAATTCATATTTTAAAACATTATAAATATTATGCGGTACAATATGACAAAAAGAACAAACAAGATCCAAACAATGGACAGTCCAGGAAAGAATAATGATAATATGGAGAGGGTACTTTGCTACTCAGCACATAGAGGAGGCACTGAGTCACAGGCAGGCCCAATGAAACAGAATGCTAGAATTCTGTTTTGCTTTTTTTGGGCTTGTCTTTGATTCCACACCTATACTGTGTGATAAGTAGCAAACTATCCTTTCCATATGTAAAATAAGGGAAAGACAGCCAATAATCAAACACACTCATGACTGAAAGAAAGCAAAAGAAGCATTCATTCATCTTGAAGCAGTAAAACTTATGAGTTATGAACTTGTGCAGAACACTCTCAGTAATCTGTAAAAAGCTGTCTAACAAATGAGATATTATGAATTTTCATGAATCGTTTCATCAGTTTTCTGTACCAGTTCCTTGCAAGCTGCATACAGACAGCCACTTGTCATTCTTATGAATATTTGGTCTTCCATTTTCAAACAAATGACAACATTGAAACACAACACTTTCGCCCATCACATTCAGCATGTATAAAGCACAAATTTCTGTAAAACTTGTGTCACATTTAGTGGAATTTTCAACTGAAATGCTGATTTTAAACTGCTAATGTAGGTGAACTAGAAGCAATGTGACATCTCTATCGCATCTCTCAGCACACTGACCTACACAAATCTGTGGAGTAATTGTTATGTTTCCCTTACTATTGCCAAGACTACTTGGAAGTGGTTTCTTTCCAGATAGCCCTTATAGATAGTAAAAGTAAAAAAAAAAAGGGAGGGAGTTATGAAACTGCAATTAAATGAAAGACTGGAGTGTACTGTCTGTTTATCAAATCTCATAATGCGGGTGTTTAATTTGACAACTTTTCTATTGCTGCTTTGTGAAATCATTTATACTTTCTTCCTAAATATGTATTTGTCTCATCTGACATACCCTAATTATTGTTAGGTATCTATACATAAAAAGAAATGCACTCAGTTGCACAATGTTTCAAACTTGATGGTTAAATTTTCATTGGAAGACATTCATATGAGCCTTCTACCACACTTAGTTGTTCTGCACAAACCAGCAGGCATCATGCTCTTCACTTAATGTAGCCCACTGAAAATGGGTATTAGTAGTGCAGATCTGTCACTGTTACTCAGTCATCCACTTTGGCAGGAACTTTGGAAATAGAATATCTCTACTGGGAAGGTTCATTTGGGGTAGAAAAAACTGAATAAATCTAAGAGGAGCTGTATATTGGGCTAAAAAGCTGGTTGATCCTTTTGATACATCAGACAACTCACTGTTCACCCAAATGCAGCCATTCATAATGCTGTAAATGATGGATGTAAGAGAAAATATACACAGTTGGCATAAAGACTCCAGAAGATTTCAACAAATTATGGTAAGAGAAGACTAGGCAATTACCCGTTATCATTCAATGCTATAAGAAGGAAAATTAACCGGAGGAAACTACAAAATGACGAGGCAGAATAGCTGTCAGTACTTACCCTCAGGAGACAAAATACTGTACTTAGTACTGTTCACAAGTCACTCATAAAAGAACACGACACAACCTAGTTTTCAGGACTGTTATTTCCCTGTCAAGGGAGAGAGAGCAAGAGGGTCACATATAATACTTTCAGAAGCATCATCTTTGATGCTCTACTCTCTCTACTGCCTCGCCCATCACCTTTGTCTCCCCTTGTCCTCCCAACAGGTGGTCTCTCTCTTTCTGGGGTCTGAGTGACTTGCCCTTCTTTTTTAAACTTTTCCAACGTATCCCTCTCTCCGCCTGAAGGAAGGAACAAGGAACTAACAGTTCCAAATGCTTGGACAGTGTTGTTTTTTATGTGTGTCTATTCGTTTACTATATATTTCACTTCCTGGATGCAAGTACTAGCCAGCAATTCTGACTCTTAATTTTATCATCATTCATTCATATACATCCTCAATTTCAGATGCTCAGAGAGATTTAGCACCTCCAATGAACCATCCCATGTTCAGTCAGACAGTTACCAGATGTCTGCATGATCATGGATAACATTCATATTAGACTTCCTATCGTACATTCAGTCAATTTACCAGATGTCTACATGATTATGGATTATGTTCACATCAGACTTTTTAATCATTCCAAAGCATCACAAAAGACGAGAATGGTGACATTTCAAATAGTGACAGCCACATAACTGTAGACGATATGATTTTCAGCTTGTTAATCACTCATTTTTGGTCTCATTCCTTAAGCAATTTTTGACAATGACGCTATTCATTGTCAGTAAATTACAATCGAGTGCTATACTGAGAAACCAACTAGAAACCATAGCTATTATTTTCTGGCTTGCAGCATTCCCAGATCTCATCAACATAAATTTTACTAGTGAAATTGGGTGATCTCTACAGTATGCGTCTTCATGAGACAGTATTTGAGAGTTATGTGTGGTGACTCGGACCATGCACAACAGATTTAGACTGGATGTCATCAGATATCTGTAAGCACCCATGCACATTATTTGGAAAATCAGTTTGCGAAACAGTGGGAGTAAAGAACCAACTGTGAACAGTGGGTAGTCAGTATAATGTGCGATGTCATCTTCCCCTGAACACGGTCTGCTGTATACTTTCTGTTCACCCCCCTGCCTCAAAGTGTTCATATTTGTATTTTCTCTTCCATAATTGTAATTCCTATTGTGTGTTATGCACTGGAGAAGAAGGATAAAAAAAGTGTGTTTACAACGTATGCCACTTTTTGTCTCGAGTAATAAGTGCTAACAAACCTACTGCAGAAATTTAAATATCTATTTTTAACTTAATCAAGAAATTGATACTTCCATTTTATTTCCTTACTTTTCAGCAGCTGGTGCCAGATTTAGTCCATTTATCATATTATATCTCTCACAAATGATGTGGTCTAGAGATTTCATGTCACAGACATCTGATGACTGTAGAAATAATATTGTGAGCATGTTATTTTGATAATGCTTACACGCTATGCAAATGCTTTCCACTGCACTTATCACAAACTGTGTACCTTTTTTTGCACTTTGATAACTTCCTCCACATTTTATTACTGTGTACATCCCTAGTTTTGTGGGAAAGCTTTACAGTATTGTTTGCATCAAATTTTATTTTCCTTTTACACTGATGTAGTTCTTTAATTCTAAATATACATTAATTGTATTAATGCTCTCGAAGTAGATTATAGCTATTTAATGCATTTCGAAATAGTCACACAGCACCAGTCCTGTATTTGGGCTTTTTTTTCCTGTTTTGGATTCAGCAACACTGATGCCCACTTGGAGGAATATGTTATCAGACATTTATGTAGGAGATTGCATCATTGTTTCATGCTACTGAATAATTCATAGCAAATATAGATAGTTTGCCTTGCAGATACTTTCTATGAAATTCTCCTTTTCATTGATAATGGTATAATGCATAATTCTGTTGCCATTTGTTTGTCATATAAGTCATCCAAATAAATTATGTAACTTTAAAGTGTCTGATTATAATGTTCTTTGTATTTATCTAATAGTGATTTTGTTACTGCATATAGAAAAGTTTATACAGCTGCCAATTTTAAACCAACAGGTCTCAGATTTGTTACGTTGTATGCTGTATTTCCAGATTCTGAAAAATAATCACCATTAAAAATTACGTGTAATTGCTGTTATTTATTTTGCATAATTAGTGTGCAGTGTTTAATGATTAAATTTTAGCATTTGACTGTTAAAATTGTTTATTTATAATGTCAACAGTTACACTTTCGGCCTATCATCATTTTCAAGAGGAATCCTGTTAAAATATTGCACTTTAGTACATATAAAAATTTAAAAATATTTGACCATGTTTATTTTAAAATTTTGGATTTGTGTTAAAACATGAAATTTTGACAGTATTCCGCTAGGAATGGCGAAAGACCTAAATTGCAATTGTGGAATCTGTAAAAGATTTTAACAGTTGAAGGTTACATTGACTTATTTTAAAAACTTTGTTACTATTTTGAACCACACCAGAGGAAAGACAATCACTTACTGAATAAGAATGACAAAAATAAATGTTCTCTCTAGTGGAACACTAACATAATTCAGTAAGTGTTAAAATAATGGAAATTACAGGATGGAAACAATAAACAAACATCAGGCAAGAAAATTTGTAGCTGGTTGATGCACTGCATGTAGACATATATGGCAGGACAGAGACTTTACTGACTTTTGTGCAAATGCTCTTTTTGTAGCTTAAATACACACTAGCCCATATGCAGTCATGTAGACATTCAAACATACTGTCCTGCATGTGTGTCTGCTCTACACATGAGTCAGCTACAGGAGATTCATTGCCCTTTCTAGTTTTCTGTTTTTCATTTGATCAATGTCGACATTCACATTTTTCAAAAAGCATAAAGCAGAACTAAGTGCACAGATAACTATATTGCAAAAATTATTTTACTGATGCTACTTTACGATTTTAAGATGTGCTTATCACATATCGTATAGAACATACTGAAATGTAGACTCAAATGAATAAAATTTGTTATAGTCTGCTGATATCCCTATCTACAATCACATATTAACTGATCACATTTTATTTTGATTCAAGGGAGGATGGGGGTAACTGGAGATCACATTTTATTTTGATTCAAGGGAGGATGGGAGTAACTGGAGGGAGAGATGGTGTAGCATGTTAAATAGGTTATTGCTGGTAAAGGGATGTATGCTATGATATCTATTAGGAATCACAACATGATGTGTAAATAAAATAATGACTCACTAATATCTTTCTAGTATCTGTTGTTTTCAGAAAGAAGACGTAATGATAATTTCTTTTTACATGTTGTGTTTTAATACTTTAAGAGTAATATTTCATTCTTTCTGCAGCTGGTTTCAATATTGCAGTTAGAGCTCCATGTTAATTATTGAACAGCAATAATCCAAATACTGAAAAAATACTAAGTGATATTTAAGGCCAAAACTAGTCAGCCAGTAAATAAACAGCAGCTTTGGTATTAAAATATATTTTCTTCAATTAGTGATATTAACATATTACATAAAGTACTGTTACCTCTAAAATTTGAATAAGTTATGCCAAGCCATTTTTGCAATGGTTTTTCTCTTCATCTCTAGCAGGAATATCATGTATATAATAATTGTGAAATTGTGTTACACCTGTGTGTGGAAAACGACAAAAATTGGAAATTAAAAATGTGTCTGAACGACTTAGGTTCACAGCTGCATTGCAAGATAGATTGTTTCTGACTATGAAAATCACTTGAATGAGAAATTTGGTCCTAGGACTAGTTCCATAGCTATCCACCATTTTGCATGGGAAACTTGAATGTAACTTTTATTATGTTTTTTTATTGCTTTTGAGGTACTCATTTATTTGCATGGACTGTGCATTTTATGGACAAAATTACAAACTGAACCAGTCAGGATGCATCATACTGCATCATCATAATGACCAAAGTCATTGTGAAGTGATGTAATCTATAAATTTGGTGTAACTACCTTGTAAATGTGAAACTAACTGATGTGAGGGCTCTCCTCACATATATTTTGATCATTCATTAATTCAGATATTGGAGGTCTGAAAATTAACATACCTTGGCAGAATTCCCACAGAGAGCATGAAACAAGTAGAATGTTTGGATTTTTTCAACTCACCTACAAGCATTGATTATTGATCACTTACTCATTTTGTAGTGCTCCTTTCAATTCAAAGCTCACTGTAATATCACAGTTTGGAGCATCAAATTCAGAGCAGCTTGAAACAATTGCTTCTGCCCAATACCATATTCGCACAATTATGGAAAGCTGTGCCAACTTTTGTCCAATAAACCTTGCCTCTCTCTCTCTCTCTCTCTCTCTCTCTCTCTCTCTCTCTCTCAAACTCTTTGTCTTTAAATATGTCTGCTTGTGTCTGTATATGTGTGGATGGATATGTGTGTGTGTGCGAGTGTATACCTCTCCTTTTTTCCCCATAAGGTAAGTCTTTCCGCTCCCGGGACTGGAATGACTCCTTACCCTCTCCCTTAAAACCCACATCCTTTCGTCTTTCCCTCTCCTTCCCTCTTTCCTGATGAGGCAACAGTTTGTTGCGAAAGCTTGAATTTTTGTGTATGTTTGTGTTCGTTTGTGTGTCTGTCGACCTGCCAGCACTTTCATTTGGTAAGTCACATCATCTTTGTTTTTAGGTATATATATATTTTTCCTTCGTGGAATGTTTCCCTCTATTATAACTAATATATATATATATATATATATATATATATATATATATATATATATATGTCTCTATACAGGAAACATGCTCAAAAGAGATTTGCTGCATACTTCTTGGTCCAATCTGTTTGGCGATAAGCTCTCAAAATAAGCAAGTGTGTAGATACTACAAGACAGAGTTGAACCAATAGATCTTGAATGACTATCAATTCCACTTTTCACTGTAGATCACTAGACCATTGGTACATTTTGCAGGAGCTGGAAAGTGTAGAGGTCTCAATATACTGCAGGTTTTAAAGAAAGATTACAGAAATGCAACTCAGCATTATAGACTTAGCTCTGATGTCAGAGACCCATAGACATCTGGGCCATGTCATGTATGACGACTTTCATTGAAAATAATTACTTTTGTCAAGTAGCCATGTATGTAAGCTAAAACAATCAGGTTTGATGACAAATGCCTTGTGCATTGTCTTCTGTTAATAATGAAATAAAATAAACTTTAAAGAAAAAGGGAAACTCAGTTTAGACAATTGATAAATTCTCTAAGTTACAGTGACTGCTATTTATTTTCAGAAGGCACACTTCCCATTAAAGCAAGAGGTTGGGTTGTTTGGGGGAAGAGACCAAACTGCAAGGTTATCGGTCTCATCAGATTAGGGAAGGACAGGGAATGAAGTCGGCCGTGCCCTTTCAAAGGAACCATCTCGGCATTTGCCTGGAGCAATTTAGGGAAATTACAGAAAACCTAAATCAGGATGGCCAGACGCGGGATTGAACCATCGTCTTCCCCATTAAAGCAAGAAAAACACACAAAAATGATAATAGTATTCCCAGATTTCAGGACCTCCTTTGAGGATGAGGGAGGATTTTTGTTGGGGAGTATGACGTGGGCAGTGGGGATGGGTGGGGAAACAGGTCGCTCAGGACCAAGGCTAAGAGCAACCTACCATGTATTAGAAGGAAATGTCACGTTATATAGACAAACGACCACCACCAAACTGACAGGACACACAGTGGACACAAACATACAGATCCATTTTAAGGATGCCCAGTGCTTAGCTGCTGAGCATATCCTAAGGCCTGACTCAAGATGTGAGAGAGACTACTACACCACATGGGCCACCTGGATCCCGCCACCCAGATTCAGTTTCCCTGAACTATAATGATGAGAATTTGTTCTCCAGCATATCCTCTAAGTCCCTCATCATGGTTCTAAACTTAATTAGCCTAAAACCCCGTTTCTCTCACTGATCACTTCCGATCTCTCATTCATTATTGTTTGTTACACTTCTATCTTATTTTAGTTCCACTCTCACGCCATCCTCTTAGTCACCTTTTTGCTTACATTTTCTCCACTTTCCTCATTGTTTGTTTTACTTTATTTATATAATGTTTCTACCTGACATTTTCTTTTGCCCTTCTAACCCAGCTTTACTTAATAGAGTTTTAACTCTATTCCTCCCTGTTATAATCTCTGTAGTGAAGCTGTCGCATTGCCTACTAACGTAATATCCTAAAACTCCTCATCTCACTGATTATTTTCCTTCTCATACAAGGTTGGTGGCTTCCTCTTAGACTGGATTCATAATGATCTCCCCATCCCCCTCCCCCCCTCCCCTCCTCTGTCACTTCCACCACCCTAACCAGATAAATTCATCTTAGGTTACTGAAGAAGGAATCTGAGGTTGCAAAAGCCAAGAGTACAGTTATCATTTTTTTTGTCTGTTTCTGTTGGCTCTACTGGGACCTGAAGGTAAAAATTATTCTTATATCCTCTGGCTTCCACCTCCCCCCCCTCCCCCCCCCCCCCCCCCCAAAAAAAAAAGAAGAAGTAGTTCGGTTCATTTATTTGCGGATGTGGGATGTCTCAAGATATCCATTAACAAAAGATAGGCAAACAACAGAAACTTAATATTTATACTGTATTAACAATAAACTGTCACTATACTGCTTAGTGTCAATCATGCTTATGTCAACCAAATTTAATCAAATTAATTGGAATGAAGGCTGCTATCCTGAAAACGCTGCTGCCTACCCATTTATACAAAATAGTTGATGCATCCTCATTTACTGATATAGTTAATAGCTGCTGTTTATCTCCTATTGTTTCCTAAATATGTACTTCATTATATTGGAATTTTTCAAAGAAAATAGCGATCTACATCTGGACATACCAGGTCCTCAGTATAGTACATTACTATTTCTCATGCGTCAACACAATGAACAGTGGCACTTGCCATGTAGGTAGCAGAACTTTACAACTTCTTTAAGCCAGGCATTCAAATAATTTGTATAAAAAGTGGCTAATTAGATAAGTTTATCTGTTCTCTTTTGAGTTGTTTGAGATTCTCAGTTGCTTGCTGTATATTAGACGAGAGCTCGTAGAATACCTCTGGATGAGAAACTAATGTCTGCTGGTGCTGCATTTGATTGTTTATCAGTGGGTGCAATGCTTGCTGCCACAGTGAGGAAGTTGTTATTTAATTTTGTCAATATTGACTTGAAAGTAACTCCATTTCTACCAAAGCTATAATCTGGGGACTCAGTTTTATTTGAAAAGCTTAAAAATCAACTCTAGACTACAGCTTGTCCTCTGAAGTTAAAGCTGTCTCCAATCTTGTGAGCTATCCATCCCTTATTCTTGCTTCTGTTCAGTTCTACTGCTGTTTGTTGTAGGACAAGACTGAAAGGACCATGGGGTCGTATTACCATTGGCTAACTAAATTATTGCAAGTTGTTTGGTCCAGAAACAAGTTGTCCATGGCTGTTGCAGTGTTTCCTGCAGTCCTTGTAGGGGAATTTTGCTGTGACAAACAATTCAAAGCTGGACATCAAGATAAATAAATGCACTTGATCTGTAGTTTATGACAAAAAATCACCATTAAAGTTTCTACAAACACCAATCTTTCAGTTAAGTTTGTATAACAATATTAAAGCTCCCTCTCGCTGGTTTGTGAAGCTTTAAGGTACTTCCTACTCATTACTTGTAGACAGTCAGCCCTACAAATTTGTGTGCTTCCTTATCTGTTACTGTGGCACAACATTCAAAGTGCTGTTCAAACTATATTCATTTATGTGAAGGGCATGGGACTTGACTTCATTCTTTGCATGTATAGCCACTCCCTCATTTTCATGTCAGTTTGGCAGTAGTGTGATATTTCTGAATGATTATTTTGAAACACTATGTACACATTAGCTGTACAAAATTGTTTGTTTAACAAGGTTCCTCAGTTTATCTTATCTACTTCATTCTGTTCTACAAATTCCAACTTTTCCCTTGTGCCTTCCTGTCCCCAACTTATTGCATTCCCTAAGTACCTCTTCTCCCAACTGCCATCTTCTCTCACCCATATTATCCCAATTATATTTACTCTTCTCTTGATTGTCACAAAATGAGTTCTTCAGGCACTGCCCTCAAGCATGACTTTCTTGTGAATAATTTTGTATAGGTGCATTTACATTTACATGCCAATTGTTGTATCATAGTAACTTGAGGAGAGGTGCCCCCCCCCCCCCCCCCCCCCCCCCCACATACACACACTCACACACAGGCTGTGGATCTCTGACATTTGGCCAAAACCTCAAATATACTCTTTCTCCTGGCCCAAAGTTTAGAATGTCCTTTCCTTCTGTACTACAGTGTTAACAAACCATTAAATTGTAAACCACTTTTATTGTCTTCTTTCTTCCCTTCTATATGTCTCTTACTTTTTCATACTCCATCTGTAGATTTAAGGGAAAAGGCCAGATTTAAATATTCTGAACCTAGAAATCCAATTCATGAATCTGTCTGCTAAATTTTTGTTTTGTGCTTCATGAGAACATAAATAATAATTCTTCTCTTATCTCTTACAGTACAGATGTTTATCTATCTATCTATCTGTCTGTCTATCTATCTATCTATATATCTCTCTGTCTGTCTGTTTGTGTTTAATATTTTATTTGTTGGTATGCAGATTTCTGTTTCTTAATTTAATTTTTGAACCTTCAATTTTGGTGAAAGGTGGATATTTTATAAAGAATTAAAAGATGTTTTGTGTGCTAAGTGTAATCGTCTAGTAAGAAACATTAAATCACTCGCAGCTCACATTAGACGATTTAATGTCCTTGCTGTAGGAATCTTTTCAAGCTTGTGGTTGTAAAATATAATAATAATAATAATAATAATAATAATAATAATAATAATAATAGTAATAATAATGGTTTATTTGTCCATAATAACTTTCATACTGTCATCATTTTAAGACAGCATATAATGTGCTTTGTATGATATAACATATGTCAGTTGATTTCTGTGTGTGATAGAGAGTTTTTATGTTCCATATTTACTACCCAGTTAATGGAAACAGCAATGGAAGTATTCCGTTCTTGGATGGACCTTTTTATCCAGCAGCTTTAACAAGTTTGAATAATGGTACCTCTATTACAAGTGGTTGTGGCCGGGTGAACATCATGGGAACAATTGTTCAGGATTCTGCTCCATACTTGTTTCCATTTATAATTGAATACAGCCTAATTGGTGCTGCTGTGATTTATGTTATGTGGAGACACATTGGACGTCATCCCAGGTTGGTAACCTTGGTGTATGCATGCAAAATAATGCTGTTAAGAATACAATGATTTAATAATAATAATAATAATAATAATAATAATAATAATAATACAAATAGTGTAATTTTAATGCTGATGTACAATGTAACACAAGGGGAGTGTTGTATGCAGGGAATTGCAAGTCAAGCTGGAATATCAGAACTACTCATCAGTGATGCAAATGCCCACAATGTAAGAAAGTCATTTGGTCAGACGAGTCTTGTTTCACACTATTTCCAACTTCTGGGCAAGTTTACATCCCAAAAATGAAACATCATTGGAGTTCAGTGACGCTTTGGGCACCCATATTGTGGTATTCCCCAGACTCCTAGTTAACTCTGCAAGGTCACATTATGGCCAAGGACTACGTGCCCATTTTGGGTGAACATTTCCACTCCATGGTAGAATGTCCAATGGTGATGCTGTGCTCCAAAATGACAGGGCCTCGTTCACACAGCTGGCATTGTCCAGGACTGACTCTTGTGAGCACGAGGATAAAGTGTTATGTCTCCCATGGCCACCGACGTCACCATATCTCAATATAATTGAGCTTTTGTGATCTGCTTTGGAGAGAAGGGTGTGTGATTGCTATCCAGTGTGTGATCGTTATCCACCTCCATCACCAATACCTTGACTTGGCACTATGTTGCAGGAAGAATGATATAACATTCCCTTGAAAACCACACAGGAGCAGTATTTATCTATTCCAAGACAACTGAAAGCTGTTTTGAATGTCAACACATTTCTTACACCGTATTAGGCACGCGAATGTGTTTTTTTGGTGTTTCCATATTTTTGTCTCCTCCCAGCCGTATATGAAAAACTTTTTTTACCTCTCTGTGTCATCCTTACAATAAGCATTTTCTGAGGTCTGGTGCTTCAGGGGAGGCACTTAATTAATACTAAAACTGATGCACTCTCCCATAGCATATTTTGTCTACATTTCTAATAATTTTCATATACTCCAGTACATTCATTTTGCTCAAATTTCACTCCTATTTGGTATATCTCTAAATAATGTAATGGTTTGCCTAAATAATTTCTGCAAAATGTCAGGATAGTTCCTCCAACAAGGTCATGATCAATCACCTGTCCTCTTCCCACACTACAGGGTGGTCCATTGATCATGACCGTGCCAAATATCTCACGAAATAAGCGTCAAATGAAAAAACTACAAAGAACAAAATATGTGTAGCTTGAAGGGGGAAACCAGATGGCACTATCGTTGGCCCGCTAGATGGTCCTGCCATAGGTCAAATGGATATCAACTGTGTTTTTTTTTAAATAGGAACCCCCATTTTTTATTACATATTCATGTAGTACATAAAGAAATATGAATGTTTTAGTTGGACCACTTTTTTCGCTTTGTGATAGATGGCGCTGTAATAGTCACAAACATATGGCTCACAATTTTAGACGAACAGTTGGTAACAGGTAGGTTTTTCTAAATTAAAATACAGAACGTAGGTAAATTTGACTATTTTATTTCGGTTGTTCCAATGTGATACGTGTACCTTTGTGAACTTATCATTTCTGAGAATGCATGCTGTTACAGTGTGATTACCTGTAAATACCACATTAATGCAATAAATGCTCAAAATGAAGTCCGTCAACCTCAATGCATTTGGCAGTATGTGTAACAACATTCCTCTCAACAGTGAGGAGTTCGCCTTCCGTAATGTTCGCACATGCATTGACAATGCGCTGACGCATGTTGTCAGACGTTGTTGGTGGATCACGATAGCAAATATCCTTCAACTTTCCCCACAGAAAGAAATCCGGGGATGTCAGATCCCGTATACGTGTGGGCCATGGTATGGTGCTTTGATGACCAATCCACCTGTCATGAAATATGCTATTCAATACCGCTTCAACTGCATGCGAGCTATGTGCCGGACATCCATCATGTTGGAAGTACATCGCCATTCTGTCATGCAGTGAAACATCTTGTAGTAACATTGGTAGAACATTACGTAGAAAATCAGCATACATTGCACAATTCAGATTGCCATTGATATGGGTAATGTATCAAGAAGGAAATACTGTCCACACTGGCGGAATGTTACATGATACCACGTACTTATACATTTGTGACTATTACTCCCCATTGGTGGGGAGACTTGCGTGCCTCAGTGATACAGATAGCCATATGTGCAACCACAATGGAGGGGTATCTGTTGAGAGGCCAGACAAACGAGTGGTTCCTGAAGAGGGGCAGCAGCCTTTTCAGTAGTCACAGGGGCAACAGCCTGGATGATTGACTGACCTGGCCATGTAACACTAACCAAAACGGCATTGCTGTGCTGGTACTGTGAATGGCTGAAAGTAAGGGAAACTACAGCCGTAATTTTTCCTGAAGGCATGCAGGTGTACTGTATGATTAAATCATGATTGGGTAAAATATTCCAGAGGTAAAATAGTCCCCCATTCGGATCTCCAGGCGGGGACTACTCAGGAGGAAACTGGCATTCTATGGATCGGAGTGTGGTATGTCAGATCCCTTAATTGGGCAGGTAGGTTAGAAAATTTAAAAATGGAAAGGGATAGGTTAAAGTTAGATATAGTGGGAATTAGTGAAGATCAGTGGCAGGAGGAACAAGACTTCTGGTCAGGTGAATACAGGGTTATAAATACAAAATCAAATAGGGGTAATGCAGGAGTAGGTTTAATAATGAATAGGAAAATAGGAATGCGGGTAAGCTACTACAAACAGCATAGTGAATGCATTATTGTGGCCAAGATAGATACGAAGGCCACGCCTACCACAGTAGTAAAAGTTTATATGCCAACTAGCTCCACAGATGACAAGGAGATTGATGCAATGTATGATGAGGTAAAAGAAATTATTCAGATAGTGAAGGGAGACGAAAATTTAATAGTCATAGGTGACTGGAACTTGACAGTAAGAAAAGGAAGAGAAGGGTATGTACTAGGTGAATATGGAATGGGAGGAAGGAATGAAAGAGGAAGCTGTCTGGTAGAATTTTGCACAGAGCGTAACTTAATCATAGGTAACACTTGGTTCAAGAATCATGAAAGAAGGTTGTATATATGGAAGAAGCCTGGAGATACTAGAAGGTATCAGATAGATAATGGTAAGACAGAGATTCAGGAACCAGGTTTTAAATTGTAAGACATTTCCAAGGGCAGATGTGGACTCTGACCACAATCTATTGGTTATGAACTGCAGATTAAAACTGAAGAAACTGCAAAAAGGTGGTAATTTGAGGAGATGGGACCTGCATAAGTTTAAAGAACCAGAGGTTGTAGAGAGTTTCAGGCAGAGCATTAGGGAACGATTGATAAGAATGGGGGAAAGAAATACAGTACAAGAAGAATGGGTAGCTTTGAGAGATGAAATAGTGAAGGCAGCAGAGGATCACGTAGGTAAAAAGACGAGGGCGAATAGAAATCCTTGGGTAACAGAAGAGATATTGAATTTAATTGATGAAAGGAGAAAATATAAAAATGCAGTAAATGAAGCAGGCAAAAAGGAATACAAACGTCTCAAAAATGAGATGGACAGGAAGTGCAAAATGGCTAAGCAGGGTTGGCTAGAGGACAAATGTAAGGATGTAGAGGCGCATATCACTAGGGATAAGATAGATACTGCCTACAGGAAAATTAAAGACACCTTTGGAAAAAAGAGAAACACTTGCATTAATATCAAGAGCTCAGCTGGAAACCCAGTTCAAACCAAAGAAGGGAAAGCAGTAAGGTGGAAGGAGTATATAGAGGGTCTATACAAGGGCTATGTTCTTGAGGACAATATTATGGAAATGGAAGAGAATGTAGATGAAGATGAAATAGGAGATATGATACTGCATGAAGAGTTTGACAGTGCACTGAAAGATCTGAGTCGAAACAAGGCCCCGGGAGTAGACAACATCCCATTAGAACTACTGATAGCCTTGGGACAGCCAGGCCTAACAAAACTCTACCATCTGGTGAGCAAGATGTATGAGACATGCGAAATACCCTCAGACTTCAAGAAGAATATATTAATTCCAATCCCAAAGAAAGCAGGTGTTGACAGATGTGAAAATTACCAAACTATCAGTTTAATAAGCCACAGCTGCACAATACTAACTCTTAACAGATGAATGGAAAAACTGGTAGAAGCCGACCTCAGTTTGGATTCTGTAGAAATGTTGGAACATGTGAGCAATACTTACCATATGACTTATCTTAGAAGATAGTTTAAGGAAAGGCAAACCTATGTTTCTAGCATTTGTAGACTTAGAGAAAGCTTTTGGCAATGTTGACTGGAAAACACTCCCTCAAATTCTGAAGGTGGCAGGGGTAAAATACAGGGGGCGAAAGGCTATTTACAATTTGTACATAAACCAGATGGCAGTTATAAGAGTTGAGGGACATGAAAGGGAAGCAGTGGTTGGGAAGGGAGTCAGACAGGGTTGTAGCCTCTCCCCAATGTTGTTCAATCTGTATATTGAGCAAGCAGTAAAGGAAACAAAAGAAAAATTCACAGTAGGAATTAAAATCCATGGAGAAGAAATGAAAACTTTGAGGTTTGTTGATGACATTGTAATTCTGTCAGAGACAGCAAAGGACCTGGAAGAGCAGCTGAATGAAATGGATAGTGTTTTGAAAGGAGGATATAAGATGAACATCAACAAAAGCAAAACGAGGATAATGGAATGTAGTGGAATTACATTGGATGATGCAGCGGAAATTAGATTGGGAAATGAGATGCTTAAAGTGGTAAATGAGTTTTGCTATTTGGGGAGCAAAATAACAGATGATGGTCGAAGTAAAGAGGATATAAAATGTAGACTGGCAATGGCAAGGAAAGCGTTTCTGAAGAAGAGATATTTGTTAACATGAAGTATAGATTTAAGTGTCAGGAAGTCTTTTCTGAAAGTATTTGTATGGAGTGTAGCCATGTATGGAAGTGAAATGTGGATGATAAATAGTTTAGACAAGAAGAGAATAGAAGCTTTCAAAATGTGATGCTACAGAAGAATGCTGAAGATTAGATGGGTAGATCACATAACTAAAGAGGAGGTAGTGAATAGAATTGGAGAGAAGAGAAATTTGTGGCACAACTTGACTAGAAGTAGGGATCGGCTGGTAGGGCATATTCTGAGGCATTGATGGATCACCAATTTGGTATTGGAGGGCAGCGTGGAAGGTAAAAATTGTAGAGGGAGACCAAGAGATGAATACACTAAACAGATTCAGATGGATGTATGTTGCAGTATGTACTGGGAGATGAAGAAGCTTGGACAGGATAGAGTAGCATGGAGAGCTGCATAACCCGTCTCTGGACTAAAGACCACAACAACAATGCCCTAACATGATTTTGGTAGCGGGCTGGGGCACCTTCTTGTTGAAAGTAAACTCTTCCATCTCCATACAAGCTTGGATGGCAGGGAAAATGGATGTCTGGAGCTTCTGAAGGTACACCTCACCAGTAACTGTGCCATCAAAGAAGAATGGCCCAATCAAGCACCGGTAAGACAACCCACACCACACATTTACTCCTGGCAAATTCACAGCTTTGTCTACATGGACTTTCGGATTTTGGGTGGCCCAGTAGATGCAATTGTGGCGATTTACTGTACCATTGAGTTTGAACTGTGCCTCATCAGACCACACAATTATCTCTGCGAACTCTTCATCGTTGTGCACCATGTTAGTAAACCACTCGCAGTACTCCATACTATGATCTGAGTCATCCTCGTTCATTACATGTAGCAATCGTGGGATGTAGCACTTCCACTTTGCTGTCTTCAAAATTCGCTGAACACTTGAGCGACTCACTCCAGTTCCACAGGCACACTGTCTCACAGACTTCTGTGGTGAGCGAGTAAATTGTTGTAACACACGATGGGAGTTAGCTGGTCTTGTTACTGTTACAGGTTGTGTACATCTTTAACATAGCCTTCAGCTTCAAATTTGTCTTGAATGCAACAAATCGTTAAATGTGTCAGTGGCTCTGTTTGATACTCATTTCACCATTGCCGTTGAACCTCATTAATGTTTTCATACCTAAAATATCACTTCAGAACTGACATCCTTTCATCGAATGTAAGCCTTCCACCAGCCATGTTTACTCAAGTAACTAGGTGCAAGTAAGAACAAAACACTGACTACCTGGCAACTGTCATCTGACAAAACAAAACAACACAATACAACGCTTGTGTGGCGATTGCCAGAACTACAGACTATTACACTACTAAAGATGAGACAACTCTGTCAATTAGTTTGCCAGTTATGGACTTTTAAACAGTGGATACATTTTTTTGGACCCCCCTGTATAGTGGAGATGCTGAGTCATGATAGGCACAACAAAAAGATTCACACAATTATATCTTTCAGCCATTAAGGCCTTTGTCAGCAATAGACACACATACACACACGCACGCACATACACACTCAATGCAAACACAACTTGCACACTCGTCTGCAGTCTCAGACAAATGAAACCAGACTGACTGCCACACAGTTGTCTGAGACTGCAGGACTGCAGACATATTGCTGACAAAGGCCTTAATGGCCAAAAGCTATAATTGTGTGAATCTTTTTATTGTGCCTATCGCGACTCAGCATCTCTGCTATATGGTGAGTAGCAACTTTCCTTCACTAATATTGTTACATTCCATCCTGGATTTTCCATTATTTAATGTTGGTCAACTATCAGACAGTAAAGGCATATAGGTGAAATTAATTACTGAGAAATTAAATGTAGATGAAGACAAATGCCAAAATCAGACATACCCGCTCTGTCGTATGTGGCATATCAAAACCTGCTGCACTGTGGAAAAAGCTGCGCAGTTTCGGTATAGGGAAGCGAAGATCTGACACTGTTTATCAAGCGTCTGCAGAAGAATTAAACGATTTCTTCTCAACAGCTGTAAACTGCCACGCAGCGACAAGTTACCAGCCCCAAGATATCAATCTCTCGAGAGACAAGTTTTTCCTAAAACATGTCACTACTGGCACAGTACACAAGGCAGTTATGAGAATCTCTTCGGACACAGTAGGAAATGAAGGAGTGAGCATTGGCATGATTAAGAACGTCGTAGACACTACTACTCCAGTTATCACAGACATCTTCAACCTGTCTCTTGTCAGTAGTACATATCCTACTGAGCGAAGATCTGACACTGTTTATCAAGCGTCTGCAGAAGAATTAAACGATTTCTTCTCAACAGCTGTAAACTGCCACGCAGCGACAAATTACCAGCCCCAAGATATCAATCTCTCGAGTTTAATTCAACCTATACCCAAGACTGACAACCCTAAGTCGCCAGGTGACTACAGGCCGATCAGCATACTACCTCCAATATCTAAAGCCCTAGAATACATCGTCCGTGAACAGCTGACGGATTACCTCAAAACTCATAACATCCACGACAAATATCAGTCAGGCTTTCAAAAGCACCATAGTACAGCAACTGCATTAATCAAAGTAACTGATGACATTAAACATGCTATGGACAGACGTGAAGCTACCATCCTAACACTGCTTGACTTTAGCAAGGCTTTTGATACAGTTGACTTTGATATATTACTAATTAAAATGAAGCAGCTGATTTTCTCAAACATCGCAATACACTGGTTCGACAGCTACCTCAAAAACAGAAGTCAACAAGTCATTTGTGGGTCGGAAAAGTCACCATGGAAAAAGTGCGCTCTGGAGTTCACCAAGGCACTGTCCTTGGTCCATTACTCTTCTCACTGTACATTAATGATATTTCTTCAGTGATTCACCTCTGCAACTACCATCTATAAGCCGATGACATCCAACCGTACATAAGTGCAAGCCCCAAGAACATTGCTGACGCAGTAGCGAGTATGAACGCAGATCTTTGCTCTGTTTCTCGAAGGGTACAGAACCTAGGTCTGAAACTAAACCCCAAGAAATCCCAGGTCATACTTATATCTCATCCAAAGTTAATCAGCCGGTACTTTCGCAAAACAGTCCCTCAAATACTCCTCAATGGTACCCAACTACCATACCAAAAAACAGTAAAAGACCTTGGAATAATCTTGGATGAACACCTAAACTGGGAAGAACAAACAGTCACAGATTGCCGGAAATTGCTCTCCTCCCTACATGCAATTCAAAAATTTAGAAAAATATTTCCAACCCATGTTAAACAAAAATTAGTCCAAACACTAGTCTCGCCTAATCTTTACTACTGTGATGTAGTTCAACACGGCACAAATAGTGAAAATTCGAGATGCCTCGAGCTAGTGATGAATGCCTGCATTAGATACGTGTGCAATATACGGTTGTATGATCATATCAGTCCTTCATACTCCCAGCTAGGTTGGATACACCCACATAAGGCAAGCGATCTCCACACGATGTGCTTACTTCATGGATTTTTAGCCACTGGTGCCCCCAATACTTATCTTCTCACATTAAACACCTATCATCATTCCACAACCGCAATACCAGATCGGATACGTCTAGCATCTTGGCTGTACCTTTACATAATACAAAATCTTTCTCCGTGTCATTCTTCATCTCAGCCATACGACTATGGAACACGCTCCCCTGTGATCTGCGTCTTATCCAGAACCACTCAACATTCAAGAGGGAACTCAAGACTTACATATTAGGGATGGTATAGCCACCATTCAAGAGGGAACTCAAGACTTACATATTAGGGACGGTACAGCCACCATTGTTGTGCCCCTCGCATCTCTTTCTTTCTCCTCTCCATCATAGCTTTGAATTTTACCATTCTATTTCTCTTCCTCTAACCTATCTACCTCTTCTATATCTCTTTCACCCCATTCTATCGTCTTATGTCTCTGCTCGATGAGAATAACTCACAATCTGCAAGAATATAACGAGAAAATTCCCAACTAGCAATAGGACTGACATTCATAAAAGAAAAATATGTTTACTTTCATATACATAGTCATTACTATTATTATTATTCTTGATTGTTATAATTATTTTTTGATTGTTATAATTATCATTGTACTACTTTTATAATCTCTATTTTTTTCTTTAACATTAATACTGTGTAACATGTTATATGTCCTTAATGTTCTGTAGAAACTGAAATTTGTTTAATCTGAGTATGCCTGGTTAGGTGTAAGAGAGGGCCTGAAGGCCCTAATCTTGCCAGGTAAAATAAATGCACAAATAAATAAATTCTGTACTGGAATGTTAGTTATTAACTGATAAGAATATTAACACCTTTAGGAAGGAACTAAAACTAGACAGGAATATTGTCTTACTTTCTTCCAACAATGTAGAGGAAGCCTTCAACAAATTCATGAGCATTATCTCTAAAAGTTTTAATATCTGTTGGCCAAAGATAAAAAAAAATATAGTCAGAAGATCCAGGAAACCAACACAAAACAAGTTTACACTAAGACTCTTGGTAATTATTTGCCATGAAAAAGTAAAAAGCGATAATTTGGACAAAGGCACTTATAACAACTTCAAAGGACATTATAGATCACAAATTAGAATAGCCAAATGTAGGGCAGATGAACATCACATTGAAAACTCAAATAATAGATGTAGGACAGCCTAGAGGACTATAGAAATGGAGTTGGGTATTGAAATAAATTGTGAAAAAACCACAATTGTTGTTAATATCACAGCAGAAGAATTTAATCAATTTTTTGTCAAGGCAGTAAACCCCACTACAACCACAACTTCCTGTCAGCATATTTCCAATTCAACATAGGCTGCTAATCTAGACCTGATTTCTGAAACCAGGTTCTTCAAAATTGTGCAAACAATGTGCCAACACTCAAGTGGACACAAATATAAATATGTGATGTGGTTAAATCAATAACAAAACTAGAAAATTAAAAATCCCAAGATATTTATGGCTTATCAAATTTTGTGATTAAAAAAATAGTGACTCTCATATCAAACCCTCTTTATACACTAATAAACTGGATGTATGCTGGTGGCCATTTTCCTAAGCATCCAAAAAGAACAGTTGTCATCCCTATTCATAAAAAGGGTAATAAGTGACGCACAACTAATTATCATTCAATTTCATTCTCTCCTAAATAATAGAATACTGCATACAACGGGATATTTGCAGACATTTATCTGAAAACAGTATTCCGAATCAATCTCAAAATGGGTTTGGTCCAAATTATCAACAGTGAAAGCAGTTGAAGACATCATTTCTGTTATACAAAACTCATTTGAACCAAAGGTATCTGCTGAAGTCATTCTAGTTTACCTAAGCAATGCATTTGATTTGGCGCACCGTACAATACTACTGGAGGAACTTTGGTGCTATGGAGCAGACGCTTAGAACTCTCTCATAATCCTATCTCAGTGACAGGAAACAAATTCTAGTTTACAATACCCAGAAGTCCCAATACTTAAATGTAACAGGAGGCATTCCTAAGGGTTCCGTGCTTGCTTGTTAACTTTTTATAATATTTGTGAATGATTTTCCCAGCAACAAGCCCTGTAAATCTGTGCTTTATGCTGATGACACAACATTCATTAGTTCTGGGAAAGACATAAATAAATTGAAACTGGAAAACAGAGTACTTTAACCTGTCTAATACATGGTTCAAAGCCAGTGAGCTATCCATCAACTATGAAGAGACAGTAAACATCATTTTCAGTTTATCAAGCAGTGAAACTGAGTGCTGAACTGTTAAGCTGCATGGTATATAGCTTGGTTCCAAATGAACTTGGGACAAACAGATAGATACTAAATTATTTCTAACTGTGAACTATTTTGTATTTACCTTAATGTGTCAGTAGTTTATTTGATACTTCTGTATATTATTTTCTACATACTGTGAAATTAAGAAATTGTTTTCTGGTGTTTATTTTATGTGCCTTGTATTATTATTAGTGTGTGTATTGTAATTATGTCAACAAAATGTATTTGCACAATATATGTGAACTCCCAATGATGACACTGATTGCAAAAAAAGGCTCAAAGATGGATCAAAATAAATAAATAGAGGAGGGATACAGCAAAATACAGTTCTAGATGCAGATTAGAAGGGGGTACAAGGGGTCACTTTTCATTACTGATAACCACAATTTTAAAGGTACTTATCGAAGGTCACTTGTAGACTGAGTTTTGTTTCATGGAAGCCCCTATTTGTGACGCCAGATTCAGAAAGAGATTTGACCTTCAAGTTTTAATGTGTTTATTGGGAAAACAAATACATCACAACATATAAATATTATTGTGGCATTTGCAAGACAGAACAAACATTAATAAAACATAGATCATTGATTTACAAGTTGTTGAATAAGTCCCCTTGGCCCTTATTCCTTGGGATGGCCATTCAAACTTGTACCTAACATTGTGTTTCACAATATCTTTCTTGTATTCTAAGTTAATCCCTTCTAGAACTAAAAATATATTTGGTTATTTGACCTTAACTGAGCTACTCATGATCTTGACTAATGTATCATTTTATAACTGAAATTTGCCACTCTTTTGAAATATTCAGCCAAAAATTAGGGTTCCCTCTTTAAAAAATCACTAACTTCAAATCGCCTTGAAAATTATGTTCAAGGTCATGCCCATTAGTAGCAATGCCACCTACAACTTTTATCCAAAACATTTTGCTGTATCTCATCTCCATCCCAAGTTATTCCCCATTATGGATTAAACTGGTCCATCCTATATATTTAGGTGTCTATTTATTTGACTTGGATTTTCCTTGTATTGAACTGGCAAATCTTATTCCAACATAAAATGGTTCTTTGATTAATAAATAATTCTATTCTATACTATACTATACTATGCTATCTACACTATACTACACTCAATACACATCACTCACTGAACTGCTGAAACTATTTCTGTGTCCTTACTGTCAAATACGACAACCTAGTACTTTGTGTTTATAATTGTTCTTGCAGTGATTTATATCATATTCCTTGAGAAGGCCAATAACTTAATTGATTAGCATAGAAACACTTTTTCATCTTCAGACTGTTTCTTACAAAAATAGAAATTGTGTTGTTCTGACTGTACATGTTGTTGCCAGATATGTGGAACAGGAAGATTTGGAACAACGGCTGGAAGCAATGTTATCACGAAGAGCAGTGGCAATGGCACAAGCACGTCGCCAAGGCCGTGTAGACTGTGTAGGTGCTAGCAAAGGCCTGTTCTGTGGCCTCCTGCTTTTGGTTGCATCTCTTATTTGTCTCATACTTTTCTTTGTGATGATACATCATCAAGATTATGGACTGCTTGCAATATACCTGGCAGATGTTTCTCACTGTGTGTTGATGTCTCTCAGCATAATAGCTACTATTGTTGGCTTCATCAGGTAAGCAGCTTATTTGTTAAGTGTGACTTATTATCATTCTGTTGGGTGCCATTTCCCAGTTCATTGCCACTCTGTTCCTACCCCTACCCCTCCCCCTTCCCCCTTCCCCTTTTATTCCTATTCTCAGATTACAGCATGCAGAATCAACATAAAATTATACCTTTTAGACAGGAAATGAGTTGTCACACAGTTAATAACTGCAGATCGAATTACATTCCTGTTACTGCCAGAGTCTCATAAGATTCTGTCCTGGGTCCTTACTTTTCTAATACATGTGTGAATAGTTCTTTGCAGTCATCCAAAAACAAAATGATATTAAAGAAAAGCAAAACTGAAACTGTATGCTCTTTTCCTCAATGAAGTGAGTAAAAAGCAAATGAGGGTGACTCAGTCAGATTAGTAGGAATACATTTGGACTCACAACTGAATGGGGTTTGCACAAATACACTAGTTATACACTAAAATATTGTGAGTGATTCTTTTATTATGCAAGTCAAAATGCTGTGTCAGAAAGGGAGCAGCTTTCTCATCATACTATGATTTATTCCACTCTCTCTTAACACAATGGAAATATCTTATAGGGTGACTCTTCTGATGCAAAAATATTGTTTATGTGCCAAAACAAGTTGTGAGGACAATTTACAGTCATTACAAATGGAAAGAAACTCATGCCAGTCACCTTTCAAAGAACAAAAAATATGAACAGTAACCTCCCTCAATATAAAAACCTGTCACCTATTAATAGAAAAAGCAGCCAGCCCTTGATAGTGAGTAACTTATAATATCCTTACTTTGATAACCTATTACTCAACGTATGTTTTTATGAGGTAGAAGAGTTGTGTAATAGTATAGTTCCTAATGTGTGGTGTCCTAATACTGATATGTAATTTGTGATGTAAGATCTTAGCTGCACACATCAAAACCCAAATCTTGTAAATGACAGCGGTTGGTGCATAAATAAATAAATAGATACTTACCTTTATAATGTTCATTGTCTTTTTGACATGAAATTGGCCTACATTTGCTTGCAAATCTGTGTTAAAATATGTTAACAGTAATAACTACATACAGTAGATGTTGCACTCTGATCACTATAGTAGCAGAATGGCTGCTGGAAGTAGTTAATGTAGATTTAACTAATGGGATTTGTTTCCACAGGCTCTCAATTGAGGGTGTCCATAATTGTAACTTAAGTTTGTATCATGAAAATATGCTCAAGACCAAGCTGCTAGATGATCATACTCCCAGTGAAAGCCTTGCAGTGGTGGCACTGAAACTAATATGTGCCATATATGAGGACCTTCCTGTTGCAGGATAAGATATTCCAATGATAGTAACTAAATAGTATGAGCTAGGCAATCATATGAAATAGGCTTGATCTCAATTCTTTCGTATGAATATGATCCATGTGGCAAGGGGTTGGGACAGGACTGGCATAAGGATGGACCAGGATAAGTTATAGATTGGACCTGTGACAGAATACCAATTTGTAGGAATGGATAGAAAGAATTTTAAGGGAACAGTCAAAAATAGTTGAAGGCCTGGCTTCTCCACATATTTCCTAATTTTCCTTTTGTAAAATGGTCCTCCTATGAAGTGTTCTGTTGTATTAGATTCTTTCACATTCAGTAAGTCCTTTAATTTTGATGTTCCACATCTATGGTTATCCAGTTTTACTGAGATATTTTTTATTTCATTCTCTCTTTAATCAGCATTGTGGGTAAAATCTTCTCAGGTATTGTTGAAAGGAAAGTGCGAGTATTAGTTGAGGACAAACTGGATGAAAATCAGTGTGGATTTAGGCCTTTTAGAGGGTCAGGACCAGATCTATAGCTTACGGCAAATAATGGAGAAGTGTTAAGAGTGGAACAGGGAATTGTATCTATGCTTTATAGATCTAGAAAAGGCATATGACCAGGTTCCTAGGAGGAAGTTATTGTCTGTTCTACAAGATTATGGTATAGGAGGCAAACTTTTGCAAGCAATTAAAGGTCTTTACATAGATAGTCAGGCAGCAGTTAGAGCTGACGGTAAATTGAGTCCATGGTTCAGAGTAGTTTCAGGGGTAAGACAAGGCTGCAACCTATCTCCACTGTTGTTCATATTATTTATGGATCATATGTTGAAAACAATAGACTGGCTGGGTGAGATTAAGATATGTGAACAAAAAATAAGCAGTCTCGCATATGCGGATGACTTAGTTGTGATGACAGATTTGATTGAAAGTTTGCAAAGTAATATTTCACAGCTAGATCAGAAATGTAAGGACTATGGTATGAAGATCAGCACCTCCAAAACGAAAGTAATGTCAGTAGGAAAGAGATATAAACGGATTGAGTGCCAAATAGGAGGAACAAAGTTAGAACAGGTGGACGGTTTCAAGTACTTAGGATGCATATTCTCACAGGATGGCAACATAGTGAAAGAACTGGAAGCGTGGTGTAGCAAAGCTACTGCAGTGAGCACTCAGCTACGATCTACTCTCTTCTGCAAGAAGGAAGTTAGTACCAAGACTAAGTTATCTGTGCACCGTTCAATCTTTCGACCAACTTTGTTGTATGGGAGCGAAAGCTGGGTGGATTCAGGTTACCTTATCAATAAGGTTGAGGTTATGGATATGAAAGTAGCTAGGATGATTGCAGGTACTAGTAGATGTGAACAATGACAGGAGGGTGTCCACAATGAGGAAATCAAAGAAAAACTGGGAATGAACTCTATAGATGTAGTAGTCAGGGCAAACAGGCTTAGATGGTGGGGTCATGTTACACACATGGGAGAAGCAAGGTTACCCAAGAGACTCATGGGTTCAGCAGTAGAGGGTAGGAGGAGTCGGGGTAGACCAAGGAGAAGGTACCTGGATTCGGTTAAGAATGATTTTGAAGTAATAGGCTTAACATCAGAAGAGGCACCAATGTTAGTGCTGAATAGGGGATCATGGAGGAATTTTATAAGGGGGTCTATGCTCCAGAATGAATGCTGAAAGGCATAATCAGTCTTAAATGATGATGATGGTGATGGTGATGGTGATGGTGATGGTGATGATCTACAGGGTGGGTGAGAAGTCCCTGTACCCCTGTAACCCCTGTTTAGTATCAAATGTTATTATGCAGGTTGGTAGCTTTGTTACTTCTTAACAGTTGATGGAATTCATTTACATTTTTTCACAGTCACAGATGAGTTTTAATTTGTAACCATGGCGGATGTCAGCGGTCATAGTTACACAACTGAGGAGCACTTAGTGGCAAGTGTGTGGGTCTGCAAATCACAATAAACATGGCAGACAGTAAGATAGGTTATGGAAGCATTCCAGGAAAGATTTAATATGGCTCCACAGTGAAAGGCAACACTTATGAATTGAGAAAGAATGCTTTTGCTTTTGGAAGTGTTAAAGACAGGTCTTGGAGTCTAAGGAAGAGACACAAGAAGTAACATATTGGAGTCTCTGCTTTGACTGAACAATCTCCTACGAAGTAAACACATAAACATGCTTTGGAACTTGTATACTGAGGACAACAATGTGAGATCACATGAAAAAAGACCTTAAGGTCAGACGTTTTTGACCAACATTCATAAATGAGTTATTGGATACATAACGGAATGAGCAGGCCATGCTTTGTTAACTCGATTTCCAAATGGAGTGTAAGATGTGAAACTTATCTGTTCAAATAAATGTGCCTTTTATCACCGCTCGTGATAGAAGTATTGTCATTTGGGGCAAAGAGAATCCCCATTACGCAGTCGAGTTACAAAGCACCTGTCTTGTGTAATGATATTGGCAGTGATGACATCATATATATTCTTAGCCCATACTTATTTTGAAGGGACTGTGAATGTCACACATTATTTATGCATGTTACAAACCTGAATAATACCTCAGTTTGAAAAAAGAGGCCTCACAGAATGCAAATGGCTGCAGCAAGGCAGAACACTGCTCACTCAAATTAAGGAGTATGGGGACTTTTTTCCCCATGCTGTATTATTATAACAATAATAATCATGTTTTAAACAAAGTCTTAAATAATATCTTGTACTGTGTGTGCTACACAAAAAAAACGTTGCATGCATTTGTCTCAGTCAATTAATAAATAATTTGTCAAGCTAGACTTCTAATTCATTCTCCTGTTACCATGTCAACCACGACGATGATTACTACTACTACCACCACCACCACTGATATCAAATAACAGATAAAACAGTCATTTATGTTTGTCTTACACCTGTTGAAACCCTCTTACATTTTGCCTCCCTACATTTCGTCTTCATGAGCAGTATTACAGGATAATTTAAGCCAATCTTCTGTTGAGGTTGCAGCATACCCCTCGCCTTTTGTTGCACTTGGCTTGGGAGTTCCATGTCTTGATGTACTGAAATAATATGCTGGAAACTGGTACTATAAGGGATAGTACCAAATGATGTAGACCACACAACAAGGCTCCTCCTACATTATGTGTCTATAATGTTGTTGATGCCCAGTTCCAGTTTTACAGACCACAGTTTATACAAGTAAAGAGATGCACATCTCTTTCTTCATAAACATATGTGGAAGAGATCTAACGCAATCATAAATCAGAGGAAAAGTATTTGTTGAACTTCACAGTAGCATGACATACAGTGAGAGAAATATGCTATTAGCAGTGTGCATGATCTAAGGTGCTGTACAGTCACCGAAATTAATTACATTGTCCAGTACATAATTGTGGTCCAACATTAACACTTTGAGGTTACAGATATGATACATAGACATTACACATATGATGTCAGAGTGTGGATTTTCACATGAGGTGCTATGTGTTGGATACCTCACCCGGTACTTCCACTTTAACCAACATATGTGTGTTGCCAGAGTGCTAACCGGTCACATACGTTTGTTTTGCACTTAGAGCTTATTCCTGTAATTACTAACTGCAGACTGAAAATACTATATAACATAGAGATGCTGTCTGTTTGGTTGCCAGTTGCTGACTGCAGACATTGGTGGGAGGTGTGGCTACTTAAAGACAGAAGAATATGATATGATTTCTGAAACTAGTTATTAATTTTAAAACTGGCTTGGTTAGATTTTGCTGTTTTGTGTGGCCTATATGGTTTTACTATTATCTGGTTTATAAAAAATGCTTAAGGTTAGATCATAAAATTATACACAGCGTTATTTTGCTTCTAAGTATGATGTACTTGATTACAAGTATGGCATGCACCTTGAAATCAATCTTCTATTATTCTAAATTATTCAAAATCTTAATTAGAGACATAATTAATTAGTGAAAGGTGTTGTCTGATTCTTGAAAGAATATAGCTACCAAAATTATATTCTCAAAGTTTAGAATCTTGTAAGCTTAAAGCAAAAAAGGCAATCAAAATTATGAGCATCTAAACTTTTAATGACAGTTAGTTTGTAAGTTAATTAGTTTCAGATAATTTAAAAGATGTTCTTATGAAAGTTGAGAATGTCTGCCTTTGAATGAGTGGTAACAATAACTCATATGCTGCCCATTAGCTAAAAATTTCTTCCCATTAGACATTGTAGTAAATTTAATAAGCAATAACTTTTAATTACTCAGGATTCTAGTAAAACTATTTGCATCATTGTATTCAGGCAGTTAAATGTAAAAAAAAAAAAAAAACTTAATTAGAGAGTTAAATAAAATTTCACATAAATAACAATTTGACATATTCCTGTACATATTAGATGTACATATTATGTATGCAGCTGCATTAGATACATAATGAAAGACCAAAAAAATTTAGTTATTTATGGGAGCAGAAAACATAACAGACAGACTGGTTTCCAGCCTCCTATATTTTAAGTTGTTCACTGTACTTCATATATTGATAATGATTTAAGATATCAATATTCAATCCTTTGCTTCCTAAGTTACTAAAGAAATGTCTCTCTTCTTTTTCTTTTCTTTTCTTACAGAGTACAGAGTCTCAAATTCCGTGCTGAAGAGCAGAGTGATTTGAATGACATTCTCCTAAGAGTATCTGCATTTGGTCTGTTTGTGTATGCTGTATTTAGTGTGATAGCTGGCTCCTTGGCTGCTTTTCCACAAGAACCCAAGTTGCTAATTGTGTGCACTGGCTTACTGTCAATTGTTCAGGTGAGTTAAAATATTCTCTCTCTCTTTGTGTGTGTGTGTGTGTGTGTGTGTGTGTGTGTGTGTGTGTGTGTGTGTGTGTGTGTGTGTGTTTTGTGTTTGTGTTTGTGTAGGGGTGTACACATGCATGGATGTGATGGTTCTTGAAGCAACACACTCCAGGGAAGTTCTCAGGAGGTACAAATGTTATATTTCCTAATTTAATTGGCATTTGAAGTGATATCTTGTGACAGCTGCCACACCACCTGGTCTGCCAGACTGTTGTGCCAGCTTGGCAGAAGTTAACAGTACTTTTCAGCTGCCCAACTCCAATGCCGCCTGGCTTGAGCTACAATTTCTTTGTTACCTTTACCCACATTTCCTTTCACACCTCATAAACATTAACTCTACACCAAAAATTCTGTTCTTATCAGTTTAATACGTGAAACACCTCCACTGCAAGAAGCTCACACAGGCCTCCCAGTGACAATGGGTCACAGTCTGGCACTGCAGTTAGACAGCCATATGCCTATCTCCTGTCTCTACAAACACTCATTGTGAATCACTCTATCTGTTAGTGAAAACTATATCAAAATCGCTACAGTAGTTCCTGAGATGAGCCTAAATTTATAAGACAGAAACCACCATGAGGATTTCAGTTTACGTATGTGTGGAAGACAGATAGAAGAAGACAATAGTAATGGAAATTCCTAGATGGAAAAAATACATAAAATAGAGGAAAGGCAATCACTCACCTGTAGTGGACTGATGTGTGGCACACATAAACACATAACGGAAAAATCACACTAGCTTTCAAGTTCTTGCTCTTCCTCTAGTAAAAATACACCCATACACAGACTCTTGTGGTTGTGGGATCTTCTGTATCACTCATCTGTGCCACGTGCCCCACCCATATCAATCTGGCTGATTTCACTATTCTTCTAATGGGTGGATCTTTATATATAATATACCACCTCCTCCATCTTCCTCTTTCACAGGTTGGGCCAACAATTCTTCAAAGTACCTCTCTTTCAAAGGCATCTAGCATTCCAATATCCATAGACCTTCAGGATCATTGGCTCACTTATGTCAGTCCAGATGTATTTCACCCTTAGTGGTGGTGTAGGGATCAGAATTAAGTGCAAGTGAAGAAAAAAAGATATCAAAGGCAGAAGAGGAACGGTGAGAAGTATAAGAGACAAGAATAATAGTAACAAAATGTGAAATAAAGTTGGTAGTATAAAACATCATTCAGAGATGATGGGATGGAGAATCGAAAGGAAAAAAAGAGAACCGGAAGACTGAGAAGAAAGAGGACAAAAGGATGTAACCTAAATAATGTACAGATAATCATTGAAAGCGAAGGGTATTTCAGACCTATATTCATGTTTGCAAGATTCCATTTCCCTATAGATGATCTCTGCTTGTTATATTTATTTATTTATTTCTTGTTCCGGTGATTCATGTTGTGACAATATCACAGGATATGGAATGTTTCAGAAATCTATGGTAGCACATAAAAACAAAACAAAACAAAACAAAACAAAATGATTACATATTACAGTAAACAGTAACTTAGGTTCTACCACAGAAAATCAATTTTGAGAGATAAATAAGTATTACAAAATAATAAGTGTTACGGAAAATAAATATTGCAAAATATGTGTTTACAACAAAGAATAGGCAGGATTACAAACGTAGATTTGGGCATATATTTGCATTTAACAATACAAGAAATGTTAAACACTGTAGTTCAGAAACTCTTCTATCATATAAAATGATCTTTGTAATAGGAACTGTGTTAAAAGTTTTTTTAACCCTGTAACTGCTCTGGACGTGTTAACGTGCGCGCCTTCGTACCTGCCCCAGTGTGCTCTGAACGTGTTTACACATGCCACCAGTCCTTCTGCCTGCTACTCTGAACGTGTCTACACATAGACTGGTGGCACGTGTAAACACGTTCAGAGCACACAGGGACAGGTACAAAGGTGCGCACATTAACACATCCAGAGCAGTCAAACAAGAGCTCATCTTCTACCAAACACTTAATTCTTGAAGGGAGGGCGTTAAAAATCTTACAGCCAGTGAAATGGACTCCTTTCTGTACCATACTTAGATTTGCTTGTTCATAGTGGATATCATGTTTTCTTCTCATCTCATCTCATGACTATGATACTCACTACTCAGTGTAAAAATGGATTTTCCTCTCATTATGAAGCATATCAAAGAGAATATATACTGCGCAGTGGATGTAAGGATTCCAAATTTCTTAAAGAGATTCCTGCATGTGTTTCTGAGAGGGACTCCACACATGATCCTTATGGCTCTTTTTTGTGCACACAGTACATTTTTAGCCAGGGACTGATTACACCAAAATATAATTCCATATGCCATAATGGCATGAAAATAACTATAACAGGCTGCCTTCGCAGCATCAGTTGCTGAGCTCAATCTTTTGCATAGATCCAGGATGTGGTTTGGATAGTCCAGTTTGTTGTGAATATACAAGCCTAGGTATTTTAGGGTATCCACCCTGGTTATCACCTGATCACCTATTTTTACTACTATTTCTTCATCTTTCAATGTTGTGTGGAATTGAACGTAGATTATTTTAGTGTAATTTAAAGAAAGGTCATTAATGTTAAACCAGTTCACTGTTCCACTTGAATCCTTATTTGCTGTTTCCTCAAATTTATCTACTAAATTATCAGTGTAGTGTAGTGTCATCAACAAAAATGGCAAATCTGCAATATTCTGTACAGAGAGGCAGATCATTTATAAAGATCATAAAAAGTAGGGGTCCAAGAACTGAGCCTTGGGGCACTCCACATGTGATGGTACCTCATACTGAAGATAATGAGACTCCATTTTGACTATCCCCTACAATTTTCTGTTTCCTGTTTGACAGGTACGAGTTAAGCCACTTCACTGATGAACCACTTATACTGAGATGTGCAGCTTTTTGTAAAGGAATCTGGTGACTGACACAGTCAAACACTTTTGTTAGGTCACAAAAAATCCCAACCACCTGCAGTTTTTTGTTGATTGATTATAAGATGTTGCCAGCAAATGCAAATATTGCATCTTCTGTTGACAAACCTTTCTGAAATCCAAACTGACTTTCACCGGATATTTTGATCTCTGAGATGCTTAACTATCCTAGCATGCATTAGTTTCTCTAAAACCTTTGAAAAACTTGTCAGTAGTGATATTGGCCAATAGTTAGCAGCATCCATCTTATCTCCCCTCTCATACAGCAGTTTTACAACTGCATACTTAAGCCTCTCAGGAACTATTCCTTGCATAGGTGATGCATCAAAAATGTGGCAAAGGACTTTACTTACATGGCTGCAGCAGTATTTTAATAATTTGTTAGAAATATCTTCAATCCCAGTAAAGTTTCTGTCTCAGGAATTTCGTAACTCTTTCAATTTCTTGAACAGTGATTGTTGTTACCTTCATATGTTGTACTGAGCTAGGTACTCTGGCTTTCAAAAGATTGATGGCTTGGTTCATGGAGCCTTGTAAACCTATTTTTTCTGTTACTTTTAAAAATTGTTTGTTTAAGGTGTCTGCAACTATTTTTGGATTGATAACAAGATGGCCCTCATTTCTTATTAGGATATTTTCGCTACAAACTGCATTTTTCCTTGTTTCCTTCTGTACAAAATTCCAAATAGTTTTTACTTTATTGCTTGAGTAATCGATTTCTGTCTTCAAGCACATGTCCTTTGCTGCTTGTATGGTCTTATTCAGAACTTTATTGTAAAGTTTATAGTGCACACTCCTACTGGGATCATTTGATCTCTTGGCTGCTGCATAGTTCTCTTTTCGTTTTACAAGAAATGTTGATGCCTTTAGTAATCCAAGACTTGTATCCAGATTTTAACAGGTTTTCTCTCACTGCCTTTTTTGGAAAGGTTTCTTCAAAAAGACTTGCAACTTCATTGATAAATACATTAAATTTTGAATTAACATCAACTGCAGCATACACAGGAGATCTGTCCACTAGCTGTAATTGGTGATTAAAGCTTTCAGTGGTGTTTGTTTATAATCCTAAGTTTTTCCAAATAAAATTTTCTTTCCTTTATATGTTTATTTTTTCCCTTCTTGGTCAGAGAGGCCAATTATAATATTTTTCACAGTAAAATTATTGTAACTATCCTTATATACAAGTAAATTATCTATTAAAGTGCTGTTACTCTGGTTGGAGTGTCCACCACAGGTATTAAGTTGTAACAGTGAGAGGACACACCTCAGTCAAGCTTTTTTTCTCATTTACTGAATATGTCTAGTTTTCAAACAATGGAAAATCCAGGATGGAATGTAACAATGTTGAGTGTAGTTTCAGCTCTCTGAGACTGCAGATGTGTGTGCAAGTTGCACTTGTGTGTGTGTGTGTGTGTGTGTGTGTGTGTGTGTGTGTGTGTGTGTGTGTGTGTGTACTGCTGACAAAGACCTTAATGGCCGAAAGCTATGATTGTGTGAATCTTTTTATTGTGCCTATCGCGGCTCAGCATCTCTGCTATATTGTTATATGGCTAACCTTTCTCTCTTTTTTTTTTTTTTATTACAGCACCATCTATCACACAATGAAAAATGTTTGAAAAATGTTCTGCAAACAAAAGTTACCTACTTTTTCCCCAAAGAATCTGAATATTTAGTTAAAACAATGGGATGTTCCTATTTAAGATTTGAAAGTTGTCACCCACTCCATCCTCTGGGGTACTGTATACGTATTTTTTTCCACTTTTCAATCAGATGCATAGTTTTTGAGATATTTTGTTGTCTCAAGATCAAAAATTCCCCTTGGTTATTGGGAAACAGCATTAAGAATGTTTAGTTTTTGCAAAAGGTTTCTACAACTAAAGCTACAGTATACACCAATTATTTTTCTTACATTTTTGCACCAAGAACATTTTCTTTGCTAGTGACTGGTTTTTTCTAATTATCTATGAAGCAGAAATTATCCTATAAAGTCCCATGCACATTGTAATAAAGTCATCTAGTGTTCAAAATGACACTCTCATATGAGAACAATTCTCAATCTTTATTCAATTATACAGGAAGGAAGAGCTTGTCAGTGCAGAATACAACTTCAAGAAACTCCATCTTATGGCAGTACCCAAAAAGCATTAATTCAACTCAAGCCTGTAACTAAGTATCTATCAGAAGGCACAATGTTGTTGCAAAACACAACACCTCTGGTGGCTGGTACGAAAATGCTTGATAGTGTGATGGTTATAATTAAACTTTCCCTATTTAGCACATATAACATGGAAACTAATCAATGTACAAGGACCAAACTTGGTAGCATTGATGTCAAGGACATGAGGAAGAGGAATAATGCAGAATCAATTCAATTGAAACACTTGTAATCTGCTGCTATGGTACATCATACCATTACGTACCGGAACCAATGAAATATTGCCAACAAAGAGTAGAAGAGCTAGAAATTTTGCCAGTGTGCTCTCCTCTTTACCCACTTCCTGGTTTTTAGTTTTAAATGGCAATGCCCTGTTAATCTTATGGATAGAATATCCATATTCCCTGAACATTGTCTTTCTGTGAGTGAGCTCCTTAGGCAAACTATCTGCTTCTGAGATCTGTGTAAGCAAGCTCTGTGTACCTCCTGTATAGTGCATGTAATCCTGTCATCTGCATGATTTCCTCAAATCAAAGATGACAGAGTGCACTGATGCCACACCAAGGGGCCACGCTGAGGACAGCCATCTTTTTCGTTCTCCAGTGCCACCAATGACTACATTGCCACTGAGTAGCATGGTCAATGTGTCAGCTTCATTTTCACACATGCGCAGAATACTCACAGCACACTGTATATTGTGGAGTTTAGGAAATCGTTGTCAGTCTTTGATGGCTCACCTGAGGATGACTGGCAAGTGCCCAAGTCGAAATATCATGGAATATAGTTGATGACAACCACCTCCAAGCCTGAACTTTCTTAAAAAATTCAATTAACTAGGAAAATTTTTAAATTCATATTTGAGTCTATTAGACATTATTCCTTGTTGCAAGGATGCATTAGAATGTGGCCAAGTACATCACTTACAGAAGCACAGCAGTGTTTGAACAACTGTTAAAGATTGTATCTATTCCAATGAATTTTTTTTTCTTTTCAAAGAATTAACAGATCCCTTGCAGCCAGCCTACTTGGTCTGTCTCTGACAAGATGTGTTTGTTGAAAATATTGACTAAGTTTTCAGAATTGCATACAAGAGTTGCTTCATATTTGATTTTGAAGTCGTCTAAAATTCTTTTGTTCTCCCCTATCTCCCTTTTAACAATGTGCCAAATAGTCTTCTTTTTATTATTAGAGTTACCAATTTCTGATTCATAATATGCTTCTTTTGGTTTTTGTATTAACTACTTTAGGAACTTACAGTACATTTTATAGTGGCCAATTTTTGTCATGTTCTTAGACATTCTCATAGCAGTGTAAAGTTCCCTGTTTATTTTACTTGTTTTTTAAATTCCCTTGGTAATCCAGCATTTTGTCAGAGATGCTGAGTATTTTTTCTAACAAAGTTTTTTGGAAAACCCTGTTCGAAGAGGGACAAGAATTCATCATTGTAGGGAATATATTAAATTTAGTGTTAACAATGGAGATTATTCAGTTACGAAGCTATGTGCGGGTGATCAGATATTAATCCTGAACAGTGAAGATCAACTACAGAGAGCTGCCTATTAACTATACAAAATAGGTCAGATATATAACACATCCAGTGAATACGCTAAACAGATTCAGAAGGATGTAGACTGCAGTAGTTACTCGGAAGATGAAGAAGCTTGCACAGGATAGAGCAGCATGCAGAGCTGCATCCAACCTGTCTCTGGACTGAAGACCACAACAACAACAACAACATAAATGTCAATATCAATAAAAGAAATCCCACAGTTTTCTGCAGGGAAAACCCCAGAAAGACCAAAAACAGTCACAAAAAAAACAATATCTCATCTTAATCAACTTTATACTCACCAACAACTGCTTCACCTTTGAGGGGCAGACATACAAACAGATCAGGGGTATGGCCGTGGGAACCAGGATGGCTCCTTCCTATACCAACCTTTTCAAGGGTCATTTACAGAAGGCTTTCCTGGGACCCTGTCTTCAGTCCCTGGTTTGGTTTAGATACATTGATGCCACCTTTACCATATGGACTCATAGTGAGGCTGACCTGCTATAATTCCTGGAATCTCTGAATACCTTCTCCCAACTAAACTTCACATGGACCTATTCCAAATAGGGTGCCACTTTCCTTGATGTTCATCTCGTCCTCATTGAATGGCAACTACACACTACTGTCCACAGTAAACCTACCAACAAACAGTAGTACTTTCATTTTGACAGTTGCCATCCTTTCAATGTCAATTGTTCTCTCCCATAGAGCCTTGGCATTTGAGGCAAATGTATTTGTTCGGATGCAGACTCTTTACAGCAATACACCACCATTCTCTCATCAGCCTTCACTGCATGTAATTACCTCACCAGGCTAGTTAAAAAGCAGATTTCCCAGACCATCACATCCAATCCTGGTACTGCTGATCCCTCCAAAAAACAGCTTCGGAGCACACCATTGGTGACTCAGTATTATCCTGCTCTGGAATGTGTTTATCAGCTACTTTGACAGGGTGAGGTCCTAAAATCATGCCCTGAAATGAGATCTATTCTGTCTGAAATTTTGCGCACTGCACCTTGAATAGTTTTCCATCGCCTTCCAAATCTCCACAATATTGTTGTCAGACCCTAGGCTCCTTCTGCACCCATCTCCCTACCCTACTGCTCCTCCCTCTATGACCATTCCCACTACAAGACTTGACCTATGCACCCTCCTGCCACCACCTGTAACAGCCCTGTAACTGGAAAAACATATGCAATCAAAAGAAGAACCACCTGCAAAATGACACTTCATGTACCAGTTGTTACGTACACACTGTGCATCCTTCTACATTGGCATTACTACCACCACATTATCAATTAGGATGAATGGACATAGGCAGAGGGTGTATACTGGCAACTCACAATATCCTGTTGCAGAGCATGCTCTACAACATGACATTTGTGGCCTCTGCACCTGTTTCACCGCAAGTGCCATCTGATTTCTTCCCCAGACACCAGTCTCTCGGAACTCCGCAGGTTGGAACTAGCACTACAACATATCCTTGGCTCTCACCCCCCCACCCCCACCCCTCCTCCTCAATCTGGCCTTAGTTTATGTTAATTTTTTTTCCCGTCTCTGCATTTCTTCACTGTAACTAGTCTTTGCTTCACTCCATTTTAGTTTTCTGCATCTTTCATTGTCTTTTCCATCTATTTTTCACCCCCCCCCCCCCTCACACCTCTGTTACTTACACTGCTCTTAGTTTTCACTCTTATGCCTGATGTTTAAGCAGTAATCCCTGTCTGCCTATTACCCTGTCTTCCACCTTTAAGCTCTCAGGTTTTCAAATCTCATCCGATGCAGTCCCAAACAATCAGTCTTCCATTCTCATCCCATACAGTAAGTCTCCCCTGACCCGCAATTCTGAGTGACTTTCCCGAAATCTACCTTTTTTGCTAGACCACTCCGGTGCTTTTCCTTCAGCCCTCTTCCTTCCTATTCAATGCTTCTGCCTGAAGAAGGAGCCATGGGCTCCAGAAGCTTGCCAATTACAACTGTCTTTTGTGTGTCTGCCACTGCTTGGTGAGTAGATTTTTTTATCTATCTATTATATAATTCCAAAAACAAAGATGATGTGACTTACCAAACGAAACCGCTGGCACGTCGATAGACACACAAACAAACACAAACATACGCACAAAATTCTAGCTTTCGCAACCAACGGTTGCTTCGTCAGGAAAGAGGGAAGGAGAGGGAAAGACGAAAGGATGTGGGTTTTAAGGGGGAGGGTAAGGAGTCATTCCAATCCCGGGAGCAGAAAGACTTATCTTAGGGGGAAAAAAGGATGGGTATACACTCGCACGCACACACATATCCATCCACACGTATACAGACACAAGCAGACATATCATATTCATATTATATAATTCCTACATACAGTTTGTATACGATAGCATCTACCAGCAGGACCGTGCAATGTGTCACAGCTCACAGTGTACGTGTATGGTTTGAAGAACACCAGAGTGTGTTTACCATACTCTCCTGGCCACCACACTCCCCAGATTTTAACCTTAATCGATAATCTGTGGGACCACTTCAATCAGGCTGTTTGTGCCAAGGATCCGTTCCTGAGAAACCTAGCACTGTTGGCCATGGCAGTGGAGTCATATTGACTCCATATCACTGTCGATACCTTCCAACACCTGATTGACTCTCGTTCTGCACATCTTGCAGTGTACTGTACCGCAAAAGGTGGTTATTCAGGCATTTCATAGGTGGTCACATTAACATGACTGGACAATGCATCTGAGAATTGTTTACACAATATCTTTCAAGATTTTGAACACCACTGCACTTCAGCAACTGTGCATGCCAGAGCTTCAATTGATTGGAAATAACAAGTAACCAGTTGTAAAATATGGGTTTATTAGATCTTGACCATAGTTTTGACAGTTTTAAAATTGTCATGTTCAGAAGGTGTTATGTAGAATTACATGATCTTCATCCAGTGTGGAAGTCATTGACTGGCTAGTACATTTGTGTTTCACCCACTTAATCACCATTTGAAATACGTGATTTACTATAGAGTTTCATCTTAAAACTTTTTAAAATATCACACATTTGACAGTGAATCCTACAATGTGTAGTGTGCAACTTGACAGATTCGTATATATATTATGTTAAATACAAAATGTGGCATTGGATCCTGTAGAGCTTAATAACATGTACAGAGCTAGTGACATGCACTGACAGCATTTTTAAAATTTTTAAGACAAACCTGTACAGTAGAGAGCTGCTACTATGAAATCATTTATTTTAAATGGTGATTAAGTGGGTGACATGGACATGTAATAGACAGTCAACAGCTCCCACATTGTATATACATAATGTGGTTCTACATACAATACTTTCTGAAAAAGACAGTTTTAAAACTGTCAAAACCAAGGTCAAGGTTGAATAAACCAATATTTTGCAACTGGTTGGCTGTTATTTCCAATCTATTAAAGCAATTTCTTTCATTTATGTTAACTACTAACTGATCTCATTTCTCCTAAGTCCCCTCACTTTTTGATGAAAGATACACATGTGCTCAGTGAGGTATGACTTATCGTGGAGGCTGCTGCTTCTTTGCACTCATTGTTAAAAATCCTGTGGATGAGATGTATAACAATGAAATCAATCAATTTTTTGAAAAATAATATAATTGGATAGGTAAAAATTCTACTCACCAAGTGTCAGCAGAACACCCACATAAAAGAAGGTTATAATTAAGCAAGCTTTCAGAGTCACTCCTTCTTCAGCCAGAACGTTTGAAGGAGAAGGAAGAGGGGTGAAACAAAAGGACTGGGGAGGTCTAGGAAAAGAGTTAGATTTTAGGAAAGTTACCTAGATCTGCACATGAGAGAAGACTTACCCAACAGGATGAGAAGGAAGGACTGATTGTTGGGGATTCCACTGGATGAGATTTGAAAGCCTGAGAGCTTAAAGGTGGAAGACAGGGTAATATGAAAGACAAAGATTACTGCTTAAACACTGTGCACGAGTTAATAAAGGTGGAAAGCTAAGCACATTGTACGTAACCGAGGTTGGAGGGGTGGGGGGGTGGGGGGGGCAGACAGGTAAGAAAATGAAAGATGTAAAAAAACTAAAACAGAGTGAAGAAAGGAGTAGTTACTGTGAAGAAATGCTGAGACAGAAGAAATTAATGTAAATTAAGGCCAGATGGGTGGCAAGAACCAAGAACGTGTTGTAGCGCTAATTCCCACCTGCGGAGTTCTGAGAAACTGGTGTCTGCAGGAAGATTCCAGATGGCGCATATGGTGAAACGGGCACCTAGGTCACAATTGTCAAGTTATGTAGCATGCTCTGTGACAGTATATTGCAAGTTGCCAATATACATCCTCTGCCTATGCCCATTCATACCAAGCCAACTTGAGACTGCAACAACATGCCAGACTTCGCCTCAAAAAGCTATCCCACCTTCTCTTAAACTACCTGAACAGTGTAGCTTCCCTTCCTGTCCCTGTGCAGCTCCCTAAATGGCCACATCATCAACCATCACTCCTCTCCTATGAACCAAGCATGGCCAACCTCCCCAACCATTGTTGCCACAAGTTCTGGAAATCAGGGAATTCCAAACATGTCAGGGAAACTTGACGAAAAAAAAAAAAAACACTGGAAAAATCTCATTTTTGTCTCAGTATGTGAAATGATATGTTTACTGTGATGATGTACATTGAAACTTCCTGACAGATTAAAGCTGTGTGCCGGACCAAGACTCGAACTCAGGACCTTTCCCAGCGAAAGGTATAGGTCCTGAGTTCGAGTCTTGGTCCAGCACACAGTTTTAATCTGCCAGGAAGTTTAATATCAGCGCACACTCCACTGCAGAGTGAAAATCTCATTCTGGAAACATCCCCCAGGCTGTGGCTAAGCCATGTCTCTGCAATATCCTTTCTTCCAGGAGTGCTAGTTCTGCAAGGTTCATAGAAGAGCTTCTGTGAAATTTGGAAGGTATGAGACGAGGTACTGGCAGAAGTAAAGCTGTGACGATGGGATGAGAGTCATGCTTGGGTAGCTCAGATGGTAGAGGACTTGCTTGTAAAAGGCAAAGGTCCCGAGTTCGAGTCTCGGTCTGGCACACAGTTTTAATCTGCCAGGATGTTTCATATCAGCACACAATCCACTGCAGAGTGAAAATCTCATTCTGGATGTCATGCATTGTCACTGATTGGGCGCAGCAGAGTATGTGAGCCACTTCCCTACTCGCTCATTCTTCACGAGGTGGGGGGGGGGGGGGGGGTAGTTTGTTTGGATCTGATTCTCAGAGAGTACTGATGCACCAGACAGAGACAACCGTCATGTGTGCACGAGTTATGTCTGAATGATGCTGTGAATGTGTGTGTGCTCTCATTTTCTGAAAAAGGCTACGGCCAAAAATTTAGATGTGAGAGTGTGATTGTCTTTACTTTGTGCCTGTCTGCAGCTCAGTGATCATCTTTACAGTGAGTTGCTACCTATCCTCATTAGTATTGTTTTTCAGAGTATTCATGCAAGTTATCTGTTGCATGGATTGGTCACCATGGTCTCGTATCGTGAACATGGTGTCTGTGACATGTAAATTGCTGACCACACCAGTGGACTTCCATGATGGACCAAAACTGCATGCCATTTCCATTGGTATCCCTAATGAACCAGGCTGCCAATCTGAAGCCCATCATTTCTCACTAATGTTCAGGCCCTGCCCATTGGATCTAGTCTCACTGTCCTGCCTGCAGGCCAAGTCTGTTTGTGTGTGGTGTAATGCAGCAGATTTCCGTGGTTTATCCATGGCCACAGGACCTGGCAGGCCAGAGGTCACTGGAAATGGATTTCAGGAACTGCAACGGTCTCACAGCAAGAACATTGTACAATGTGGCCTTTTATAGACATTTTATTTATTCTAGTACAGTTTGGCACTTTGAAAGTAGTTTATATTTTAGAAAGTATGGATGATTAAAGGAAGAAAATTGTGGCAGTCACTGGCAGTTTGTACACTATGTACTCACATATTTCATGAAAGAAAAACCACACAATACCTGTAAAATAATAGACTTAATAGTGGGCAATAATCAACAATAACAAACATAGTAGAACCAACATTTTATTTGTTGTCACCTATAGTGTTGGTGTACACAACTCTTCCCTGTCTCATACATTCCTTTCAAGAGGCCTACTTTTTTTCTGAGGTTGTTTCTGACATCAGTGAAGATATTTTAAATCCATCTTGTGACTCCAATTAAATACATATTTTTGTCGCCAAATGTGTTTAGTTTTATTGAAATAAAATAGCATCAGTGATCTTAATGAAACGTATATATACACCATTTGGCTTGCTTTCTCCATCTAAAAACAGTTCATTGCAAAAGATGTTGATGTTAGTACTTAAGATTTTTATTTATGGATTCTTCCGTCACTTCTGGGTAGAACAATTCCATATTGAGGGTTGAATAACACTTTGGCGATTTTTTGTTCTGCTGATTTTTCACTTGTATGAACTAGTTTTCGTCTTATTGGGCCATCTTCAGAGAACTACTGACTATTGTTTACAAGGAGCTTGAGTACTGACAAACCATAAAATGTGATTTATTATGTTGAAGAACAGTTTTACAGAACAAAAAGTCAAACGACCCATTTGACAATTCCAAAGACAATGCCACAACTAAAGATCGTATGTAAGTGCGTTGTATCTTAGTCCAGAATGTTTGTCTTGTAAGAACTCAAGCACCTTGTAAACAATAGCCAGTAGTTATCTGAAGACAGCATAATAGGCCAGAAACTAGTTCATACAAATAAAAAATCAGCAGAACAAAAAACTGCCTAAGTGCTATTCAACCCTTAAGATTTTTGCTCACCTGTTTATAAATACAAAAGTCCTTACATTTTTTGTCAACTTATGTCTTTACTTGTCCTTGAGATCTCAAAATTTGTTCTTCCAGGGAGCCAACAGCTCTTTTGTGGGTAGGTGTGTGGTGCACATGGGTCCCTGAGCTATTGCAGCCTTTATTCTTTTCCGGGCTGCTTTCCCTTCCCCTTACTTCTCCTACCCTGCCCTTTTTCCTTTCCCTTTGCCTCTTCCTTCCTTCTCTTGGTGTTCTGCTTTACGTCGGCCTGGCTATCCTCATGACTTTGCTTCGTCTTGCAGTTTTGGTTGTTTGCTTTCCCTCCTCCTTTTTGGCTTTTGTTTTGTGGTCCCCATCAGGGGTTTGACCTCTGTCTCAAAATTTGAAACCTGTAGTGTGAGCCAGATGCGGAAGGACTCCTTCCCTAGCATCTTTGGCGTGGATTCCTCTCCCTTCCTCCTCCTCTTCCTCTCCCCTTTCCCCCTTCCCCTCCCTCCCAGCCAAAGCCTTTTCGCCTCCTTGCTAGGTCACCAACTTGGTAGGCAGTCGATGTGGTGGGTCTGTTATGTACCCATCTAGCTGAGCCCCCCCATACCACAGGGATAACTCTGCTGGTACCTGTGCTGTGAATGCCTTCCACAAGCCTAGAAGTGGTTGCCTATCTTTTTGGGGCGTCAGAACTCCTGGCAACGACTGTCCTGCCAGGTGGCCATTGCTGTGGCTGAATGGTGCCCACAAGGCAAGACCCTGTTCAGAGTGGGTGGTACCAGGGTGGACATTTGGCACATGAAATGTGTTAAACTCTCTGGCCACTCTACTGCGGCCACATCTCTTCCTTAATATAGCTCTGTCTGAGTTCCTGTTTCTGCCTTTCCAGCCTTACTCTCCTTAGATATGCCCTGGGAGGAAGACCAGACATGCCAGCTTGGGTCAAAACCCTTTCCACATTTCCTGGTCTGTACCAGGACTGACAGGGAGACTTCTGCTGCCACCAAACCACTTTCTTTGTGGAACATACTGAGGACAAGTTCGGTGAAGTCGAGTCATTAAGCAAAATGAGATCTGGCTCTTTCCTTATAAAGACAAGTTCTGCTGGTCAGCCAGCCTCCCTCTGTGCCTGCCTCTGTTTAGGAGACAACCTCATGGCAATCGCTCCTCACAAGTCATTCGGTATGACACAGGATGTAATTTTCCATAGGGACCTTCTCCTTGAGTTCAATGACGAACTTACAGCTAACCTGGAATGACATGGCATTCATTTCATCCAGCAGGCCCAGAAAGGCCCTAAGGACCATTGTGTAGACACTGGCACTTTCATCATGGCATTTGAGAGGGACACCCTACCCAAAAAAGTCAAGGAAATGGTGTACAGATGTGACACGAAACTATACATACCACCTCCCATGCGTTGTTTCCATTGCCTCAAGTTCGGCCACATGTCCTCGCGATGCAATGCCACTCCTATCTGTGGTGACTGGTAGCTGCCCTCTTCATGTGGAGAGCCCTTGCACCACAATGCCTAACTGTGTAAATGGTTGTTGTTGCCATTCTCCCAACTAACCAAACTGTCCAGTGTACATGAAGGAAAAAAGTATTCAGGAAATAAAGACCGTTGGCTCTCTCAGCTACTTTGAGGCCCAGAAGAAACTTGACAGACTTCACCCTGTAAATCTTTCCTCTAGCTTTGCCTCAGTTACGCCTTCCCCTCCTCACCCCTCCCCCTTAGCTCCGTCCTGCCACCCTTCCCTATCCTCACCCTTGGCAGCTCCCATCCCTTCCTCTCCAGGAACCACTCCTCCTCCTCCTCCTCCTCCTCCTCCTCCTCCTCCTCTTCCTCACCAGGGAAAATGCCTATTCTCCGGCTCCTGCTAGGGATGGGGCTCCGTCTCGGAACACCCCTCCCTAGCGTTCTCAGGACAGGAAGCTTGCAGGAGGAGAGACCTGTGCTCTGAGGGCTCCAAATCTACTCACTCTCTGTCTGATCCTGACATCACTGCCACCTATTCCCTTACTGATAATGCCTCCCTCCCTCCCTCCCTCCAAGGGCGAAGTAGTTTCAGCAGTGCAAGTCAAAGGACAAGGCTTCCCTGGCTTCCCAGAGAGCTTCGTCCTCTCCACCTTATCTGAATCAGACTCTTTTTTTTTTATGGATTTCACCACATCCTCATTGGTGACAACCACCGACCACATGATGTGACCTCACCTCTGACTCTTTATGTCTCACCTGGACTCTCACCATACAGTGATCCACTGGAATTGCAACAGATATTATCACCGCCTCTCAGAAATACAATGCCTTTTACCCTCCTACTATTTGTTCTGACTTGCTCTTCAAAAAACTCACTTTCGTGAGGACCAGTCTCTAACATTTCATGTTATTGGGCGTTCTGTTGGAACCGTACTGACCACTGGATAGTGTCTGGAGGGGTCTGCACTTTGGTTCACACCAATTTCGTTAGAGACTGGATGCCCCCTCATACCAACCTGGAAACAATATTGGTTAGAGTGCAGATGACTCTGGCAATCACTGTTTGCAATGTTACCTCCCTCCAGGTAGGCCACTTCATTATGGTCAACTGTCTATCTTAATACAGCAATTCCCACCCCCTTATCCCCTCCTCAGGGACTTCAATGCACCCCACCCCCTGTAGGGCAGTGCCACCTCTTTGGATAAGGGTCTTCTACTTGACCAATTTACTACAGACTTTGATTTGTTTCTCTTCAAAGACAGTTCCCCTACTCACTTCAGTGCTACTCATGGCACCTTTACTACAATTGATCTCTCATGATTATAATTGCATTGATGTGGTCATGCAGAGCATCTCTGCCACTATTCTTCATGCTGATGGCACTGCTGTCCCCCTGTCCACAGGTCTCCCTCATTATCAACCAGTACCGTGTTGGACCAAGGACGTAGCAATCACGGTCCAAGACCACTGACAGGTGGTGCAGTGATTTAAACAACACCCTTTACAGGCCACCTCCCTCACTTTTAAGTACCTCCTTGCTAAGTCCCGTTCCCATATTAAGCGGAGTAAAAAGGAAAGCTGAGAGTGCATGTTTCCTCCCTGGGGAGATATGGCTCTTCATCACAGGTTTTGTTCAAGCTCTGTAGCCTTCTGGGCTGCCAATGACAGTCAACTGTCCAGAGGTTATCCTCTAAGGTGCTACTGATACATTGGTCCTTGCAGAATGCCTCGTGACACACTTTGCGACAGCATCGGCGTCCTCTTCCTACCCTGCCATCTTTCTCTGGCAGAAACACAGAGTTGAATAGACCCCCCTTTCTATTTCAATCCTCACCAAGCTGAACCCTATAATGAGCCTTTCACTGAATAGGAATTTTTGCAGGCTCTTTACTTCTTCACATGACACAGCCCTAGGCCCAGATTCCATTCACAACCAGATGATCTAACATTTGGACATTACACAGAGGCATATCTACTCAGGGTCTTCAACCACATTTGACTCATGGGTGCCTTCCCCTCACAATTGTGAGACAGTATAGTTATTGCCATCCTTAAGCCTGAGAAGAACCCAATGTTCTCAACAGCTACTGCCCAATTACCCTGACGAATGTACTTTGTACACTGCTGGAGAGGATGGTTAGCTTCCGATTGTGTTGGGTACTCAAATCTTGGGGCCTTTGTCCCCCTGCCAGTGTGGCTTCTGGGAAGGATGATCTCCAACTTACCATTTTCTCAGACTGGAGATTGGAAACTGCAATCCGGCAGGCTTTTACTCACTGTCGGCACTTTGTCATGGTCTTCTTCAACTTACATGGGGCATATGACATGGCTTGGTGCCATCGCATTTTAGTTACCCTCCATGTGGCCCCTTCAGATTTTTATTTGTGAATATTTATCCCATTGGCTCTTCCAGATTCAGTTGGCCTTTCACTTAGCACCCCTCGGATTTAGGAGAACAGTATCCCACAGGGTTCTGTATTAAGTGTCACACCCTTTCTCATAGCCATCAATGGGCTTGTAACCTCTGTTGGCCCTCAGGTTATCTCGGCATTGTATGTCGATGATTTTTGTATCTGGTGCAGCTCCCACTCGGTAGTGTCTGCTGAGTGCTGGCTCCAAGGTGCTGTCCGACAGACCTCTTTATCGGCTGTCTCCCATGGCTTCCAATTTTCTCCCTCCAAAATTCGGATTTTGCATTTTTGTCGTCAGTTCATAACAGACACTGATCCAGAACTTTATTTAGGCAACCAGCTCCTAGATGTTGTAGCACAGTCCCATTTCTTGAGCCTTTTTTTTATGGTAATCTGACGTGATTGCCCCATATTCGCTGCCCAAGGACTACATGCATGCGGAAGCTTAGTGCTCTCTGCCTCCTGTCCCACACGTCTTGGGACACACAGCTTTACCGTGCTCTGTTCTTGTCCAGACTAGATTATGGAAGTCGGGTTTGTGGCTCAGCAGCTCCTTCCACTTTGAAAATACTTCATCCTGTTCACCATTCCCCCCATCCTGTGTTCACCATTCCCCCCCCCCCCCCCCCCCATACAAATATGACGAGCCAGCTCCTGGTTTCTTATGCAATTGCCATTTGCAGATTCCCTGACCATCCTGTGTACTCTGTCCTTTTTGCAAGTGAGGAATATGTCCCTCCTGATCACCGCCCACAGTTGGAATGCATCTCACCTCCTTCTGTCAGGATCTCCATCTCTGTTCACTGAAATGCGCCACGTGTTGTCCACTGAAATGCGCCATGTGTATTTCCTCTCACCCCCCCCCCCACCCCCCCTCCTTGGATGGTGCCCAGAACACAGATTAGGACTGACCTATACCAGGGCCCTAAGGTCTCTGTCGCCCCTATGGCCTTCAAGCATTTTGTACGTTCCATCCTCAAAGAGTTCTAGGATCCTACCATATTCTACAGTAATGGTTCTAAGACAATCGATAAGCTGGGATATGCTTTCACATCTCCTACTTGCTTAGAACACCATTTATTGCCAGAATCATGTAGTGTGTTCACAGCAGAGCTGCTAGCCGTTACCAGGGCCCTCCATTTTCTTACTCAGGCCTCCCTCCACAGTGTTTTAATATGTACAGACTCATTGAGCAGCCTGCTACTCTCGTCATCCTTTGGTCTCTGCCATCCGTGACCTTCTTTCCTCTCTTGGCCGTGCTGCCTGCTCAGTTGTCTTTCTCTGGGTCCCAAGTCGTGTGACTGGTTCTTGTGTTTATGTGATATTCTTGGTCTGGGAGGCGGTGGTGTAGGCTGTGGGATGTTAACAGGGTTGTCACAAGCTTTGCCATGTGGGTATCAGGGAATGAACTGGCTGACCATTTGTCTAGATAAACTGATACTCACTCTCCAGTCCCTTTCATGACTCCAGCTGTGGATATGCAGATCTATGTCAAATCTCTCATTGCCCAAAAGTGGAATGACATCTGGTGGGCTACTGCTGTTAGTAATAAACACTGCACAATAAAGGAGACTACTACACTTTGGTTTTCTTCCTTCTGCTCCTCTTTCATTGGTCACATCAGTCTCACCCATTGTTTCCTCCTGTGTAATGAATCACCCCCACAATATGGTTTTGGAGCCAGACTGATGGTATCCCACATACCAGGGGAATGTTCCCTTCTTCTAGTCCTCTGTGCTGAGTATAGTGTTTCTTAATTTTAATATTAGCAGACAATTACAGATTGTTGAACTGTTCCTCAGTTTCCTCCTGAAGCAGAGGCAATGTGGTTGTGGTTGGGGCCTCTCTTCACATTTTCTCAGTCTGGGACCCCATGACCACTTCCCTGTGGATAGACCACTCTTTTTTTCAGTTTTTAGATTTGGTCTAACTTTTTATGCCTTTTGTTGTGTGTGCCTTAACTTCTTTGTTTTATAGTTTCACTCCTCTGACTGGATCCATTTACATTTAGAGGACCCTCTTTCTTCTGTGAGTAACTTTAAAATTGTGGGACAGATGATCTCGCCATTTGGTCCCATAAACCCTCTCAACTCATCAATCATTCAGTCTCAAAATTTGTCAGGAAAAAATGCTAAAACTTGTTTGGAAATCAGGGAATTTCACTTGGCAAAACTTGTGACAACCCTGTTAACATCCCACAGCCTATACCACTGCCTCCCAGACAAAGAATATCACATAATCACAAGAACCAGTCACAACAGTACAGTGTCCAAACCTAGTATATCCTACGTACTTACCTTAATCAACTTTATATTTACCAACAACTGCTTCACTTTTGAGGAGCAGACATACAAACAGAATAGGGACATGGCAATGGGAACCAGGATGGCTCCTTCCTGTTCCAACCTTTTCATGGGTTGCTTGGAGGGGCCTTTCCTGGGATCCATAAATGCCCCTGGTTTGGTTTAGATACATTAATGACATTTTTGCTGTATGGACTCATGGTGAGGCTGACCTGCTAATATTCCCGAAATCTCTGAATACCTTCTCCCAATTAAATTTCATGTAGTCCAGTTCCAAATCAGGTGCCACTTCCCTTGATGTTGATCTGATCCTCACCATAGGCCAGCTACACTCTTCTGTCCACATCAAACCCACTAACAAACAACAGAACTTACATTTTGACAGTTGCCATCCTTTCCATGTCAAATGTTTCCTCCCATAAAGCCTTGGCATTTGAGGCAATCATATTTGTTCAGGTGCAAACTTTTTAACAGCAATACACCACCATTCTCACCTCAGCCTTCACTGGATGTAATTACCCCGCCAGACTAGTTCAGAAGTGGATTTCCTGGGCCGTTACATCTAATCCTGGTATTAATCAGATACTTCGACAAAGGAATGACTTCCTAAAACCATGCCCTGAAGTGAGATCTATTCGGTCAGAGATTTTGTCCACCACTCTTGGAACAGCTTTTCACTGCTTTCCTAATCTCTGCAATAATCTTGTCAGACCCTATGCTCTATCTGCACCCATCTCCCTACCGTATGGCACCTACCCCTTTGACCATCCCCACTGCAAGACTTGCCCTATGGATGCTCCTACCACCACCTGTACTATCTCTGTAACTGGCAAAACATATACTATCAAAGGGAGAGCCACCTGTAAAATTACACGTCATATACCAGATATTATGTAAACACTATTTGGTGCTCTACATAGGCATGACTACTACCAAATTATCAGTTAGGATGAATGGGCATAGGCAGATGGTGTAGATTGGCAACACGCAATATCCTGTTACAGAGCATGCTCTACAACATGATAATTGTGGCTTTAGTGTTGTTTCACTGCATGTGCCATCTGGATTCTTCTCCCAGAAACCAGTTTCTCAGAACTCCACAGGTGGGAACTAGCACAACAACATGTCCTTGGTTCTTTCCACACACCTGCCCTTAATTTAGGCTAATTTCTTTATTCTCAGCGCTTCTTCACAGTAAATACTCCTTCACTCCATTTTAGTTTTCTATATCTTTCATTTTCTTAGGTGTCATTTTTCGCTGCCCCCCCCCCCCCCTCCCTTTTCCCACCTCTATTACATACAGTGCACTTAGCTTTTAACTCATGCATGATGTTTAAGCAGTAATCTCTGTCTTACATATTATATTACCTGTATTTCACTGTTAAGCTCTCAGATTTTCAAATCTCATCCACTGCAGTCCCCAACAATCAGTCTTTCCTTCTCATCCAGTCCTTTGCCTCCACCTTTCTTCCTTTCCCTTCAACCCTTCTGCCTGAAGAAGCAGCCACTGGATCCAAAAGTTTGCCTAATTATAACCTCCTTTTATGTGTGTGTTCTGCCACTATTTGGTATACAGATTTTTTTTGCTTCTATTCCTTTAGAAGAGTTGGGTGCACTACTTTCCATCTTTTGTTGTTCCATGAGCTGTCTGGGTGACTGTTGCATATTCTTTTGTCTTTTCTTGTTCTTCTTCAGCAACTATGCTTTATGGTGAGACCACAATGTTGGTTTTGGAGAGCATTTTAACTGAAGCATGTGTTTGCAATCAAAGGCCCATCAACAAATCATTTTTCCGCTTCACACTCTCAGTGTAAAAAGTGTTTTTGGTCATCATTGTGTTTCCATGTTTAGGACAATTTGTGAATTGTTACTCTAATGTATATTGCTAATGTATTCTCCAATTTGTTGACATATACGTTTATTTATGCACATTCCATGTCTGGTATAAAGAGCTTGCGACCGAACCGCTGAATCTTTCCATCAGTAAATGGGGTATGTTCTCCACTGACTCGGTTGTTTTAACCCTCTCCACTGATGGAATGACCCACTTCCCAATTCCGTATGTATAAAACCAATACGGACTTGTAGCTGTCACGCCTTTGCGCTTAATGCTACGTATTTTAACTGTAAATAGCTCAGTCCCAATGGTAAGAGGCAGTAGTGAATTCACGTAGTTAATATTTGAATCCAGCACAGCTGCCACAAGCTCAGCTCACTTTTACTCCACTCCTACCCTCGCCATTGCACCACATTAACTAGGTGCTACGTGGACCTTGCTAAATTCACTTGCGTATACATTTTTGACCGTTACTCGCCAGTATTTACCTAATGAATAGTACACTCCTAACCGGACTATTTCCCTAAGAGCTGTGATGATTGAACGGGTTCGATCCACGGCCTACAGTGCCCTACAGTTCACTCGGTAACACTGCCTACCTGACCCACTTAACTTGGTAGTGAGCTTATGTATCCAATCACCACTGCTAGCAGCAGTGGATAATCCTATCAGCACGACGAGAGCAGCAGACTTACCGTCGAATCCTCCTTAAAATACTTATAACTATGGTCGCCAGCTCTGAAGGAGCAAAAGAATAAATCAATTTTTGGGCTTGTTTCAAAGTGAAATGGCTTGAGTTGAATTTAAACTTAATTCTGAATATTACTATTTCTGATCATTCTAGATGATTCTACAAAGCAAATACTCTCTCAATTTCTGTGAGTTGGCTTGGTAATTACTACCAAGACAGGTTATGCAACTTCGGTTAACAAAATTCTATCCTTCAACTTATTTAATGATTTTGGATATTACTCTTTGGACCATTGATACAGAATTAGTTAAGTGACTTTACTTGAAAGGTTGCTCAGAAAAATTTAAGTAACTGTAAATAGGCGACTCATTCTGGTGTGACCATTGCTCTTTTCAACATTCTTATACGCTAAAGTATTCTACAACCAAAAGAATTGTAAATGAAAGAGGCGATGGTGGCCTCAGTCTGATTTCACTATACTATGTTTGAGGTTACTACACTTTACAATGAACAACATGCGTAGTAATTTTACTCATTACTATATTCTGTCCTCTGCACTTGCCTAAAAGAAAACTGGTATTCTCCTTTTACATGTATACAAAGTTCGACTTAACAATTGCAAGCAGTCTTGCCTTGGGTAGACGTGTCGGTGCTGGTGGTGAGATGCCGGTGGCTAACGCAGCTCTTCACGCCTCATGCCCTTAATGGCGGCTGGAACTACGAGCTGTAGCACTCGTATAAGCTACTGCACGTCCGCCATAAAATCTGGGCACAGGAACTCTTACAATCAGCCCCAGTGGCATAGAGGTGGCTTCAACAACCATTCGTCGCGTTTTACTCCAAAAACGGCGACGATATTCGCCTCTTCGCTGTTGCACAATCACTTTTGCGTGAGCACAGTTACGCACGTCCGATCACGTCAACACTCCCCAGGCCATTCCATTGTTCAGTCCCTGTGTCTCCAGCTACCCCTAGCTACGCTCGTATCACCAAGAGTGGGGGCGTTCCCCTACCACCTTTTTACCGAAATCATTTAGTATTTAAGAATATTTATATTTACTACCCTGGAGTTCATACCAGTCATAATAATTTACTACTAGCGCTTTACAACATTAAATTATACAGTAATAACTTATAATTACCAAGAAAAAGAATACATTTGACTCTGAGAGCTTAGTGCATTGTCTGACAGGCAGAGCTAATTCCCAGGTTCGCCAATAGATGGCATCAGGGTGCACTCCCTGGCAGTCTCTCACAAGCGCGCCCGTTTCCGACGCGCGGGCTCCAAATTACTGTCAGCCCACCATCATTTCAGTTCCGTTACACATGCCCCACTTCTTATTGAAGTATCTTACAGTGATAATTCAATAAGAAGTCTCTCCTATAATGAATCTGAAATGTTCGATAAGCTTTTAACCAAGGGTTTTCCCTTTCTTACTGATACACCTCGATACTTATTTTACATATTTAAAATTAAACACCAATTCTTTCTCTCTTTCCTGCTAAACATTACATAAATGATTTACATATATTCTTTCCAATTTTCTTACTTCTAAACAGAGTACACTTTAAACATCCTTTTTCTTTTACAATTTTTTAAATACACTTCTTTTATTTCAGGCAAGTAAAACACACGTTATGTGCCTATTACTTTGTAGCCCGTCCTTTTCACTTTACCTCCTCACTTTTCTACCTCTTCCACAACACTTATTTACACATCTATTAAGGCTTTCTTAGAAGCTCAGTCTTTCCCAGTCCGTTTAGTCTCTACTTAAACTAGAAGTTTCATTAGAATACTGCAATATATTTTAGTGAGCATTTACCTTTCACATAGAACAAAAGAAACACAACTATTTACATATTGGTTTACTTTAATATTTATTTATATATTTATTTTCAATCTGGTAGAATTCGTGGTTCATACCTTTTGAGATCCACTATGTTTCTTACTCCCAGGCGTTTGCCTGTTAATGGGTACTCTAAATAATAAGCATTCACATTGGGTATGGACACTATTTTAAATGGTCCATTATATATATATATATTTAAATTTGCTGATCTCGTTATTAATTTCACTTGACTTTTCATGTGTTTTTACAAGAACGAGATCACCTATTTTAAATTTAGGATTCCTTACTTTTTCGTCGTGACGACGAATTCTCGCATCTGCTTGTTTTCTCATCTTGTCTTTTACTAAGTTCTTTTTACTATCATAATCTAACTCAACTCTATTTGGAAATTCTAGTAGGTCTTCTACTAGACTTTTACTTCTTGTCTTTTTCAGGATTTCTTCTGGAGTAAATCCAGTGCTCTCGTTTGTTAATGAATTCATGATTTCTTCGAATTCACTCACATACATGCCCCACTTCTTGTGGTTACTATGGCAGTGCGTCCTAAATAACCAACCTATCTCACGCATATATCTTTCTGCTGGATTGCTTGATGGGTGATAAGCTGAGATATGTACTACTTCTACCTGTTTCTCAGTTATCCCATCCTTCCACATTTTTGAGCAAAACTGAACACCATTATCTGATAGTATTCTCTTTGGCTTCCCTACTTTCACAAAATAATCACACACCATTTTATCATACACAGCTCTGGCAGTAGCTTTTCTCAAGGGATAAAGCTTTATATACTTTGAGAAAAGTTCAACTGCTACAAATATGTACACAAAACCCCCCATGGTTTTCGGTAATGGTCCAAAGATATCTACTGCTACTATTTCTAATACTTCATCAGGTTTTATTGATTGCATGGGCCCTTGATTAGTTGCATTTGTTACTTTCGTCTTTTGGCATAGATCACAAGATCTTATCCTCTGTGCTACCCTTCGTGCCATGTTGTTAAAGGTAATGCATTCATCTAACTTATCGGTAAACTTCCGTGCACCACAATGGCCATATGCCAAGTGAACATAATCTATCAGCACTTCAGTGTGTTGTTCCGGCCAACATACTCTCCACTTCTCTGGATTATTTAATCTTTGAAGATACAGTACACCTTTATGTATTTTATATGAAGCCCTTATGTTAGTTGCGTCCGGATTGCCAAACTTGACCTTTACCGACTTGAGTGCATCATCATCACTTTGATATCTTCGCATATTCCGACATATTTCCCTAATTTTTTCTCTTCCTTCGGCTTTTTTGAAGTAATTCACCTCAAAAACATCTTCCCTATTCTTTACACTTTCTAGTGTCTCACCTCCTTCCGGTAATCTCGACAAAGCATCCGGTACTGCATGTTCTTTCCCTTTAACATACTTGATCTCTATATCAAATTGTTGTAAAAACAGCGCCCATCTGGTCAACCTGTTATGTAACAATCTGCAGTCCTTCAAAAATATTAAAGCTTTGTGGTCTGTATGGACCACAGTCTTATGTCCCCATAAGAAAAGTTGAAATTTTCTAAAACCCCATACTATAGCTAAAGCCTCCTTCTCTGAAACTGTATATTTTCTTTCGTACTTAGACATGGTTCTACTCGCAAATGCTATTTGTCTATGAGTTTTTTCCCCATCTATCATTACCTCCTGAAATATGGATACTCCCAATCCATAATCTGAACTATCTGTTGCCATGTGGAATGGTTCACACAGGTGAGGGTGCCATAACTTTATGTTTTTAGCCAAATTGTCTTTTAGCCGGTTGAATGCTGTTTCACATTCCTCAGTCCATATATACACACTGTTCTTCTTAAGTAGGTTGTTCAGATGTGGGCTATTGAACACTTGATCATCCACATACTTACGATAAAAGGAAAAAAGTCCTATAAACGACTTTAGTTGTTTTTTATTCTTGGGAGCCGGACAATTTCTTATTGCTTTGACTTTGTTGGGATCCTTTTCAATTCCCTCTGGTGTTACTATGTGACCTAAAAACTTTATTTCTTTCTTCACAAACTCGCATTTTTTCAGGTTCAGGGTCATTCCTCCTTTAATTAAAGCTTTGAACACCCTGTCGCATAACTCCATGTGCTCTTCCCATGTCCTTGTAGCAATTAACAAATCATCTACATAAACCGTGATTAGCGAACTAAGTTCACTCCCTAAAATTTTGTCTAAAGCCCGAATGAACACTGAAATGGAAGTATTTAGGCCAAATGGTACCACTGTGTAATGGTAGCAGTTGCCATTGAATAAAAATGCCGTGTACTTCCTAGACTCCTCACTTAATGGGATTTGCCAGTATCCTGCCGTTAGGTCTAAACTAGTCATGTACTTTACACCATTAAACTTCTGCAATAAATTATCCATGTTCTCTGGACGATCCAACTCCCTCTTCACTACTTTATTCAGAGTACGAGCATCTATCACAATTCGTACACTTCCATCCTTCTTACCTACTATCACCAATGGGTTATTATATGGGCTAGAACTCCGTTCAATGACCCCACATGAAACCATTTTATCTATTTCTTTTTGAACTGCTTCTTTCTTAGACAAGGGTACATTATATGGTGGTTTAAAGAAAGGTTCATGCTCCTCTACCTCCATGCAGTACTCATAATTTATCACTCGTCCCGGTTTGTCCGAAAATACCTCCTGATTTTCTTTCAGAATTTGCCATAGATCCTCCCTTTGAGCATCATATAGTCCTTCCGTTTTATCCACTACATTTCGAAGGAGTGTCTCCTTATTTCCATCTTCAACTATCTGCCTCACCAGAAACCAATCGAATTTTTGACCTATTCCTGAATCATGATCATCTCTAAATTCTACCCATCTCAGCTGGTTCTCTTCCATTACTCTAGATGATTCAAATGGTATTTCTAATACCACACTATCAACTTTACAAACTATTATCCCTTTGTCACAATCTATAATTACTTTTTGTTTTATTAACCAGTCAATGCCTAAAATGATCTTGGCACTGAGCTCTCGAACTACTAAAAATGCATTCGAAAATAGCTTGTTTTTTATCTTAAATTCCATCATCACTTGATGTTTAACAGGTTTACTACATTTCCCTGTCGCCCCTATCACTTTAACACCTGTTACTGGCATCATGACTACTTCTCGTTGCTCTTTGATCATCTCAAAAAATGCGTGCGAAATAGCACTTATTTGAGCACCCGTATCCAACAATACATATAAATCGTACCCACATACATTAATAGGTAGGATTGTTTGCATCCTATTGTCCTCTTTCATACTTTCTTTATCTTCCCATAATAAATCCTTTTCCACCGCCAAGTCTTGCCATATTATTTTTCCGGTTTTTATACTGACCATTCCATCCGGAGGTTTCTTTCTCCTTTTCATCCTAAATTCTTTCACCACTTTTTCCAATAGTCCTTCGTCTAGGCTCTTTAATGCCATCGCGTTCTCATTCGAATCTGTCATGCCTGAACTCTCGGTTGCGGAATCGGAAACTTCCTCTATTTCTTTTTCTCCCTGGATGCTTTCTGATGATTCTGACGATAATTCCTCCTCCTTAGAAATATGACCTTCTTCAGGTTCAAATAATTCTCGCAAATTATAATCCATTTCAATACTTCCCCTTTGTTGGATAGTGCATTCGCCACTCTTACTTTCATTATTTTCCCCTACTAATGGAATTCCAGTCTCACTCAACTCATTTGCTTCAGTACTACAGGGATCCCAACACTCTTTCTCTTGGTTAGATACACTTTCTCTAATTTCTTTAAAAGAATCTTCATCACAGTCATGTACTCTTGCTGTCACTAGGTACACATCATAATCGGTATGGCTCTCTAACACTGTCATATTCGGGTCCAAATTAATCACTTGAGTGGAAGATCTTTCTAATTGTGCTGGCTGGCTTTTGAGCTGATGTATATATTCTGCATACGAGGTAATTTCTGAATCGGCATGCGTCTCTGCACTATGCCCCTTTTTCTTATCCACCCTTTCCTCTTTAATTACTTCTCGATGCGATTCGTCGACTATTCGTACGAACCTTTTACCATAAGTCACATCACTCCTCCCTTGCCCCTGCCTCTCTGCACAGTTGCCATCCCTACCGACAAACAACGCCTTCTCTGACTCTTCCTTCATCAATTCGTCACTCTGACCGCGAATTGTACTTATTTCATTCACGTGAGCCTTCACATCCGACCGATATTCTTTTCCTACTTCATTTCCCTTAATAATTCCTCCCTGCTCTCTCTCCTCTGTTTGTATCCCTGCATTATACTTCGCAAAGTTTCGTTTATGTAACTGCTCTTCAGGCGAACGACGCACTATCCTACTATAGTACTGCCTACTCCGATCTTCCCTATATTTGGGCCATTTCTTTCTTTCCGCGCGCGTTAGGCCCTTGACCTGCGCGGTATTTAGTTTTCCTGATTTTGATAATGCATCCTGTTTCCCTGATAGTGTCCTCTCCCTCGCTGAGAGTTACCTTCTTGACCTCTTCCTCTCATCATGTTAATTTGCGGTTCATTCCTACCACCTTTTACTATTCCATTCTGATTTCTGAAACCTCGAAACTCTCTAGTTTCACGCCACCTATCTTCATTCTCGATTTTTTCTAAAAATTCATCGAATGTTCGATGAGTGCCTCCTACATAACGCTTTGAATCGTCAGGTAGCTTTTTCCACAACTCCCACACTATCTCCGATTCTGATCTACGATCTTTAAGATACTCCAAACGCTTGAACCATCCTTCACAGTATTCTTTCATGAGCCCACGCCCATGTTCTGGCATTCTGGCGACAACGAATTCTCTCCACAACCTATCTCTCTGTTGTGTGCTCCAGAATTCCTCAAGGAACTTTTCTTTGAAGGCTGTAAACTTCAAATTGTCGATATCCAAATTCAATCCCCAACGTTTAGCATGACCTGCTAAAGCGTCTATTACTAAATTAATTTTTTCTTTATCCGACATGTCTGTTGGTAAGACACGTTCACAATTTTTTATAAAATCCATTGGATGCCATCCACCTTGTTTCTTTTGAGGATCGTATTTTTCCTCCCTACTCAGTATTTCCGATTTTTGCATTACCAATGGGATACCACTACAGTTAAGAAACGTCTGATTCTGAACTTGCTGACTTAATAATTTTATCTCATTACGCAGTGTATTTTCCTGCTCCTGCACACATGCATCAAAACTCAACATGGTATTGCGCAGTGTTTCAATAACAGCTGCCGTTTCTTTAACAATCTCTTTCTTTAGAACTGGTACTATCACCTGTAATTTACTTTCAATTATCGGTTCTAATTTTTCACTAACCAAAGGTTCCACTGATTTCTCTATTCTCTGAATTTCGGTATCAAATCTTTTCTCTATTTCTGTGACTTTTCTCTGAACATTTGTTATTTCGGCCCTAATGCTATTTACTGATTTGTTTACCTCTGTGATACGTTGGCTTTGCGTATTCAAAATATCTAAATTGGCTTTTATTTTACCAGATAGGTTTTCATCCAATTGGGATATATGACTAGCCATTTCTGCTTTCAAACTAGCATTCCCTTCTCGAATTTGCGCCATCATCCTATTTAACAAACTTGTTAATTCCATATCCTCTACCTTGTGACTTGCATCCACAGATACATTGGGTTCACTTTTCACTACCTTTGGTTTCACTTCCCGTTCCTCCTGTCTTATGGGTGTGGATTCATCTATAAGATTTTCCAACCCTACAACAGTATCTATGGTCCCTAATTCTGGGTCTGACCTTGTAATGTTTTCGCCTTGCGCGTTACTATTCGACTCCATCTTATGCTGCTGTATTTCGTGCCTAATAGAAATGTTTATTAAACCAAGTACTACTTGTTTAACTCCTACTATTGGACTTTCTTTTGCTGCTTTGCAGGTTGTCGTCTTGAACTTACCAATTGTGGTATATTTGTCTACAACAGAATTTTAAATTTAAAATTTTCTTGAAACTACAAGTTTATATAAAACACTTTTATTGCAGCCATTATTCTACAAACTTGGTTAGTCCTGTCACGGTCGCCACATGCGACCGAACCGCTGAATCTTTCCATCAGTAAATGGGGTATGTTCTCCACTGACTCGATTGTTTTAACCCCCTCCACTGACAGAATGACCCACTTCCCAATTCCGTATGTATAAAACCAATACGGACTTGTAGCTGTCACGCCTTTGCGCTTAATGCTACGTATTTTAACTGTAAATAGCTCAGTCCCAATGGTAAGAGGCAGTAGTGAATTCACGTAGTTAATATTTGAATCCAGCACAGCTGCCACAAGCTCAGCTCACTTTTACTCCACTCCTACCCTCGCCATTGCACCACATTAACTAGGTGCTACGTGGACCTTGCTAAATTCACTTGCGTATACATTTTTGACCGTTACTCGCCAGTATTTACCTAATGAATAGTACACTCCTAACCGGACTATTTCCCTAAGAGCTGTGATGATTGAACGGGTTCGATCCACGGCCTACAGTGCCCTACAGTTCACTCGGTAACACTGCCTACCTGACCCACTTAACTTGGTAGTGAGCTTATGTATCCAATCACCACTGCTAGCAGCAGTGGATAATCCTATCAGCACGACGAGAGCAGCAGACTTACCGTCGAATCCTCCTTAAAATACTTATAACTATGGTCGCCAGCTCTGAAGGAGCAAAAGAATAAATCAATTTTTGGGCTTGTTTCAAAGTGAAATGGCTTGAGTTGAATTTAAACTTAATTCTGAATATTACTATTTCTGATCATTCTAGATGATTCTACAAAGCAAATACTCTCTCAATTTCTGTGAGTTGGCTTGGTAATTACTACCAAGACAGGTTATGCAACTTCGGTTAACAAAATTCTATCCTTCAACTTATTTAATGATTTTGGATATTACTCTTTGGACCATTGATACAGAATTAGTTAAGTGACTTTACTTGAAAGGTTGCTCAGAAAAATTTAAGTAACTGTAAATAGGCGACTCATTCTGGTGTGACCATTGCTCTTTTCAACATTCTTATACGCTAAAGTATTCTACAACCAAAAGAATTGTAAATGAAAGAGGCGATGGTGGCCTCAGTCTGATTTCACTATACTATGTTTGAGGTTACTACACTTTACAATGAACAACATGCGTAGTAATTTTACTCATTACTATATTCTGTCCTCTGCACTTGCCTAAAAGAAAACTGGTATTCTCCTTTTACATGTATACAAAGTTCGACTTAACAATTGCAAGCAGTCTTGCCTTGGGTAGACGTGTCGGTGCTGGTGGTGAGATGCCGGTGGCTAACGCAGCTCTTCACGCCTCATGCCCTTAATGGCGGCTGGAACTACGAGCTGTAGCACTCGTATAAGCTACTGCACGTCCGCCATAAAATCTGGGCACAGGAACTCTTACAATCAGCCCCAGTGGCATAGAGGTGGCTTCAACAACCATTCGTCGCGTTTTACTCCAAAAACGGCGACGATATTCGCCTCTTCGCTGTTGCACAATCACTTTTGCGTGAGCACAGTTACGCACGTCCGATCACGTCAACACTCCCCAGGCCATTCCATTGTTCAGTCCCTGTGTCTCCAGCTACCCCTAGCTACGCTCGTATCACCAAGAGTGGGGGCGTTCCCCTACCACCTTTTTACCGAAATCATTTAGTATTTAAGAATATTTATATTTACTACCCTGGAGTTCATACCAGTCATAATAATTTACTACTAGCGCTTTACAACATTAAATTATACAGTAATAACTTATAATTACCAAGAAAAAGAATACATTTGACTCTGAGAGCTTAGTGCATTGTCTGACAGGCAGAGCTAATTCCCAGTTTCGCCAATAGATGGCATCAGGGTGCACTCCCTGGCAGTCTCTCACAAGCGCGCCCATTTCCGACGCACGGGCTCCAAATTACTGTCAGCCCACCATCATTTCAGTTCCGTTACAAGCTCATTCAAGAATTGACATTCAAGATAACACATATATGAGAATTATTTAGATACCTTTTGTAGTTTCCTGTTAGTGTTCTCAATTTCTTTGATTGCACGTAAGTTAGTCAGTTAGTGAGTGAATTTCATGTCCCACAGATCATTTGTACAGCTAGTCATACAGATGTGAAATGAGTCATCTTACATCCACATTCCACATTCCACATTCCACAGTGAAAGAGACACTATTTCGCTTCGTTTTCAAATTTAACTTTTCTCCGTGTCAGACATTTTATATCACTGGGTAAGTGATCAAAACTTTTGGTTGCAGCATTCTGCACCATCTTTTTGTGCTGGAGATAACTGTAAAGTTGAGTAATGAATGTCATTGTCCTTTTTAATTGCATTGGATTATTTCCATCAAACTTCATGTGGTGGTAAACATATGGGAACACCAGCCAAAATGTCTAACTCCTTAAGTAAATGTCTAAAAGATGGTCATGGATGGGCGCCACATATTATTCTTACAGCAAGTTTTTGATCAATGAAGACTTTTTTTTGCATAAACATAAGTTTCCTCAGAACATTATTCCATTGGACATTACTGAATGAATGTCAGCTTACTGATTTGGTTCTCCCCATGGTTTTCAATGATTTGAAGTGCAAATGTGGCTAAACTAAGTTGTTTTAGGATTTTCAAAATGTGGTATTTCCATTTAAATTCTAATCTGTGCAGATGCCTAAAAATTTTGAAGCTTCTACCCTAGTTATTATCTCTTACCATGTGCTACACATACATTGGTGTAGTAGTTCTAGATCTGTAGAACCAAATATGTTGTCTCTTTTTGAAATTGAGAGTGAGACCACTTGCAGAAAACCATTCAATAATACTTTTAAGCACATTATTTACCATTTCATCTGTTACTGCACACTGTGGTGACAAAAGGCATAGGATACTTCCTAATATCATGTTGGACCTGCTTTGTCCTGGCGTAGTGCAGCAGCTTGAAGTGTCATGAGCTCAAAACAGTTCGCTGGAAGTCCTCTGCAGAAATATTGAGCCATGCTACCTCTACACCCATCTGTGATTGCAGATGTGTTGCTGGTGCCAGGTTTTATGCACGAATTGACCTCTCAATTATTTCCGATAAATGTTCGATACGATTCATGTTAGGCAATCTTGGTGTCTAAATCATTTGCTCAAATTGTCCAGAATGTTCTTCAGAACAATTACAAACAATTGTGGCCTAGTGCCATAGAGCAATGTCATCCATATAATTCCATCATTGTTTGGGAACATGACATCCATGAATAGCTGATAAATGGTCTCCAAATAGCCAAACATCCAGAGGACCCAGTCCATTCCATGTAAACTCAGCCTACACCATTATCGAGCCACCACCAGCTTGCGCAATGTCTAGTTGGCAACTTGGGTCCGTGGCTTTGTTGGTCTATGCCATACTTCAACCCTATCGTCAGCTCTTCCCAACTGAACAGGACTCATCTACCCAGACCATGGTTTCCCAGTTGTCTAGGGTCCATCCAATATGGTCATGAGCCCAGGAGAGATGCTGCAGGTGATGTGCTGTCAGCGAAGGCACTTGCAAAGTTCACCTGGTGCCACAGCCCATTAATGCCAAATGTTGCCACACTGTCATAATGGATAGATTTGTCATACATCCCACATTGATTTCTGTGGTTACTTCATGCAGTGTTGCTTGTCTATTAGTACTGACACCCCTACGCAAATGCCAGTGCTCTTTGTAATTAAGTGAAGGGTGTCATCCACTGCATTGTCCTTGGTGAGAGGTAATGCCATTGTGGTATTCTTGGCACACTCTTGACACTGTGAATCACAGAATATTAAATTCCATAGCCATTTCCAGAATGGAATGTCCTGTGCATCAACTTCCAACCACCATTCCACATACAAAGCTGTTAATTCCCATCGTGCAGCCATAATCACATCAGAAGCCTTTACGCATGAGTCTCCTGAATACAAGTAACAGCTCCACTAATGTACTGCCCTTTTATATCTTTTGTATGTGATACTACCACATCTGTGTATGTGCATATTGTTATCCCATGACTTTTGTCCCCTCATCGACATTGTGTATCTGTATCTGTGGATTGATCATTATACTAATCTACAAAAAGAAATAACAGTGGACCTAAAATTGAGCCTTGTGGAACCCCATTCTTTTGGTTAAATATGACATTATCAGTTGGTTGGCTATACTATCAGCTCCATAAAACCTCTTTTTGTCTTGAAGAATATTGTGATTCACGCAGTCAAATGCCGTAAGTAAGGTACAGAATATACCAGTTGGTGCTATTTTGTTATTTAACACTTGTAAAATTTGATGAGTGAACATGTAAATGGCACCTCAGTTAAGCAACTCTACTGAGGGTATTATTGTTGCTTACATGGCATCCTATTCTACATCATCTTCTCAGAAGTTTTGGAAGATGATATCATTAGTGAAATGGGCCAGTAGTTATTGATATCTCCCCTGTCGCTTTTCTTATAGAAGAACTTGACAATGGCATATTTCACCTTCTCTGACGAAATGCCCTGAGTTAGTGATTACATATTTCGGGAAAGACGGCACTTATTACACCTATATGGGAGCAAGCCTTTAGTTCTCTTTAGTATGGGTTACTGTTTAAGGATTGCAATGTTATGTGCTATATGAATATACGTTTAATTTGCAATAATCATTGTTTCATATAGTGGTAATTATGATTGAAGTTCTTTCTTTTGTTTTTCTCCAGCTCTGCTTTAAATTTACTGTTCACAAGGTCACCAAGAAGTTTTACACATTAGCTTTCATCCAATAAGCTCACTAATTCATTTGCGCATTCACTCACACGTTATGTTCTGTATCTCCAGTCATATTAGCAATGGGGAATGGGTTATGGACTAAGTACCCATTTCTGGAAGCTGTACCCAAAGTTAGTTGTTTGGTAAGCCATAAAATTTCCTGTTTTGTTGTTAGTAGTAAATTTGTTTCCTGTTATAATTTATAAGTCATTTCATCCATCACATTAGCTGTGTTTTACATTATTGAAGTGAGGCTCTTTAATGGTCCATATTTTCCATCATGTAACATTGCATTTTTTTACACATGCACTTAAATATCTTACCAAAATGCCTTGTATCAATGAATGGCATATTTGATTTTCCTCACATACAAAACTTGTTTTAAAATGCATTGGTGGTAGTTTTTATTTTAATTTCTTCTTAAAATCCTGCCACATAGAAAACAACATGAGAGTGTCACTTCGTTTATACCATCTCCAACATTTTGAAACCAGTGTCTCAAAACAGAACCTGAAATTGGGGACAACAGCTGGAATGTCATTATTAGATAAGTTATGCTATGTAATCTGAACCATGTTTCATCAATAAGGAATTCAGTCACTTTTCCCAATGGTTCCTTTTCCAGGTTGTACTACAGCTGTTGTTCATTGCGGATGTGGCACGCCGTCGTGTACATCTCCCTGAACATGACCGCAGCAAACCTGGGCGTCAAGTAGTAACCTTCCTCTTGATCTGCAATGTCACAATGTGGGTCATTTACACATTTGAAGCACAGAAGGTTATTGCTAATCCTGTTCAAGTAAGTACAAAAGTTATTTTAAACCCTGCCATATGGAATATCTGATTCAATATATGCAGGATTTTTCAAATGGTGAGTGACTAGATTTACTTTACCAGCAAACAGTTATAAGAACTCTTTGAGCTTTGGAAATGGAATAAGAAAATTTTTTGAAGATTGTAAATCACCAATGAAATATTTTAATTTGTGTGGGGGTGGAGGGTGGGGCGGTGTACACATTGCTTTGTGTACCTTCCAAAGGAGTAGTTTTTCTGAAAGTAGTTCTGCTAGTAATAATTCATCTCCAATCTGCTTTTCAGTACTTGTTCTCTTTAGGGAGGAGTGATCTGTCCTTATACACGTTCCTAGATTTCATCATGGGTTTTCTATTTATTTGAGTCTAGGTGAGATATTTTTTATTTGTTCTCATTTCTTGACCATACATTGACTTTTTAGAATTACTAGTGTTCATACAAAGATAAGTCACTTCAGCCAAGAGGCAGTAAAAAGAACATGTGACATTATTCTGTTTCCCAGCTATCATGTGTTAATCAGAATTGTTAAAGATGAAAACCAGAACTTGTAAAAAGTTTTACATGGTGTCTGGGATTCATAGATTCTGAGAAAGCTTTTGTCTCAGTTTCAACAAAATCTGCACTAACAACCCTTAAGAAGCAGGCCAATCAGTGTTACTCATATAAATATCTGTTGATTAGTCTTCATCAGAACTGGAAGAGGAATCATTTAAGCAGCCTACATATCACTGAATCTATTCTCAGAGGCCCTAGAGAAAGTAATCATATTCTTAAGTTGGAAAATGAAGAAGTTTCCATTTTTTAACATTAAGGAATAGTACATACTAAAGGAAAATATGTGTCAGAGCCATTTCCATTTTGCTAATGACATTGCACTGTTTGCTTCTACTATAGATAAACTTAAGCAACAAATAGAAGGATTTAATAAAGCAAGTTTGAAAGTAGGTCTTAAAATCAATTTTAATATGACAGAAATAAGCAATACCACAAATAGAAAACTGTGTGAATTAATTGTGAAGCATAGAAGCAGCTTATGAATTTTTTGTGTTTAGAACAGTTGAAGATGATGATTAGATAGATAACAAAAGAGTAAAAGTGGCATTAATTGCTTCAGGTGAACAAAACTTGGCTTTACAAACTAAGCTTCTTTCAAACTGTCAAAGAGGAAAGCTTACAGTCAGATGCATTACAGGTTTTTACTTGTATGACACAAGGCATAGACTCAATTATGGAAACAACTCGTAAACTGAGCATTGCTCAAATATCAATGGAGATGTGTATGTTGGGAAAACAAACAGTAAGACAAAGAGACAGGAACACAAATAAACAGGTCAAGGAATAATCTGGAAGGCACGCATAATTATGACTGTAATGAAAATCAAATGGAGGTGGACAGAACTTACCAAGTAATTGGATGGTAGATTGACCTAGGAAGGTCTTTGGTGAATTACAACAGATAGAAAAACATAAGCAATGACCAAGACAGTGATCTAGGGTAGGTAGGTGTCATCAGAGCATCTTATATGCGGGTTGTTAAAGATGGTAAGGCTTACATATGTCTAGAGGAGGCCTTGATCCAGGAATTTAATGTCTGATGGCTATTGCTGCTGGCAAGAATGGTGGTGATATTGACATTCCACACACAACTTATCTTATCTCCGCTTCTCTTCATTGTTCCCCCAGCTATGCCTACACGTTCCATATCATAGTCCTGTCAGGTCTGTCTGTCTCTGGGGCAGATCAGAATGATACAGATGTTAGTCTCTATTTTCAATGTGCTTCTTTTCCCCATTGTTTGCCCTCCCCAGTGTCCCCAACTTCCTGTTTTTTCTGAGCCATTGCTTTCTCTTTTCTTTTATCGTGTTTCATAAATGACTGATAAATATATTTTTTATCTTTGAATTCACTTTTGTAGCCTCCTCTGCCACAGTAATGAGGATGGTCTGTTAGTTAGTTATGTGTTCCATAGAGCATATCCGCAATAAAAGTTATAATGTAGAATGTGTCGATTTAAGAGAAGTAGAACACACTTTTTTTAAGTTGGTTGGCTGGTTGATTTGGGGTAGGGGACCAAACAGTGAGGTCATTGGTCCCATTGAGTTAGGAAAGGATAGGGACGGAAGTTGGTTGTGCCCTTTCAAAGGAACCATCCCAGCATCTGCCTGAAGTGATTTAGCGAAGTCACGGAAAACCTAAATCAGGATGGCTGGACATGGGTTTGAACCATAATCCTCCTGAATGCGGGTCCAGTGTGCTAACCACTTCTATTCAAGAATTTGGATATAGTGTAGAAAGAGTTATTATGGAGAAATGCCTTTAATCTACATTTGAAATCACTCCTGCTATCAGTCAGACATTTTATTTCCATAGATAGATTGTAAAACAGCATAATAGCCACATATTTGACACCTTTCTATGCCATAGTTAGATTTGTGAGAGAGTAACTCAGATCATTTTTTCTTCTAGTTTTCTACTTGTTGATATATCTGTTAATCTCAGACACTGGTGGATTGTTGGTTTCAAATTCAGTAAGTGAATAAATGTGTTGTAGGACCAAAGTTAATATTCCCAGCTACTCAAAGAGATGCCTGCATGATGTACATGTGTGAATCCCACACATAATTCTAATTACTTTCTTTTGTGCAATGAATGCTTTCTAATTAAGTGATGAATTGCCCCAGAATACCAACCCATTAGACATCATAGAATTAACAGATTGACTTCTATAGCACCAAAGCTGACAGTTATTCTTATGGCAAATGTAGCTAAATGTAACCATTTTAGCAATATGGTTTTTCCAGTTTTAAGTTTTCTTAAGTATTCACAGCTGAAAACTAAGAACTTTCAACCTTGTTTATTATTTTTTGCTGGTATACAGGGTTAATACAGGGTGGGATATTTTTGACAGTACAAAACCTGATGAACAATGTATTTTGAAAGTTTAAAGCAAGCCCATTTGTGTAAAATCATTCAGTAACTTTCACTAAAACATCATTATTATATTCTCTATTAATATCTCTGCTTCACTTTGTAACAATGCTTGTATCATATCCAAAGAGCTCTGATTTCACCATCTGATTCAAATAAAATTATAAATAATTTACATAAAGCAAGAACAATAGTGGATCGATGATTGAACTTGTGGGACTTCCATTATAATTTCTCCCCTCGAGCATGATGTGGTGTCCCTCTTTGTATTACTCAGACAGCTTAGGGTAACTTTCTACATTCTGTTTCTTAATTAAGAACTAAACCAGGAACTACATATTCAATAAAAACTTAACTTCTCTGTGACTGTTTGTCTAGCTGTGGATAACATTCCGTACATTTGTGTGTTGTATGTTAATCAAATGTAATGATTAACTTCACGACTGCTATCTCCAGTTCATAAAACAGGTGTAATGACTGTTTCCCTGTTTCTGGTTGCACATATTCCACAAAGATTTGCATTCATAGTTTTTGGTCCAAGCTGTAAATTCCTGGTAATTAAAATAACTTCTTGTAATATTTTGAATTAATTTTTGTAGAGTGTAATTGCTTTCATTTGCCAATGTATATAGCTCTTTCTCTGTGTGTGTCAGATAATTTATTATTGATGTTAAATAGCAGAAATGAAATAATACTTCTGGATTATCTCCTACCAGAATCTTTCAGAAAGTCTACAGTGAAATCATTGCAGGCTATTGGCTGATAGTACAATAAAGAATAAAGAAGTCTATTAAAAAGCCAGTGGGAATTTGTACAGTGTAATTTTTCATCAAAACATCACAACTACATTTTTAAATGTGATGATTTTTCAAAAATGTTGAATCAAGCAGATTTTGTTATTTTGTATTTGCTTTTACTTATGAGGAAACTATTATTATTTCTGCATTTACTGAATACGAAGGGTGTACCACTGTATGGCTGCCTAATTTATCTACTAGACTGCAGGAGGTATACACAGATAAATTGCTTTTTCAGGGTGTGCAAACCTCCTAAACAAATAAAAAATCCATTTAACAATATTATGAAAAGGAAAGCTGCTGTCCATCATAAAACAGAGATGCTGGAATCCATTTAGCTTGTTTTAGTAATACAAAAAATTTAATTTTCAATGCATCCCTATTTATTTTATATCTCTCATGATTTATTTCAAATCAGCCCTACTGGATCTAAACTCAGAAAGGTGATCCCATTGACTCCAATAATCACATAGATCCTACTTTGTACAAGGACACCTCTCATCAAGCCACAAATACTTTCTGCCAGAGGCTTTTCCATCTCTTGTTCAGGTGTATGCAATAAATTTCATAACAGCAGCAATAAACACAGCTCCAACACAAGATTTACCACCAATTAAAAGCAGCCAAGTTAATTTCACATATACACAGGGAAAAATAATAAGAGACTATGGACTAGGGAAAAGGAATGAGAAGGAAAGCTACATGGTAGAATTTTGTACACAGTATAATTCAATCATTGATAACACTTGATTTAAGAATCATAAAAGATAGTTGTACATGGAAGTGACTTGGAGACATGAGAAGGTTTCAGAAATATTATATAATGGTAAAACAGAGACTTCAAATCCAAATTTTGAACGGTGACAAGTTTCTAGTAACAGATGTGGACTCTGACCATGAGTTATTGATTATGAATTACAGAGTAAAACTAACAAAATTGCAGAAAGTCTGGAAATTAAGGAGATGGGACATGGATAAGCTAACACACAGAGGTTGTTGGGAGTCAAAGGGAGAGTTAGGCAATGAGTAACTGAGACAGGGAAAAAGGAACAAAGTAGAAAATGAATGGGTAGCTTTGAGAACTGAAATAATGATGGTAGTAGAGAATCAAATAGGTTAAAAGACAAAGTCCGATATAAAATCCTTGGATAAAACATTAGATTTGAATTTAAATTGGACTGAACTTAAAAGACAATATTATAGAAAGGGAAGAAGATGAAGATGAGATGAAATATAAGATATTGCAAAAATTTGACAAAGCACCGAAAGATCTAAATAAAAACAAGGCCTCGGAAGTAAAAAAACATTCCATTAAATTCATTGTGAGCCTTGGAAGAAATATCACTGCCAAACCTATTCCACCTGGTAAGTGAGATATATAGGACTGTGAAATACTGTCACACAGCAAGAAGACTGTAATAAATCCAATTCCAAGGGGGGGATTTTCACCTGCCTCGAGATGACTGGGTGTTAGTGTTGTCCTCATCATTTCATCATCATCCAGGAAAGTGGCCCAATTGGACTGAGCAAAGATTGGGTAATTGTACGGGCGCTGATAACCACGCTGTTGAGCACCCCACAAACCAAACATCATCATCATCCAATTCCAAAGAAAACAGGTGCTGATGGGTGTGAATGTCAGTTTGGGTTTCAGAGAAATGTAGAAGCATACAAGGCAATACTGACACTACAACTTCCTTAGAATATATACTGAAGAGAGGCAAACCTATGTTAATAGCATTTGTACACTTAGAGCAAGCTTTTTCCAATGTTGACCAGACTACACTCTTTGACATTCAGAATGTAGCAGAGATAAAATACAACTTGTACAGAAACCAGCAGCAGTTACAAGAACCAAAGATGATGAAAGGGAAGAAGTAATTGAGAAGGGAGAGAGACAGAGTTGTAGCCTATCCCTGATGTCATTCATTCTGTACCTTTAGTAGTGGTGGTGGTAGTAGTAGTAGTAGTAGTAGTAAAGGAACCCAAGGAGAAATTGGGGGAGGAAAGAAGAAAGGAGATGAAATAAGACATTGAGGATCTCTGATGATATTGTAATTCTGTGAGATATAGCAAAGGCCTTGGAAAATAAGTTGAATGAAATGGACAGTGTTTTCAAAAGAGATTATAAGATGGTTACCATCTAAAAAAAATAAGAAGAGCATGTGGAATGTAATCTAATTCAGCACAACAGTCAGCCTTTTGTTGACCACATCTTTAAAATGCACACTGTAGTGCCATAGCTGTGCTGTTCTACCCTGGTCACATATTACCTTATATTTGATTGGGTGAGATGGTGTAAGGGTTGCAGCACTGGACTCTGGTTGAGGAGCAGGTTTCAAATTCCTGTTCAGCCATTTGGATTTAGGTTTTCTACAATTTCCATAAAGAATCCAAGGTGAATACCAAATTGGTTCATTTGAAAAGACATGGCCAGTTTCCATTCTTCTATTTAACCTTTCTGAGCATTTGCTGAGCCACTAATGATATCATTGTTCACAGTATGCTATATCCTACTCTTTGATTTCCCTCCTAATGTAAAGGTTTTTAACATGTGTGTTACATGTTCCACCTACTATGACTGATTTTCATTTCCTAAACCCCTGCACAGTTCACATGTTTGAGGCTAGTAATTATGTTCATAATACTAATGGCTTGGTAAGTTTCATCACATCTATCTATCCTGCCGCACTTACACATCTTCCATGGCTACCATCAAATAACAATAGTTGTTATTTCCCATTACTTTCACTTTCAACTGAGCGTTGTGTGTTTCATCAGAGCTGGCCTCATTCTTACTTAACTTAAAACTAAATAAGGCTAGCTGCTTCTACCTTGCATAACAAATCAGACTTGTTGTTTATTGAAAATTTAATGTGTTTGTATAGTTGTCCCATTTTCATTTGTTACTAGTTACTCTTCCGAATATTGCACAATATTTTTCTTCCATTCCTTTTCTTTTTTCCTTTTACAATTCAACCTGAATGACACAAACCTTTGCATCCTTTTCACCAATTCACTTGTCTCTCCAACATATTCAGCAGTTTCCCAGGAGAGCCTCCCCAAAAATTGTCCAATGGTAATATATCGGCCAACTACCTTCACATATAATCCAGACCAGATTATAGTAGGTGTATTGTATTGAACTGAGGACCTAGAAACGATGGAGAGGCTTCGTCTCCACTGTAGCCCGCAGTGGTTCACGACCCCTCAACAAGCTACAGCAGTCCACTCACCCCACCGCTGCCCCACACCGAACCATTGGTTATTATGCAGTACGGCCCCCTGTGCCTCCCCCCCCCCCCCCCCACACCCCCCCCCCCCCCCCCAAGGGAACGTCTCACATCAGACAAGTGTAACTCTAATATGTTTGCGTGGTAGAGTAATTATGGTGTACGCGTACGTGGAGAAAGTGTTTGCACAGCAATCAATGACATAGTGTAACTGAGGCAGAATAAGGGGAACCAGCCTGCATTTGCCAAGGCAGATGGAAAACTGCCACAGACTGGCCGTTACACCAGACGTCAACATTAATCCATCGGGCGGATTCGTGCCAGGGACTGGCACAACGTCCTGTCCAGAAATCAATGCATTAGACCGCACCATAGTTGGTGTACTTTTCATTCCAAAAGATCCATAGTAAGGAGATCTTCCAGGATGTAGACTGTGTAGAGAACAAAATTATACAATAAATATTTACAAAGAAAAATGGGTGTAGTAATGTACTTTCTACAGATCCCAAGTTAATGGTCCTCATGGATGAGGAATAATAAAAAAATCTTAAACACATTTTAGTTTAAAAGGTAATAACAAAATTCTCACAAAACATGTAAATGTTCAATATTATGAAATGCATATGTTAATTCTTAGGCTACTGTGACCACATATTATCAGATAGAAAAATCATTTTAGAGTACTTATTTGCAATGATCGCATTGCTTCCCTGAATTTGTATGGAAGTCTGATTGTACATAATACTCACATTATTTGATATCATCGGTAACACATACACCTGAGTCAGTCATGCTAAGTAATTCAGCAGGAGGAACTGGCCTTCGATAAATCGTGTACATGCTTCTGAAACTGAACTTCATTAGTAGTTAAGCTTTCTATGGCTGGTGGCAATTTGTTGAAATTTGTGTAGCTAAATAATGGACACCTTTCTGGACCAAATTAAATGACTTTAAATCTTCATGAAGGTTAGTCATTTTCTAGTATTGATTCCATGAACCAAGTTGTTGGTTTGAAAAAAAAAGAAAAAAACTGTTAATGACAAATTTCTTTAAAGAATAAATGTATTGAGAAGCTCTAGTTAGATCCCTAGTTCCATAAACAGACCACTGCAGGAAGTTTTGGGTTCACATCACAAATAATTCATATTACATATGTTATGGATTTAGAAATTTTGACATGGCTTGATGAGTTACCCCAAAAATAATCCAGTGGGATGAAAGGAAACAAAGAGTATTAGGTTTTTTATACCACCTATGACTGACAACATTCACAGTGTAAACAGAAATTTGTCTTGGCACACCAGCAGTTCTGTGATATGCACCCCCAATCTGAATTTATCATCAAGCAGTAATCCCAAGAATTTGACACTGTCAACTTCTTCTATCTGTTTAACATTATATTTTAGGCATATACCAATGTGAGACATCTTACAAAGTCTGAACTATATATAACATGATTTTTCAAAATTTCCTGACAAAAGAATTTGCTACAACCATGATCCCTGAAAATTTCTCATCAACTGATCATTCTAATACTATACTTGATTTGCTATTTATTGAAACGTTTGTGTCAGCTGATAATGAAAAAAACTTGATATCTAGCAAGTGTCATCCTCTTCCCCCCCCCCCCCCCCCCCCACCCCCCATCTTTGTTGTTGCTACTGTCCAGAAGAAAGGAAGAGAAGAAAATGTAGTAGGTGAATATGGATTGGGGCGAAGAAATGAAAGAGGAAGCCGCCTGATAGAATTTAGCACAGAGCACAACTTAATCATAGCTAACACTTTGTTCAAGAATCATAAAAGAAGATTGTATACATGGAAAAATCCTGGAGATACTATAAGGTATCAGATAGATTATATAATGGTAAGATGGAGATTTAGGAACCAGGTTTTAAATTGTAAGACATTTCCAGGGACAGATGTGGACTCTGACCACAATCTATTGGTTATGAACTGTAGATTAAAACTGAAGAAACTGCAAAAAGGTGGGAATTTAAGGAGATGGGACCTGGATAATCTGACTAAACCAGAGGTTGTACAGAGTTTCAGGGAGAGCATAAGGCAACAATTGACAGGAATGGGGGAAAGAAATACAGTAGAAGAAGAATGGGTAGCTTTGAGGGATGAAGTAGTGAAGGCAGCAGAGGACCTAGTAGGTAAAAAGACGAGGGCTAGTAGAAATCCATTGGTAACAGAAGAAATATTGAATTTAATTGATGAAAGGAGAAAATATAAAAATGCAGTAAATGAAGCAAGCAAAAAGGAATACAAACGTCTCAAAAACGAGATCGACAGGAAGTGTAAAATGGCAAAGCAGGGATGACTACAGGATAAATGTAAGGATGTAGAGGCTTATCTCACTAGGGGTAAGATAGATACTGCCCACAGGAAAATTAAAGAGACCTTTGGAGAAAAGAGAACCACTTGCATGAATATCAAGAGCTTTGAGGGAAACCCAGTTCTAAGCAAAGAAGGGAAAGCAGAAAGGTGGAGGGAGTATATAGAGGGTCTATACAAGGGCAATGTACTTGAGGACAATATTATGGAAATGGAAGAGGATGTAGATGAAGATGAAATGGGAGATACAATATTGCGTGAAGAGTTTGACAGAGCACTGAAAGACCTTAGTCGAAACAAGGCCCCGGGAGTAGACAACATTTCATTAGAACTACTCACGGCCTTGGGAGATCCAGTCCTGACAACACTCTACCATCTGGTGAGCAAGATGTATGAGACAGGCGAAATACCCTCAGACTTCAAGAAGAATATAATAATTCCGATTCCAAATAAAGCAGGTGCTGACAGATGTGAAAATTACCGAAGAATCAGTTTAATAAGTCATGGATGCAAAATACTAACGCATATTCTCTACAGACGAATGGAAAAACTGGTAGAAGCTGACCTCTGGGAAGATCAGTTTGGATTCCGTAGAAATATTGGAACACGTGAGGCAATACTGACCCTATGACTTATCTTAGAAGGTAGATTAAGGAAAGGCAAACCTACGTTTCTAGCATTTGTAGACTTAGAGAAAGCTTTTGACAATGTTGACTGGAATACTCTCTTTCAAATTCTGAAGGTGGCAGGGATATAATACAGGGAGCAAAAGGCTATTTACAATTTGTACAGAAACCAGATTGCAGTTGTAAGAGTCGAGGGGCATGAAAGGGAAGCAGTGGTTGGAAAGGGAGTGAGACAGGGTTGTAACCTATCCCCGATGTTATTCAATCTGTATATTGAGCAAGCAGTGAAGGAAACAAAAGAAAAATTCGGAGTAGGTATTAAAATCCATGGAGAAGAAATAAAAACTTTGAGGTTCGCCAGTGACATTGTAATTCTGTCAGAGACAGCAAAGGACTTGGAAGAGCAGTTGAACGGAATGGACAGTCTCATGAAAGGAGGGTTTAAGATGAACATCAACAAAAGCAAAACGAGGATAATGGAATGTAGTCGAATTAAGTCAGGTGATGCTGAGGAAATTAGATTAGAAAATGAGACACTTAAAATAGTAAAGGAGTTTTGCTATTTGGGGAGCAAAATAACTGATGATGGTCTGCTTGTGTCTGTATATGTGTGGATGGATATGTGTGTGTGTGCGAGTGTATACCTGTCCTTTTTTCCCCCTAAGGTAAGTCTTTCCACTCCCGGGATTGGAATGACTCCTTACCCTCTCCCTTAAAACCCACATCCTTTCATCTATCCCTCTCTTTCCCTCTTTCCTGGCGGGGCGGCTGTTGGTTGCGAGGGCTGGGATTTTGTGTGTGTATTTGTGTTTGCTTGTGTGTCTGTCGGCGTGCCAGCGCTTTCGTTTGGTGGGTCACATCGTCTTTGTTTTTGGATGTATTTTTTCCCACGTGGAATGTTACCCTCTCTCTCTCTCTCTCTCTCTCTCTCTCTATATATATATATATATATATATATATATATATATATATATATATATATATATATATCGGAGAGATAGAGAGAGAGAGAGAGGGAAACATTCCATATATATATATATATATATATATATATATATATATATATATATATAAAAAGAAGGATGATGAGACTTACCAAACAAAAGCGCTGGCAGGTCGATAGACACACAAACATACACACAAAATCTGCTTTCGCAACCAACGGTTGCCTCGTCAGGAAAGAGGGAAGGAGAAGGAAAGACAAAAGGATATGGGTTTTAAGGGAGAGGGTAAGGAGTCATTCCAATCCCGGGAGCGGAAAGACTTACCTTAAGGGGAAAAAAGGACAGGTATACACTCGCACACACACACACATCCATCCATACATACAAGACACAAGCAGACATTTGTAAAGGCAAAGAGTTTGAGCAGAGATGTCAGTCGGGACAGAAGTACAGAGGCAAAGATGATGTTGAAAGACAGGTGAGGTATGAGCGGCGGCAGATTGAAATTAGGAATTAGCGGAGATTGAGGCCTGGCGGATAGCGAGAAGAGAGGATATGCTGAAGGGCAAGTTCCCATCTCCGGAGTTCTGACAGGTTGGTGTTAGTGGGAAGTATCCAAATAACCCGGACGGTGTAACACTGTGCCAAGATGTGCTGGCCGTGCACCAAGGCATGTTTAGCCACAGGGTGATCCTCATTACCAACAAACACTGTCTGCCTGTGACCATTCATGCGAATGGACAGTTTGTTGCTGGTCATTCCCACATAGAACGCTTCACAGTGTAGGCAGGTCAGTTGGTAAATCACGTGGGTGCTTTCACACGTGGCTCTGCCTTTGATCGTGTACACCTTCCGGGTTACAGGACTGGAATAGGTGGTGGTGGGAGGGTGCATGGGACAGATTTTACACCGGGGACGGTTACAGGGGTAGGAGCCAGAGGGTAGGGAAGGTGGTTTGGGGATTTCATAGGGATGAACTAAGAGGTTACGAAGGTTGGGTGGACGGCAGAAGGACACTCTTGGTGGAGTGGGGAGGATTTCATGAAGGATGGATCTCATTTCAGGGCAGGATTTGAGGAAGTCGTATCCCTGCTGGAGAGCCACATTCAGAATCTGATCCAGTCCTGGAAAGTATCCTGTCACAAGTGGGGCACTTTTGGGGTTCTTCTGTGGAAGGTTCCGGGTTTGAGGAGATGAGGAAGTGGCTCTGGTTACTTGCTTCTGTACCAGGTCGGGAGGGTAGTTACGGGATGCAAAAGCTGTTTTCAGGTTGTTGGTGTAATGGTTCAAGGATTCCGGACTGGAGCAGATTCGTTTGCCACGAAGACCTAGGCTGTAGGGAAGGGACCGTTTGATGTGGAATGGGTGGCAGCTGTCATAATGGAGGTACTGTTGCTTGTTGGTGGGTTTGATGTGGACGGACGTGTGAAGCTGGCCATTGGACAGGTGGAGGTCAACGTCAAGGAAAGTGGCATGGGATTTAGAGTAGGACCAGGTGAATCCGATGGAACCAAAGGAGTTGAGGTTGGAGAGGAAATTCTGGAGTTCTTCTTCACTGTGAGACCAGATCATGAAAATGTCATCAATAAATCTGTACCAAAGTTTGGGTTGGCAGGCCTGGGTAACCAAGAAGGCTTCCTCTAAGCGACCCATGAATAGGTTGGCGTACGAGGGGGCCATCCTGGTACCCATGGCTGTTCCCTTTAATTGTTGGTATGTCTGGCCTTCAAAAGTGAAGAAGTTGTGGGTAAGGATGAAGCTGGCTAAGGTAATGAGGAAAGAGGTTTTAGGTAGGGCGGCAGGTGATCGGCGTGAAAGGAAGTGCTCCATCGCAGCGAGGCCCTGGACATGCGGAATATTTGTGCAATGGAGCACTTCCTTTCACGCCGATCACCTGCCGCCCTACCTAAAACCTCTTTCCTCATTACCTTAGCCAGCTTCATCCTGACCCACAACTTCTTCACTTTTGAAGGCCAGACATACCAACAATTAAAGGGAACAGCCATGGGTACCAGGATGGCCCCCTCGTACGCCAACCTATTCATGCGTCGCTTAGAGGAAGCCTTCTTGGTTACCCAGGCCTGCCAACCCAAAGTTTGGTACAGATTTATTGATGACATTTTCATGATCTGGACTCACAGTGAAGAAGAACTCCAGAATTTCCTCTCCAACCTCAACTCCTTTGGTTCCATCAGATTCACCTGGTCCTACTCTAAATCCCATGCCACTTTCCTTGACGTTGACCTCCACCTGTCCAATGGCCAGCTTCACACGTCCGTCCACATCAAACCCACCAACAAGCAACAGTACCTCCATTATGACAGCTGCCACCCATTCCACATCAAACGGTCCCTTCCCTACAGCCTAGGTCTTCGTGGCAAACGAATCTGCTCCAGTCCGGAATCCTTGAACCATTACACCAACAACCTGAAAACAGCTTTTGCATCCCGTAACTACCCTCCCGACCTGGTACAGAAGCAAGTAACCAGAGCCACTTCCTCATCTCCTCAAACCCGGAACCTTCCACAGAAGAACCCCAAAAGTGCCCCACTTGTGACAGGATACTTTCCAGGACTGGATCAGATTCTGAATGTGGCTCTCCAGCAGGGATACGACTTCCTCAAATCCTGCCCTGAAATGAGATCCATCCTTCATGAAATCCTCCCCACTCCACCAAGAGTGTCTTTCCGCCGTCCACCTAACCTTCGTAACCTCTTAGTTCATCCCTATGAAATCCCCAAACCACCTTCCCTACCCTCTGGCTCCTACCCCTGTAACCGCCCCCGGTGTAAAACCTGTCCCATGCACCCTCCCACCACCACCTATTCCAGTCCTGTAACCCAGAAGGTGTACACGATCAAAGGCAGAGCCACGTGTGAAAGCACCCACGTGATTTACCAACTGACCTGCCTACACTGTGAAGCGTTCTATGTGGGAATGACCAGCAACAAACTGTCCATTCGCATGAATGGACACAGGCAGACAGTGTTTGTTGGTAATGAGGATCACCCTGTGGCTAAACATGCCTTGGTGCACGGCCAGCACATCTTGGCACAGTGTTACACCGTCCGGGTTATCTGGATACTTCCCACTAACACCAACCTGTCAGAACTCCGGAGATGGGAACTTGCCCTTCAGCATATCCTCTCTTCTCGCTATCCGCCAGGCCTCAATCTCCGCTAATTTCAATCTGCCGCCACTCATACCTCACCTGTCTTTCAACATCATCTTTGCCTCTGTACTTCCGTCCCGACTGACATCTCTGCCCAAACTCTTTGCCTTTACAAATGTCTGCTTGTGTCTGTGTATGTGTGGATGGATATGTGTGTGTGTGCGAGTGTAAACCTGTCCTTTTTTCCCCCTAAGGTAAGTCTTTCCGCTCCCGGGATTGGAATGACTCCTTACCCTCTCCCTTAAAACCCAATCCTTTTGTCTTTCCTTCTCCTTCCCTCTTTCCTGACGAGGCAACCGTTGGTTGCGAAAGCTAGAGTTTTGTGTGTATGTTTGTGTTTATTTGTGTGTCTATCGACCTGCCAGCGCTTTTGTTGGGTAAGTCTCATCATCTTTCTTTTTAAATATATTTTTCCCACGTGGAATGTTTCCCTCTATTATATTCATATATATATATGGGAAGCATTCCACATGGTGGGAATGTGTCTGGAGACAGGGATGATGTGACTTGCCGGGCGGGGGTGCTGGCGGGTCGGTGGACGCACGGACAGGGTTCGCATACGCGCAGGGTTCGGGCTTTCGCGGTCAACTGTTACTTTGTCGGGGGGGAGGGGGGGGGACGGGGGGGATATGGGTTTTGGGGGAGAGGGTGGGGAGTCGTTCTGGTCCCGGGAGCGTGGGGACTTGCCTTGGGGGTATTAGAGGACGGGTGTGCACTCGCGCACGCATGCGTGTCCGTCCGCACGTGCGCAGACACAAGCAGACTTTGCCTCTGTATATGTCTGCTTGTGTCTGTATATGTGTGGATGGATATGTGTGTGTGTGTGTGTGTGTGAGTGTATACCCGTCCTTTTTGCCCCCTAAGGTAAGTCTTTTTCACTCCCGGGATTGGAATGACTCCTTACCCTATCCCTTAAAACCCAAATCCTTTCGTCTTTCCCTCTCCTTCCCTCTTTCCTGACGAGGCAACCGTTGGTTGCGAAAGCTAGAATTTTGTGTGTGTGTTTGTGTTTGTTTGTGTGTCTATCGATGTGCAAGCGCTTTCGTTTGGTAAGTCACATCATCTTTGTTTTTAGATATATTTTTTCCCACGTGGAATGTTTCCCTTTTATATATATATATATATATATATATATATATATATATATATATATATATATATATATATATATATAATAGAAGGAAACATTCCACGAAGGAAAAATATACTTAAAAACAAAGATGATGTGACTTACCAAATGAAAGTGCTGGCAGGTCGACAGACACACAAACGAACACAAACATACACACAAAATTCAAGCTTTCGCAACAAACTGTTGCCTCATCAGGAAAGAGGGAAGGAGAGGGAAAGACGAAAGGATGTGGGTTTTAAGGGAGAGGGTAAGGAGTCATTCCAGTCCCGGGAGCGGAAAGACTTACCTTAGGGGGAAAAAAGGACGGGTATACACTCGCGCACACACACATATCCATCCACACATATACAGACACAAGCAGACATATTTAAAGACAAAGAGTTTGGGCAGAGATGTCAGTCGAGGCAGAAGTGCGGAGGCAAAGATGTTGTTGAATGACAGGTGAGGTATGAGTGGCGGCAACTTGAAATTAGCGGAGATTGAGGCCTGGTGGATAACGGGAAGAGAGGATATATTGAAGAGCAAGTTCCCATCTCCGGAGTTCGGATAGGTTGGTGTTAGTAGGAAGTGTCCAGATAACCCGGACGGTGTAACACTGCGCCAAGATGTGCTGGTCGTGCACCAAGGCATGTTTAGCCACAGGGTGATCCTCATTACCAACAAACACTGTCTGCCTGTGTCCATTCATGCGAATGGACAGTTTGTTGCTGGTCATTCCCACATAGAATGCATCACAGTGTAGGCAGGTCAGTTGGTAGATCACGTGGGTGCTTTCACATGTGGCTCTGCCTTTGATTGTGTACACCTTCCGGGTTACAGGACTGGAGTAGGTGGTGGTGGGAGGGTGCATGGGACAGGTTTTACACCGGGGGCGGTTACAAGGGTAGGAGCCAGAGGGTAGGGAAGGTGGTTTGGGGATTTCATAGGGATGAACTAAGAGGTTACGAAGGTTAGGTGGACGGCGGAAAGACACTCTTGGTGGAGTGGGGAGGATTTCATGAAGGATGGATCTCATTTCAGGGCAGGATTTGAGGAAGTCGTATCCCTGCTGGAGAGCCACATTCAGAATCTGATCCAGTCCCGGAAAGTATCCTGTCACAAGTGGGGCACTTTTGTGATTCTTCTGTGGGAGGTTCTGGGTTTGAGAGGATGAGGAAGTGGCTCTGGTTATTTGCTTCTGTACCAGGTCGGGAGGGTAGTTGCGGGATGCGAAAGCTGTTGTCAGGTTGTTGGTGTAATGCTTCAGGGATTCCAGACTGGAGCAGATTCGTTTGCCACGAAGACCTAGGCTGTAGGGAAGGGACCGTTTGATGTGGAATGGGTGGCAGCTGTCGTAATGGAGGTACTGTTGCTTGTTGGTGGGTTTGATGTGGACGGATGTGTGAAGCTGGCCATTGGACAGGTGAAGGTCAACATCAAGGAAAGTGGCATGGGATTTGGAGTAGGACCAGGTGAATCTGATGGAACCAAAGGAGTTGAGGTTGGAGAGGAAATTCTGGAGTTCTTCTTCACTGTGAGTCCAGATCATGAAGATGTCATCAATAAATCTGTACCAAACTTTGGGTTGGCAGGCCTGGGTAACCAAGAAGGCTTCCTCTAAGCGACCCATGAATAGGTTGGCGTACGAGGGGGCCATCCTGGTACCCATGGCTGTTCCCTTTAATTGTTGGTATGTCTGGTTTTCAAAAGTGAAGAAGTTGTGGGTCAGGATGAAGCTGGCTAAGGTAATGAGGAAAGAGGTTTTAGGTAGGGTGGTAGGTGATCGGCGTGAAAGGAAGTGCTCCATCGCAGCGAGGCCCTGGACGTGCGGGATATTTGTGTATAAGGAAGTGGCATCAATGGTTACAAGGATGGTTTCTGGGGGTAACGGATTGGGTAAGGATTCCAGGCGTTCGAGAAAGTGGTTGGTGTCTTTGATGAAGGATGGGAGACTGCATGTAATGGGTTGAAGGTGTTGATCTACGTAGGCAGAGATACGTTCTGTGGGGGCTTGGTAACCAGCTACAATGGGGCGGCCGGGATGATTGGGTTTGTGAATTTTAGGAAGAAGGTAGAAGGTAGGGGTGCGGGGTATCGGTGGGGTCAGGAGGTTGATGGAGTCAGGTGAAAGGTTTTGTAGGGGGCCTAAGGTTCTGAGGATTCCTTGAAGCTCTGCCTGGACATCAGGAATGGGATTACCTTGGCAAACTTTGTATGTGGTGTTGTCTGAAAGCTGACGCAGTCCCTCAGCCACATACTCCCGACGATCAAGTACTACGGTCGTGGAACCCTTGTCCGCCGGAAGAATGACAATGGACCGGTCAGCCTTCAGATCACGGATAGCCTGGGCTTCAGCAGTGGTGATGTTGGGAGTAGGATTAAGGTTTTTTAAGAAGGATTGAGAGGCAAGGCTGGAAGTCAGAAATTCCTGGAAGGTTTGGAGAGGGTGATTTTGAGGAAGAGGAGGTGGGTCCCGCTGTGACGGAGGACGGAACTGTTCCAGGCAGGGTTCAATTTGGATAGTGTCTTGGGGAGTTGGATCATTGGGGGTAGGATTAGGATCATTTTTCTTCGTGGCAAAGTGGTACTTCCAGCAGAGAGTACGAGAGTAGGACAGTAAATCTTTGACGAGGGCTGTTTGGTTGAATCTGGGAGTGGGGCTGAAGGTGAGGCCTTTGGATAGGACAGAGCATCCTCCTACAGGCCAACCGCCAATTAGAACAGCATGCCACCCTTCACCTCAAAAAACTATCCAATCTCCTGGTTTCCCACCTCCGGAAAGGCAACTCACTCACCCTTCACAACCTTTCCAGCAAACCTCAACCACCTCTCATTGCACACAAACCCAGTCTCTCCCATCTACTCAATCTCCCACTTCCAGCTCCACTCCCTCCAAAACCTCAAAATTCCGATCAACACGATCTGGCAACACAACACCCTAATTCAGTAGTTAACCTTTCCTCCAAACCTCTCTCCCAATCCGAAACCTCTGTCCTATCCAAAGGCCTCACCTTCAGCCCCACTCCCAGATTCAACCAAACAGCCCTCGTCAAAGATTTACTGTCCTACTCTCGTACTCTCTGCTGGAAGTACCACTTTGCCACGAAGAAAAATGATCCTAATCCTACCCCCAATGATCCAACTCCCCAAGACACTATCCAAATTGAACCCTGCCTGGAACAGTTCCGTCCTCCGTCACAGCGGGACCCACCTCCTCTTCCTCAAAATCACCCTCTCCAAACCTTCCAGGAATTTCTGACTTCCAGCCTTGCCTCTCAATCCTTCTTAAAAAACCTTAATCCTACTCCCAACATCACCACTGCTGAAGCCCAGGCTATCCGTGATCTGAAGGCTGACCGGTCCATTGTCATTCTTCCGGCGGACAAGGGTTCCACGACCGTAGTACTTGATCGTCGGGAGTATGTGGCTGAGGGACTGCGTCAGCTTTCAGACAACACCACATACAAAGTTTGCCAAGGTAATCCCATTCCTGATGTCCAGGCAGAGCTTCAAGGAATCCTCAGAACCTTAGGCCCCCTACAAAACCTTTCACCTGACTCCATCAACCTCCTGACCCCACCGATACCCCGCACCCCTACCTTCTACCTTCTTCCTAAAATTCACAAACCCAATCATCCCGGCCGCCCCATTGTAGCTGGTTACCAAGCCCCCACAGAACGTATCTCTGCCTACGTAGATCAACACCTTCAACCCATTACATGCAGTCTCCCATCCTTCATCAAAGACACCAACCACTTTCTCGAACGCCTGGAATCCTTACCCAATCCGTTACCCCCAGAAACCATCCTTGTAACCATTGATGCCACTTCCTTATACACAAATATCCCGCACGTCCAGGGCCTCGCTGCGATGGAGCACTTCCTTTCACGCCGATCACCTACCACCCTACCTAAAACCTCTTTCCTCATTACCTTAGCCAGCTTCATCCTGACCCACAACTTCTTCACTTTTGAAAACCAGACATACCAACAATTAAAGGGAACAGCCATGGGTACCAGGATGGCCCCCTCGTACGCCAACCTATTCATGGGTCGCTTAGAGGAAGCCTTCTTGGTTACCCAGGCCTGCCAACCCAAAGTTTGGTACAGATTTATTGATGACATCTTCATGATCTGGACTCACAGTGAAGAAGAACTCCAGAATTTCCTCTCCAACCTCAACTCCTTTGGTTCCATCAGATTCACCTGGTCCTACTCCAAATCCCATGCCACTTTCCTTGATGTTGACCTTCACCTGTCCAATGGCCAGCTTCACACATCCGTCCACATCAAACCCACCAACAAGCAACAGTACCTCCATTACGACAGCTGCCACCCATTCCACATCAAACGGTCCCTTCCCTACAGCCTAGGTCTTCGTGGCAAACGAATCTGCTCCAGTCTGGAATCCCTGAAGCATTACACCAACAACCTGACAACAGCTTTCGCATCCCGCAACTACCCTCCCGACCTGGTACAGAAGCAAATAACCAGAGCCACTTCCTCATCCTCTCAAACCCAGAACCTCCCACAGAAGAATCACAAAAGTGCCCCACTTGTGACAGGATACTTTCCGGGACTGGATCAGATTCTGAATGTGGCTCTCCAGCAGGGATACGACTTCCTCAAATCCTGCCCTGAAATGAGATCCATCCTTCATGAAATCCTCCCCACTCCACCAAGAGTGTCTTTCCGCCGTCCACCTAACCTTCGTAACCTCTTAGTTCATCCCTATGAAATCCCCAAACCACCTTCCCTACCCTCTGGCTCCTACCCTTGTAACCGCCCCCGGTGTAAAACCTGTCCCATGCACCCTCCCACCACCACCTACTCCAGTCCTGTAACCCGGAAGGTGTACACAATCAAAGGCAGAGCCACATGTGAAAGCACCCACGTGATCTACCAACTGACCTGCCTACACTGTGATGCATTCTATGTGGGAATGACCAGCAACAAACTGTCCATTCGCATGAATGGACACAGGCAGACAGTGTTTGTTGGTAATGAGGATCACCCTGTGGCTAAACATGCCTTGGTGCACGACCAGCACATCTTGGCGCAGTGTTACACCGTCCGGGTTATCTGGACACTTCCTACTAACACCAACCTATCCGAACTCCGGAGATGGGAACTTGCTCTTCAATATATCCTCTCTTCCCGTTATCCACCAGGCCTCAATCTCCGCTAATTTCAAGTTGCCGCCACTCATACCTCACCTGTCATTCAACAACATCTTTGCCTCCGCACTTCTGCCTCGACTGACATCTCTGCCCAAACTCTTTGTCTTTAAATATGTCTGCTTGTGTCTGTATATGTGTGGATGGATATGTGTGTGTGCGCGAGTGTATACCCGTCCTTTTTTCCCCCTAAGGTAAGTCTTTCCGCTCCCGGGACTGGAATGACTCCTTACCCTCTCCCTTAAAACCCACATCCTTTCGTCTTTCCCTCTCCTTCCCTCTTTCCTGATGAGGCAACAGTTTGTTGCGAAAGCTTGAATTTTGTGTGTATGTTTGTGTTCGTTTGTGTGTCTGTCGACCTGCCAGCACTTTCATTTGGTAAGTCACATCATCTTTGTTTTTAAGTATATATATATATATATATATATATATATATCAAAAAATGATGTAACTTACCAAACGAAAGCGTTGGTATGTTGATAGACACACACACACACACACACACACACACAAAATTCAAGCTTTCACAACCCACGGTTGCTTCATCAGGAAAGAGGGAAGGAGAGGGAAAGATGAAAGGATGTGGGTTTTAAGGGAGAGGGTAAGGAGTCATTCCAATCTCGGGAGCGGAAAGACTTACCTTCGGGGGAAAAAGGGACAGGTATACACTTGCTCGCGCGCGAGCGCGCACACACGCACACGCACACACACACACACACACACACACACACACACACACACACACACACACACACACACACACACATCCATCTGCACATATACAGACACAAGACAAGCCCCCTCCATGAAAAACACAACCACACCATAACACCACTGCCTCCAAATTTTCACACGCTGGCAGATGATGTTCATTGGGCATTCACCATACCCACATCCTGCCATTGGATCACCACATTGTGTACCGTCATTTGTCTTTCCACACAACATTTTTCCACTGATCTATTGTCCAGTGTTTATACTCCTTACACCATGCGAGGGTGTCGTTTGGCATTTACCAGCATGATGTGTCGCTTATGAGCAGCCGCTCGACTATTAAATCCAAGTTTCCTCACCTCCTGCCTAGCTTCATAGTACTTGCAGTGAATCCTGATGCAGTTTGGAATTCCTGTCTGATGGTCTGGATAGATGTATGCCTGTTACACATTACAACCCTCTTCAACCGTCGGCAGTCTGTTAGTCAACAGACGAGGTCGGCCTGCACACTTTTATGCTGTACGTGTCCCTTCATGTTTCCACTTCACTATCACATCGGAAACAGTGGACCTAGGGTTATTTAGGAGTGTGGAAATCTTGCATACAGACGTATGACACAAGTGACGCCCAATCACCTGACCATGTTTGAAGTCGGTGAGTTGTGCGGAGAGCCCCATTCTGCTCTCTCACGGTGCGTAGTAATTACTGAGGTCGCTGATATGGAGTACCTGGCAGTAGGTGGCAGGACAATGCACCTAATATACTTCAGATCACATAACGTATAATTGATATTCTGGTATCAGGCTGCACGAAAGTTTCATGCCAGAACAAATGGATTGCAATGGCCAATAGAGGGCAGTGTCGCCACAGTGCTGCACTCGCCTAGTGAGTGTGTCATCATCTCACCACATGAATACACCGGCCAATAGTGTCCCTACCAGCCAGCTTAAATACCACCACACATCGACCAGTCAGTCGGTTGTGTACTTCATCTGATAGCATTTGTTACTGTCTCCACTGCACTACTGACTACTCCTGGTGACTTTGCTTTGATATTGGTTTTCCTCTCTTCTCTCAATTTTGATTGTGGCTCATACTTGATCCGTTCACATCATTGTGTCGAAAAATTGTCGTGCTTTGTTGTAATCTAGACTGCTACTGCCTTATTCCTGTTGCTAGACTCTGGTGTGGGTTGAGTCCTGACCGCAGGCAGTCTTCATGCCTTACATAGTCATCCTTTCTCGGTTGTTCTCTTACATGTGCACAGATATTTGATGACTAGCAGATATGGCTGATATCTAGCAAACCTCAAGGCCAGAACATCAACTGGAATTAAATAATGTCTTATAAATCACTTTGGTACCTGTCTGTCTTGTGATACGGACAACTGTTCTACAACAAAATGCCATATGAGATGGGACAGACATTAGCCATAAAAGTACGCAAGTGGTAAGCAATAATATTTGCATCATCCAGGTGAAAGTCTCTGTTCATCATGAGGTGAATGTGCAGAATAGGCATCCTAACATTCATTGGAGTAAGACATTGTTCATCTGGCAGACAAATTAAGTAAATTGTTCCACAGTCAAATCACAGGAAGTAACATTGTCTGTGTGCATTCAGTGCTCTGACTGTATCAGTGGCTCAATAAAGATGCACATAAGAATTGTGTTTTGAAGTTGAATTTGCTAGAATGCAAGATGAATGATGTACATCAAAACTCTTGAGCCTTTCCCTTAATTTCACTGTACTATACCATGGACTGCTACCTATTTGATTTACAGAGCACAGAGATTTTTTTTATTGTCATGTCTTCTGTTAGTGGTTTCACTGGTCATTATTGCTTGTTAATAAATACTTGTGACAGCAGCACATGAACATTAACTCTTCCTGTAATGTAACTGGGTAGATGATAAATCTGCTCACCAAGCAGCAGCAGGACAGCACACACATTAAAAAAAGGTTTTTGCTGTGCAAGCCAGTGCTCTCTTCTTCTGGCAGGGTAGACTTATAGAACAAGATGAGAAGGAAAGACTGTTAGTTCTCATCCTGTCTGGTGAGTCTCCCCTGACCCAGGGTTCTGGGTGGATTTTCCAAACTCTACCCCTTTTCCTAAACCTCTCCAGTCCTTTTCCTTCACCCCTCTTCCTTCCACTTCAATGCTTCTGCTAGGAGGAGGAGCCACTGGCTCTGAAAACTTGTGTAAGTTAAACCGTTTTTTATATGTCTCTTCTCCTTCCATCACTTGTAGAGTGTTTCTTTTTATTTACCCCCTTATGTTATATTATCAAAACTCACTCCCCATCTTTTTTTTTTCCTTTCTACTCACTTTAATCTATATTATAGCTCTTGTACAATGGAGAGAGAGCCATAATGTTCTGGTTAATCAGAATTAAGTATTTAGTCACTCAATATTGTGCTCCATTTATTTATTTTGTCACTAATAACAACAATGTAGGAAAAGATAGATTGCTGCTTACTATAAAGATGGCATGTTAAGTTGCAAACAGGCGCAATTAAGACACTTACACATAAGCTTTTGGCCACAGCCTTCGTCAGAAAAAGAGAAATACACACTATTTATTCACACAAGCACACATAACCACCAACTCCAGCATCTCATGCTTTTTTTTAATTGTGCTTGTTTCCAACTTAACGTGTCATCTTTACTGTAAGTAGCAATCTATCTTTTCCTACACTGTTGATATTTCTACCTGGAGTGCCATTGTTTGATTTTGTTGCCAATATGTTTCCCTGATACACATTTCATTTTTCAGCTTGATTTCTATGGATTCCTTGCATGGGCCATAGTGCAACGGGTTACTTTACCACTTTGTATTTTTCATCGATTCCATTCAGCGGTCACGCTTGCTGAGATTTGGAAGACTAGCTACAAAGCTCGACTTGAATAAAATCTACAGTGCTTGGTAATTATTAAGAATAACAACTTGCCCTGAAATCAGAACTGGTATACATAAAAAAGTGTTAATGTGTATGGATTGACAATGAATTTTATGATTTATGAAGATGTGGTGTGTTCACACACTCTGACAATGAATTTTTGCCATTGGTTTTCATCTTCTGAAGTTATTTTTAAAAACTAAATATTTAAGCCAAAGATTATATCCTCATGAAATTCATTAACAATAATTATTAATTTTGTTAAGATATTAGGTTTACTGATAACACTTTATGCAATACCTCTCATTACTCACACTCTTCTTGAAACAATTGTCATTATACATTACATCTAAAACTATTCATTTATACATTTGTGACTTGTTACTTATGTTACTCGCAGACATCATTATCAAACTTGATAGTCATTTTCATTGATCATAAGAATGTGTCCGAGTCATGTTTGATGGTGAGCATAAAATAATGTTGATGCTATTTTTGTCTTATGCTTGTCTTATGCCCACAACAATTTGTCATATTTATTTCTTCTGCAAAACTACATTAAGGAACTTTATTTCATAAAATACATGAAAAGAAAAGCATGCAACTGTCATTTGCAATGTGCCATTCCTTGCTGGAAGCACACCGGCATTAACATGTCAGCATCAACAGATGAAGAGAGTTCAGTAATGTTTCCGCCTGACTCATTAATGTTGACACACTGGAGAATTTAATTCTCATTCTTAAGGTGGTGTTTACCTTCAGAAATAAAAACAATAAAAATTTAAGAAAAGTGAATGGGTTAAGTAAACTTACCTGTTCATCCATGTATACATATTAAGTTTAAGTGTCCAACAAAATAATAATCTACTAAGTTTGCAGAAGATTGTGGTTGATCACTCACAAACAAACCACTCAACCTCCGTTACAGAAAATAATATTTATTCTTCTGTTGAACATGTTCAGGGTGTAGTCTTGCAGCTGTTGTAGTATTATTCAGCTATTTTTTGTATTAGAAAGAAACTGATATTGAAATAAAGATGATGATTTGGTGATTTGACACAAGGCCACGAAACTATGTTGAATGCACATGCCTTGTTGAAATTGATGACTTTCATTTGAATATGCAATGTAAGTATGTGCCAAATAAATAAAATAATATTATTGTATGGGCAGAATGAGTATATTAATGGGAAGGATAAAGTAAATATTCATTACCAGTACCACTTGAAGATTACACCAAATGTTTCACTGTTTTTATTTCCTTTGTTGTCTGTTGTTAGTTACAATGTAAAACAACTGAAGCAGAGATCCCCTTAAATGCAGATGCTGCCCACTTTAAATTATGTAATTTTTTCTTCACTGTGTTGTGAACTTAATGATTTTTGTGGAATATGTAGTACTGAGCATTAGCTCTAGTGAAAAACACTTCCATGATGACTTGATTGTTTTGTACCATAATACACAAAAGTAAAATTTTAAAATAATAATTGGCTACAGAACAAAGGTTATACACAAAAAATGTCATTAATGCATTACTAAACAAAAACTGAATATCCTACACTGTACAAATTTTTGCAAACTAAATTAACAATTCTGTGAAATCACCAATGAGTAGACTTAATTAATACAGCAAAACAGATGTGCTTTGTTGGATGAGAAGTAAATGTGTGTCATAAATAGTTAAGCATCAAATATAAGAATAAATGTTTCCAACTTCAAAATGTAAATAAAATGGTTGTTTTGTACATAATTTATCATTGTTCTTGATGTCTGTTCTAAGCCTGTACTCAAGTGAAATAAAAAGAAAACCATGAGAAAATTTCTATAGATCATGAAACTATTGCTAAGCATGGTGCGTACTAAATTAACTCTTATTGCTGTTATATATATCTATATGTGGCTAAAGAGGCAAAAGGTTAGTAACACATTTTGTGTTGTTTCATTGCAGATACCTTCATTAGTAAGTACAAAGTGACAGACTTAGTTATGTAGTAGGTGAAATAATTTGTTACTGTAGGTCTTCTCTAAAAAAATTCATTTTGTTCCATTTTAGCAGTTTTAAACTTTGTGAGTTTTTTGGCCAGCTCTCTTCCTTTTTTTTCTTTTTTTGCCAATTGTCAGAATTTTTATACATGATGATATTGTGATAAAATTGATTATTAAGTTTTCATTGTTTATTACATTTCCCTTATACATTATTTACCCATAGGACACTTTTTTTGAAAGCTATGAAAATTTGTGGACCATGAAGTTCCAAAGAAACATGAAACCTGTTCAGCATTTACCATTCTACTCTTTTGCTTGACTTTAGAAAATGAAATAGTACAAAGTGGATTATAGATATCCATTACATATATTTTTTCCGATATATATCATGAGTTGTGTGTACATCTATTAATGGTTTGAAACTATATGTACATTCACTACAAATGTTTTCTAGACTCTTAATACAAAATAGCCAAATATTCTTTTAAAGTGGATTAATTAGGTTCTTTAGTATTGGTAATAACACAATGTTTACTGTACTTTACATGTGGTATGTGTGAGATTATTTGCAAGTACCAAATGTTTTTAGAGTTTTTAATGTGACCAAATTCTTTTTTGGAAATTTGCTATGTATATATACACTGTCAAGATTCTCACTGCCAACTAATACAGTATGTGTGAACTGTAAGTTAATGTAACATTCATAAGCATCTTACAGTGATTCAGCAGACTAGATTAGGATCATTCATATTCCATAAGCATTTGACTGATGGCAGTGTTAAAGTTGTCATGAAATTAAAAAAAAGAAAAGAAACAGTGCTTCTTCATTATCTGCATAGAAAACCATTGCCAGGTTGTGCAATTTTATAATCTCCCTCCAGTATACATTATATATATATAGACATATATATTTAAAAACAATGGAAAGTAGTAGTACTAGTTTTTAAAATTGAATATTTCCTTCTTACAAGTAAAATCAATGTTGAAAATCCTCACTTAATACATCTTGTGAATGGTCTGTTGTTGCTTCTATCTGGAATGTCAGATATGGCAAATTTTGAAAATATTCATTCTGAATAGCTTCTGTTACAGTCAACTTTTGACATATCTTGCTTTATCAAAGGAAATTTATACTTACATATAGATGGGGTTTAGAGTTTTTTTACTTTTTATAAATGTCATAGAAATTTTTTGAGATTCTTCCAAGTTTATTTTATAACATGTTTTGTACAAAATGCAAAGAATATATATTTAGCTGACAAAATTTCATTAATTCAAAATATTATTTCTGTAACTAAGAGAACTGTGAATACAGGTACTAGGTGTTGTAACATGCATTATTTATTAATTTTCAGCTTCATATTCAATCCTCACATAACATATTTCCCACTCAAAGAGAATGGCTGTTATTTTTAAAATGTGGATGGACCTTTAAAAATACATAAAACTGTCTTACAAAGTTCATTATGTTTTTTTTAATTACTATTACTGCTAATAAGGTTACATAGCTTACAACTGGATAATGGAAGTTGGTGAACACCACATAAGCCTATGCTTTGTATGCGTTACTTGAGAGGAAGTTTTTTTTTTAATGGAAGCAGTAAATTTTTTCTCTAGGCAATTCAACATAATATATGACTCAAGAGATGCAACCTGACAGAAGTGGAATATTTGTGATCACTTGTTTCCTGAAAGAGAATCTGGTTAAATTGGTTAGGGGAATATTGACCTGTTACTGGTTTTTAATTGAATTTTAATTAAGTTATTTTTATGTATTTGAGGAATGTGTAATAGGATAATAACCTGGTGGTTAAAATCCTTCTCCAGAGTTAAAACCGCAATCAGGCACACACATGAAACTCAAAGACATTTGTATCCACTGAATATCTGTTCTTCTGCAGAAATTCAGAGGAGATAGAAGGCTCTCTCTTTCTTAGTTGCTACATGCCTATTGTGACATTTCAAGTAGAATGCTGATTTGGGCTGATTAAGGTATTCATCCAGAGCTGCAGTTGACATCCTCAGAGGTACTCCAGGCTCCACTGATTCTTGCTGACTGATGAGTCAGACATCTGAGAGCAAGATAAATACCATGATATATGACTGCCTCTCTTGATCACTTTAACTCCTACCACATGGCTTTTTCACAGTATTTATGTTGCTCAGAGATGTCCAACCCTTCAGTCAGCAAGACTCGGCAGACCTGGAGTATCTCTGAAGATGTTCAGGGCAGCTCTGCATGAAATGTAAGGAATGAAAAAGTGTAATGACCAGGACTATATAACATGGAAGACTCTTCTACAGCTAAGACATCTGGTCACGAACGCCTTCATTGTACGATTTTCTGTTACGTTGAGCAGCATGTACTAGCAATGTATGGCCTAATTTCAAACTCATGGGTGTTCATTCAAGTGGACAATACACAATGTGAACAGTCACTTCAGCCATGTCAGCAGAGGACCTAACAGTTTTCATAAATGATCAACATTCTTGTGATTTCTGGGATATAAGAGTGTGAATGTATGGAATATTTACTGCACTTGGGCTACTGAGAGGAGTAAAAGCTGAGGTGATGGAGAAAGGAACAGGCATGGTACATCATTGAACAATTTCTTTTTCTTAGATGTTTCCTGGGATAAAATACTATTGTGAAGACTACTCCACACTGCAGAACTTGGGGAAAGACTTTCAGAGCTGTGGAAGATAGTGGAAGTCAGTTGTTCAAGGTGTTTAACTATGAGTGACAATTTACCACATTGGGATACAAGAAGATGTGCTGTAGGATATATGCTTGTGAATTGGACAAGATGAGTATTCCTGGACCATAGACACCTTGGTGAGAAGAGATGTTCAGTGAATTGTAAAACAATTAGTGATTACTTGACACCAAAACTACAAAAGTTTTTGGAGTGGAATAAGCAGGATGAAACTGTGGGCCTGAACCCACAGCTATGGGATCTTTTTTTTTTCCTCTGGTAAATGTTGTAGCCTGAATGGATGTCCAGTAAGGTACAAAAGGTACTCACTCAAGTTAAACCATTGTGTAATATTAAATAGTAAGTAATTGTGTGTTTATCAGAACGAAATTAAAATACCTTTAAAGATTTTTTTGGTCACCTAATGCATAATGTCTTTTTACATAAAAAAATGAGTACAAATGAAATAAAGTGTTTACCACTGTACTAGTTTCACTGTATAACAAAAGATGAGAATGTTGTTGTTATTTTGTATTTTACAGTTTTACTTCAGTCATATTTGCTCTCATACAGTTTTGCCAAAGCATGAAAGCAATGGTTAATTAAATACAGCTTTATGCCATGAAACACAGAAAATGTTAACTGATTTAATTTCATCAAATTCAGACATCTTCATGCATGCCACACCAGCTATGTGTGCAAATCAGCAAATAGATAGTCCATAGGATTCTACACAACAAGACTTAATAATCTCCCCCCCCCCCCCCCACCTCTCTCTCTATCCCCCCTCCCCCCTTATCTCATTAAATGGAATGTTTCATCAACAAAAATGTAAATACATATTCACACTTGTCTGCCTCACCTGTGGGGAACACTATGGTCCAGCTTTCAGCCACAACATTGAGATGGAACTAGTGAGGTGGAGCTGATGTCCATTTCAACTATGAATCAGTTTACCATGGGTATTTCATGAACCTGCTGTTATTACTTTATGATCATAATGAACAGCACTGCTAATGAATGATACAAGAGAGTTCAAGTAAGGAAAAAAAGGTAATATAGTCAAAAGTAGTTAACTGATCTATTAATGCAGTCTCTGAATGAGGCCACCCACTCACTAGTTTTATAAGTGGCTGCTTTTAGTGCACTGAAACTGAGGAACTAAAGCTAAAGCTCCATCTACCAGCCCTGTTGGACCATTCAGTACTTACTGCCACTGTGTCATCCTCCATTTGGACGGGGTATGGTGGTGCGCGGGATCAACTCGCACCTCTCCCAGCTTCCCATACCTTGGAGCCGGTACTTTTCCAATTGTTTAGCTCCCCGACTGGCATCACAAAACTGAGTGTACCCCATTACATTTCTCCCACCAACGAAAAATCCCTGACAGAGCAGGAATCGAACATGGGTTTTCTGCATATCAGTCAGAGAAGCTTACCACTCAGAGAAGCTTACCACTTAGCTACGGAGGTGGACTAAACTGAGGAGTGTACTCTGAACTGGTCTCCACAATAATATTAACAACAAAAGCAACTAATTGTGATTAACATAAATAATTCTAATGATTGTGACCGTTATGAACATACAAAAATTACTGAATGGTGAATGGAAATATGATTTCTATTTCCACACTATTGACGGTTATTCTTATGGCAAGAAATTGCTACAGATCCATTTCACAATCAGCAGACTTTTATCCCACAAAATTTCTTTGTCACTTACAGCATATTAAGTTTCATGTTTCTATCTTGCATTTGAGAACATATACTGTTGCTGAAAAAAAGTAATAAATTAAACAGAGACATATTGAGTGAGCATATATATCACCTTTCCTTTTTTGTGTGCTCAGCTGACACCTCAACCTCAAAGCTTGTGCATTTCAGTAAGTGGTCTCTTTCACTTCTAAAGTATTTACAGTTATCAGAACTTTCCTACCATATTATACAAAACATACATATAAACATAATATAACCAGTCTATATGTGGAAGTTCTGGGTGTTAAGCTCAGGTGCATTGCTCCAGGAAAACCAATGAATGTCGAATAATCTGCAGTCCTGTACATCCTTGTTGCACAGGCCTACTTTCCTCAATAGCATTGAATTTTAATTTAACACATTAACTGGTTACAAACTTTACCTGAGATGGTGAAAAACTCTCGAGTTTCCAGCTGAGTGGCAGTGTTAAAATATCTCTGATGAGCATGACACTCATCAAAATGTTGTTGTATTTTAACACTGCCACCCTTCTGGTAACCCGAGAGCTTTTCACACTGGGAGACCTTGCATTTACATTTACATTCACATTCACATGCCCTGTCCTGGAATCTGAGTATAGCCTTTTTAATCATTACACAATTCTCTTGAATTTTCAGCAATCATTTCTGCAGCTCCACTAAATTGCAGATTCAATGTTGCTGATTCTAATGAGAAATGCTGCAGCCTTAGCAATAACTCTATATATCTGGTGTTTTCATAGTCATCGCTCTGTTCATGTGAAATTATGCTGATTCCCTGGTGGAGCTGTGGTTTTGTGTTGATCTGGAGTCAAGATGGATATGAAGCTTTACAGAACTGTTCCAAATGTCTTCAATGTTTTGCTGTTGCTTCCTCATTCAGCCCCTACAGATCAACAGAAAGTATCTGGTCTACCACCCTGCCGTATGGATTCCTTCGCTGATTCACAACACTTAAACATGGCACTAGCATATGTGCCAGTCTTCTATCCCCAATTCCCATAAGGGCACCTGCATCACTTGATGCACAATAGAATCACAGCAGTATTTTACCATCTACGTATTTGTCACAGAGACTGGAACTGTGCATTCCAATTGGCATGCTACATAATGATGTGACAAATTGGAGAGACGAGGATTACTTTGATGCAGTCCTACACTGCTAAAATTCGATGCTACCAGTCAATTTTAGGATTGTTTCAGGAGGTTTCCTCCATTCATCTCATCATACATTAGCCCTGCACTACACTTTACCTAACTGACACAAAAAGATATATCTTTCAAAACACATTTCATTCAACGTCAGTTGACACTGTAATGAAAGTAATGCAATAAATTCATTAACATTGACAGCTGTGAAGTTTTGCAACAAAACCAAATGTTATAGATTTCATCACAGCTGAATAAGCCTCTTTAAAAGCTTATTCCTTGTTTCTCCACTTAAAAAGATATTAATGTGGTATTTTTGTTGATGTCCAGCTGGGGTTCCTTAATCATTCTGACATTTTTTGCTGTTTCAGATTTTAAATTTTCTGTTTCAACCTAACATTATGGGAGTGTGAATAAATTATTTATATGAATATTTTCTAGCTTTATTTCATTACTCACTGGATATTCCAGATTTAATTATATGAAGATAAAATTTCAGATAAATAAAAAGATGTGAATTGCATATGAACGTAATCTACCTTAAAATACTAAGTAGGGAACTATCAGCTGTTGAGATACAATAAGTTTTGTGAATTTCTTGTCAAATTTAATTCTTGGGACATGAGATGTTTTCAAATTTATGCAGTCAGTTGTGAAAAAACTGACAAATTTTGAGCCTTGATCCCTCTTGGAAAAATTTATGTGGATGGTCTTGCATGTGACTGATGTTTTTGCAACCCAAAATGTTTGACACGGAGTGGTCATTCTTTCAAGATACATCATTACATTTGAGCTCAGAATACATTCTGAGATATTACAACAGATTAACAAATGGATGTCAAAGTTTTTTTTTTTTTTTTTTTTTTTTTTTTCAAAGTTAAACAATATGTTGTGGTTAAGAGAAAGGAGAACTCAGCTGCAAATTCCATATACAATCTGACACAGATTCCAACAGGCCCTGGGACTTAGCTTGATTTTTACCTATTTCTTAAAGCAACTGATGCAAGTTTATATCATTCATCTTTGCAGTATTGCAAGAATTAAACTGGGGAAGGATGCCTGGATCTTCCTTTGTAAAGATAGCTTCGAAAATGGAGTACAGCATTTCTGCTTTTTCTTTAGTACACTTAGTTTTAGTTCCTGTGTGATCCATGAATGTCTGGATATTAATGTTTGCACCACTGACAGCCTTCACATAAGAGCAGAATTTTTTTGGGTTTTATAAGGGGAATTTTGATAAAATTCTCTACCTGGCGAAGCAGCTAAGACAGACCACATCAAACACATATAGAATGAGTAAAGATGTCAATATAGTTTTCAGTAAGCTATAGTGGACAATATGGTGAATTTTCTGACTCACTCAAGTAATTTTTATTGTTTATGTCTGCCAAATCAAGCCACAGACTTTTTTTTTTTACGGAACTGTATACTTTTTCTGAGGCATTGTAAAGAGGCTTTAAAGAAAATTTGTACAAAATAATGTATGGAACTTGATTAATAGTAACAAGATAATGGTGCTGTAAATCACTGTCCTACCCTCAAGAAACGATGTCTCCCAAATGTCTGCCCTGCTGTACAAAATGTGCAACTCAGGTATGGTACATGTGTACACCAATGTTCCTGAAGCCCATCAGTCTGTGTCCCCACTGTTGACAGGTCTGGTTCCTTATTTGACTTACACTTTTAATCTGCCAGGAAGTTTCAAATGTGTGCACACGCTGCTGCAGAATGATTATTCGTACTAGAAATGAAGCACTGTTTTACAAACTATGGGCATATCAGTCTTCACAGTGTACACTACTGATCAATTAAATATCCATGCTGCCTGAGAGAAATGGATAGACAATGAGCTTGTTCTCTCAACATGTGGTAGTGCACATTTTGCACCTCTTCAAGAAAAGTAGTAGGGCAAGTATTAATAAGTATTAACCCATTTCAGTATTAAATTCACTTACCAAAAGTTTTGGAAAAGGCAATGTATTTATCAGTGGTTGACCTTATCTGCAAACATAAAGATACCAAGTCAGTCACAATTTGGATTTCAGAAAGGCCTGTGCTTTGTTCATACTGTATACATTTTCACTAACTGGGTATCAAAATATCTGAATTTTTACCCACCAGAATTATTTGTGATCTGAAGGTGGAGTGGACCGGGTTGGAAGGTGAAGTGGGGGGGGGACTGATGATATCAGCTGCATTGAGACTTTATGTGGAATTTGCAGTGACGAGTGAAAGTTTGCGCTGGACTGGGACTCAAACCCTGGATCTCCTGTGTGCTATGCAGTTGTGTTAACCACTGTGCCATCCGAACATAGTGTGTAACACAAATGCACACTCCCCAGCCAACCCATGTTCCCCTATGTCACCACCTGTCCTCAGTTCTCGTCCATGTCCTCCATACTTACTAGTTTTTTAGATTCCTGCTGGAGATCGAACAATATTGTACATCCACACTGGAGATTGTGGATTCATTGCCCAGCAAAGCTTATAGCTTTTGAGGTGTAATGTGTAAGTGATTCACCTTATTTAATTGATACTAAGGAAAGGGTCATTATAGGGAGCTCACGTAGCTCTTATGATGATTCTTCTTCTGAATGGAGACAAACTACTACTGACACACAGGGTTCAATTCTGGGACCACTCCTGTTTATAGTACATAGAAGTGAGCTCCAACTTACACTGAAAAAACTAAATTGTGTTCCTTTTTGAAATGTCAGACATCTTAGTCAAGCCCTACAGCTGCAAAAACAGAATAAGCATTAAATGATGTATTCAAAAGTATTGCTAATTGGATTTTTGTAAAAGGTGTTATCACTCAACTTATAAAAACTACAGTTCATTTGAAATTGTAAAACACTCAATGTAACAGATCATTTTAGGGAAAATTATGGTTTACACTCTGTCCTAAATGATGAAAGACGACAGTGATACTTAACTATTAATAACAAAAAATAAAATAAAATAAAATAAAAAAATAAGTTTAAGAAAAGGCTGCACATTCTGTGAGCTGCCTGTTCTTGGGTGCAATGGCTTGGAGGTGTGTTGTGGCCATGGAAAAATAGTGCACACAATATCATAGAACTGAAACAGAAGAGGTTTTTAAACTGTCATTCTGACATTCATTCTCTGATGATCGATGTGTCAGAAGTATTCACATTGTATGGTCTAATTAGACAAGACATCCATAATCAATTAAACAATAGTAACATGACTGTGTTATACATATCTGGTGGGAGTTATCTGCGGCTGTAAGAAAAAGTTGAAATTTCCTTGGTCATTACATAGGTCACCTAGCACTGAAGACACTGCACGGCAAGAATAAGAAAAGTATGGTTATTCAGAACGGACTTGTAGGTCCGAATTCTAATTAATTAATGATATAGGTGACCTGAGGAACTATATTACACACCATTTATTGATCAATTAAATATACAGATATACTCCAAGGCAAGATGTATTATCGTCAATTACAATACAGCATGGGAGAAAGAAGTATGATGGGCAGCCTCAACGAGACAGTGGTAAGGTTATATTCATAAGTAATCACCACATGCATTAAGGTGTTTGTCACACAGGGAGACTCAGCCACTGATCGATCCACAACCACAACCATTCTTGTATTTCCTCGTGTGACTGAAACTAACATCAATGTGTGTCTTTCTTCAGGTCACCAAAGACATGAAAATCACACTGCGAAGGGTATGGGCTGCCTGAAGATGTTGCAGTGTTTTCCAATCAAACTGTTGAAGCATAGCCTCATAGCCTTCAATCGATTAGCAACATGGTGGTGGGCATTATCGTGCAAGAGGATGGTTCCGTCTGATAGTATTCCTGGGTGTCTTGACTTTTTGGCACATTGCAGTTTCTGAAAGTGTCTCCATAGCACTACGCATTGATTGTGATTCCATACTTGAATAACTTGACAAGCATCCTGCTGCATGACAGTACTGTCCCCCACACTGCTAATCAGATGGTGATTTGGTTGGGAGACACTGCAACATCCACCTTAAAGCTTGGATCTTTCATACTATCTATGTCTCAATTACTTGGCAGCAACCTTTATCAACATTGTGTGTACTAACAAAAGCCTCACAATACATTAACCCTCATAACAAGTTGACTGCTGCACATGTAGTGATGGATGTTTCACCATCAGATAAGGCACTGCTATGGCTGCCAGTGGGCACACAGTGTCAGATGTAAGGCATTGCTGTTCATGCCGGCAGCCTGATGTCAATCAATGGGTTAAGAAGTTTGTTGTGAACAATCGGGCACAATTTAAAGTAGTAATAGCGTTCATAAATACAACACTAGGAACAAAAATTACATCCATTATCTACACCTTAAACTTACTTTTGCACAGAAAGAATCACAGTATTCAGCCATAAAAATGTATGACTCTTTCCCATGTGAAATAAAGGTGCTGGCAGACAAAGTTTTAAAAACAGATTGAAATAATTTTTACATGACAACTCCTTCTCCACAGATGAATTTCTGAACAAATAAATAATGTAAGGACTGTTCTTGTTGAGAATTACATATTACTTAGGAATGAAGGAGATGTCTCACCAAAAGGCAGAAGCACTGTCGTCAATAGGTACTCAAACAGAAGGTGCAGAACTTTCCTAGTTTTCGGAATTTCAACCTTGTAGAGATAAAAGTAAGTGCATTCCAAAAGCTAGCAAAGCTCCCTAGTTTCTGTTTGTGTAACTATCAACAACACATTGCTTCTGCCTTTCAGTGGGTTGTCTCTTTTGTTTCTGAATAATAAATAAATAGTA